>NC_143393.1:1954500-2280250 GCF_980474605.1 Leiobunum rupestre | reverse complement strand
CGCTTTTTTAGAATAATGTACAGGTAGTGTATTTTATTAATCTAACGTAACTGAAGGTGTAAATGTAACTACTCTGACATTTTATAACCCCTAGCGGGACGCGTTGGAAACTCGAGCAGCTGTTTCTTTTTCGTTGCCAACCATTTTGGTTTAATTTTCGTAACGGTTTTAAGAATAATGTACAGGTGGTGTATTTTATTAATCTTACGTAACTGAAGGTGTAAATATAACATTTGACCACTTGTTTAAAAATGAAAAAGATGGCGGCGTTATCCAAGCATCCTAGCAATTACCAAACTCGGGATCACACTTTGAAATAAAAATGGATATTTTACTATCGCCGTCGCTATGAAAGCACCTAATTCGTCACCTTTAAGTACCCAGTATTTCCAAAAGCATTTCGTGACTCCTATGTGTCATCAAAACCTTTTCAATTCTGTATGTTTCAATTCCATTATTCGTCAAAAAAACTTCAACAGATCACGTGATATAAACTACGTCACAAGTCGTGAAATGATTTTCATAGATGCGTTGTTGTTTTCATAAGCCCACCGCTTAGGGTACCAAAGAAATGCTGGATATGTGAGGAACGATACCAAACCGTGAGGGGTTTCAAACAACATTTAATGACTCATTTATCTTGTAATAAAATAAAAGAAGAATCGGATCTTGCGTGTGATTGTGCGGCAAGTGAATCTCTCCATTATACCGAGCAAGAGGAAATGTCAGATGATAAAATTATCGATTATCTTAACGAACTTGGATGTAAAAAGCGCGATGAAAGAATGGAATCAAACGAGTCAAAAACTAACGTGGTTTTTCCCGCCGAATTCAAAATGCCGACTGACAAGCAAATGGATGCTCTGGTTTATTTTCAAGAATATTGTAAAACTAATCAAATTCCTAATATTAAAACCGTTGTAAAGAAATTCTATTGAATTCATTGTTATTTTTAATAACATTTTAGGGGTGACAATTATACGATGATTTTTTAGAACACTTACAGTTTAACACTTAAAATTTAATAGAGTAAAATAATAAGTCCACATATTGTATAATAATTACTTTTATTAAAATTAATATAATAAAGTAATTATTATACAATATGTGGACTTATTATTTTACTCTATTTACATTTTATAAGTGCTGTCAATATTTATATTATTAAAATTTAATGTAAAGGCGGCATTAAAAAACTCGGATACATATTTTTTACACTGGAAATTGATACTTTATTATAATATTTTTCGTTACACTTTGAAATTAAAATTGTAAAATATGTTTACGACTTTTGTAATATTGTTACATTTCCAACTTGGCATCCTCGAATGAATGGACACAATGGAATTTGATCGCAATGAAATATTAACGGTATATCTCCATCTTGCCATTCCTCAACCACCAGTCCGCAAAAAGGACATTTGACATTCGAGTCGTTGTTGAGCGAATAAAATCCGCAGGCGGCCAACTCTTCGGTTCCATAAGTAACCCAGTTTTTAAAACTCAATAATCTTTCTCTTTGCGAAAACATTTTTAAAGACTCGTAAGAAGGTTCCCTTCGTATCGTAGGAAAACCACTTTCAATTTTTATTCTCTGTGCGATATATTCCGCTTGAAGTTTTCGTCTCTGTTGTTTCAATATATTTATACTTTTTAATAGTTCCGTACACGGTTCGTTATTTTCCTTATCACTCATTATCCAACTGTCGTCCAATTTTGTTCCGTAAAATGAAATATGTAATTCTTGCTTCGTAGGGTTCACCCTAAACTCGTTACCGAAAACACCTGCCAGTAAGTTATTTCCGCCCGTTATTTCATATGACACGGACCGTACATGTTCAAACTTGTTATAGTCTATTAAACCACTACGTAAACATTCCTCGCGCCGCTTGGTTAACACGGAATAATATACATGTAGGGTTAGAGGACTTTTTACGTTTATTGTGAGTGCGAAACGACCTTGTTATGTAAATATTTCGTATAGTGGCAATGTATTCAATATAAATTAGAAAGTTCTTAATACTATTATGTGTTCAATACGCGAACTTATAAATGCATTAAATTTAGAAGAATCGTTAATGTTCCAATAGTAACATATCCAGATAATAACAAAAGTCTGGTACTTCAACCCACGCTAATCCTAAGAGTAAATACTTAGTTTATTATATGATTAAAGACGATAGTTTCCTATCATTGTCCCATATCTTTCGTGAAGAGATCGATTGTTATTTTGGAAGGTTATATGTTGTCGTAATATCAAATGTTACATACTTTTATATGCATTTACAATGTATACATTTTATGTTAACACGAATATTAATAACCGTTTAAAAGTTCATATAGGGGCGACTATTCGATTCCAAAATACTATAGTTTGTATACAGGAACCTATAAATGCATTAAATTTAGAAGAATCGTTAATGTTTCATTAGTAACATATCCAGATAATAACAAAAGTCTAGTACTTCAACCCGCGCTAAACCTAAGAGTAAATACTTAGTTTATTATATGATTAAAGACGATAGTTTCCTATCATTGTCCCATAAACAAAACATGTACGATTGGTAAAACCAAAAGGTTATATGTTACGGAAATACGTAAACTAATATTTTTGAAGAAAATGTATACGATGTGCGTAAAGACATTGTATACAGTCTAACATTTATAAGGCCAGAGCAAAGATGGCCCCGCTTGACAATTTACCCTGTTATGTACTGTTAAGAAGTCTGCAAAGACGAGGTTAATATACTTTTACAAGTAATTGATAATTATTAAGGACAAAACGCCGACGCCGCCACCCTCAGAAGTAATTAATTTTCTACATTTAAAAAATATCTAACACGTCCCCAACGCAACTGGACCCCAAGGCACTACCTTAGTTCATTATAGAAGTGGTAATATTAAAAAAAAAATGATAGTTTCTTAATTTCAGTCTCCCTTATCTTTCGCGAACAAAACATGCTCGATTTTTTGTTAGACCAGACCAATGGTTCGATGGTACGGTAATATAAAACAATGTATACGTAAACGATTTATGTACGTGAGGCATTGTTAGATTAACTTTACACGAATAATGTTTCTCCTGTTTGGGGCAACTTAACCAAATATTGAAACTTGTACAGTTTTCATATCAGGTAATCATGTATCCGAATGAAAATATCCATAGATAGCGACGTATATAGCTAAAAAATGCAATGCATGATTGACAAACTAATAAGTTAATTTATGGAAGACCCCTTTCATTAACCATAAATCAGATGATCACGTGACGCGGCTTTTTTGATCGAACCATATAGGGAAAACTTGTTACACACGCCGATACGCGAGTTATTGAAATGTCTTTTGGCCACGCTAATGTAATTCACCCTTTTTAACACATGTTTACGTGAGATGACCCTAAACACGCTTCGTAACAGACGACAGGATATACTATCTTGACTGTTAAGAAATCATTAACGTATTGACTATGATAAAAACTTGAAATATCCAAGATGGCCACTAAAAACAAAACTCCCTAGTTAATTTCTTCACCCCAAAAATAATCTTGAATACACAGTTTACAATTCATAAATTTTAGGTTTATTATTCACGATGGCCAGGGAACAAATATTATCGCAAAATAACCTTAAATACACAGTTTCCGATTCATAAATTTTATATTCCTAAGGCTAATTATTTACGATTGCTAGGCTTAACAATGAAACTTTACCCCGTAATGTACAATGTTTACCGCGCGTCCTCATTAACGGTAATTTAAAATTAATACATGATGCATTGTCATAATATTTATCAGCTTACACCCAAGGCACTACCTTAGGTCTAGCGACTTTAAATGCGACGTTTTAGGTTAATATATATAAAAATCCGTTAACAACAGCTTGTTAAAAACAAGCTTGAACGTGATCTAAAGTAAATATGGCAAATTTCCTAAAAATAACAAAGATGGACACCCTTTTCAATACGCCCCACAGAACCCGTTTGAATATGAAACATTAAAGATGGCGGCCAAAACACATGAATTTCCAACCAAAATTACTAAGAATTCATATAACAACCGTTAAAAGAGAGACCAGCCTACAAACTTTACGTGCAATTTTGAAATTTTCAAACAAATTTAAAATACTAAAAAAAATCAAAATAATTTAAAATCTAGAAAAATCGAGCACTGAGAAATGTTCTTGACTAACTTTAGTCAAATCTGAGTTTTACTTTTCATTTTAGAAATATAATAATATTAGCGAATGATGTCATCTTTAGAATACAAAATTATTGGTTTCGGCGATCTAGTGCACAATTTTCGTTTAATGATGGTTAGAAAATTGAAATTTTTATTTAAAACATTATGTAATACGTGAAATTCGGTGACATAGGTAGGCTGTGTAGTAGCCTAGCCTCGCTGCCTAGTCGGGTTATCGAGTACTTAATATGAGCTGGTTTTTTTCGAGACTTTTCGAATTATTATGAAATTAAATTTAAAAGGAGTATAAAGTAACTTCCAATACTGAAAAATATTCCTTTAATTTAAACGAACCACAGTCTCCACAACTTTGTAGGTGCCGTTAATTGCCCCCCAAAAAAGTTGTAAAAGAGTCTCTTTGAAGTAACGAGGAAAGAAAAAACAAATACCCGAATATGCAATTTTTTGGTAAGTACTCGGTAATAGACGAGTATTCTCCAATTACTTATTCGAGGTCGATATTATTTCTTTATGGCCAACCGGTCATTCCACGAAAAATCGACCAACGCTGTGAACCCGACTACTTTCGATGTCCTTCAAAATTTGCATAGATTCTGAGATTTTCATAATTATCGAAAAAGCCGTTATACTTTTGGATTTTCTTCTAAGTGCACGCGTGTAGTTTAAATAGTATTAAGTGGGAAAAGTGGAGATGCTCGTGGGGGAGGACAATTTTGACTGGCATCTCCAACCTGATTCTGATCGGGTAAAATAAAGTCCCGGAAATTAAAGGGCTAATTTGTGTCTTCAGGTTGTAGAGAACACCCTTCCGCAACTGAAGATGACAGTTGGGGGATATTTTTTTCACTAAATTTGTACTATCTACGTCATGAAATCCTTGTATCGTTAGGATGATTTATATTATACAGTTTGGACGTTTAATTTTTTACAACTATGGGCAGTACTCCCCGTGACCGCTCGACGCGTATAAAAGGGGTTTACGGATGACTGTAAAGTACAACTCTTGATTTTAGATACATTTAAAATGGTCTTGGGAAAAGTGCCCCTAACAAGCGAATGGCTAAGTGCCTCGTTGGTATCTAGCGCGTCTAGCGTGGACTTAGACGAGGTATCCTCCACCTCTGATACCGAGAATGAGTCGTAAGTTTATTTATGTTTTATAGTTGTGATGGATATTTTCCGTAAATTTCTAATTCTTAAATTATTTGATTAGGGATACCGTCGACGAACCGGAGTGGCGCCAAATAAGCGGTCTTATGGAGGAAATGCCCTCAATTTTTTTGAATGTCAATGGTTTTGCGTTAAAATACCACCTTTATTATTTCTGATATGATTTATAATAAGATTTTTAATTTATCAATGTTTATTTATTTTAGATGTCATTGAGGTCCCTTTTCTCCACCCCCCGTTATTACTCCCTGGTACGACACCGGGGTAGTATTAGAAACTGTGGAAGATATTATTGCCACGCATATGTTCCCTGTGTATATATAATTAATATACAGGGTCTTTTTTTTGCTCGGAAAAGTGTTTTTTTTTCAAAAACTATTTATAGTACCGATTTTAAATTTGGAAGGTCAATTCTCTATACCGGGGGACATCAGTTTGAGAAATTTGAGCGTTTTCGGTAATGTTTTTCACCAATTTTGAAAAATTATTTTTCGACCACTAGGTGCGAGATAAAAAATTTCTATTATAAAGTTGTAGGCCGTCATCGAAAACCCTTAAAAATTGTTCACTCGACGGAAAACAATTTATTTATCAGTGAAAATTCGAGCTTGAAAAATTTACAAGTTGGTGAAGCCAAATTACGATTGTTTGAAACGATAATTGAAACCGAATTACCTAATCCAGTTGAAACTTTGGTTAAAAAAACGACCGGATTTAAAAAACACGAGGCTATAGGTCAATCCTAAACATGCATTGGGTATTTAAAGGAAAACTTTGGGAGATTATTATCAGTGTTTGATAATATTTCGAACAATGCCTCGTTATTCAGTAGCTGAGCGTACCGAGATAGTTGCCATTTACTATGGAGAAGCAGCGCAAAACCTTAGAAGAGTGACTGAAATCTTCGCAGAAAGACATCCAAATGGAGCACCATCTGTAAATACAGTAAGACGAGCAATTCACGATTTCAATCAATTTGGTAACTTGCAACCTAGGTTTCGCGGATTGGGTCAACCGGATTTAGACTTCGAGAACAATGTACTCGCGTACTTTGTGGCATATCCTCGTCACAGTTGCGCTAACGCCGCTGCTGATTTGGGTTGTTCTGCAAATCGTGTGTGGAAAATTCTTCGGTCATCGGTAAAAGTGTTTTCGAAAAAAGAGCAGAGTGTATACAAATTACAACGTGTACGTTGTCCCATTGCTTGAACGTTTCTAGCCGACCGGTTACGGTGTTGAGATCCTCATGACTAGCCATCCCGATTCTCTTTAAGCTACGGAATAATATTTCTGGGTCTAAACCCCAAAATGACGTAATTTAAAAATGACTCACTAAAGATGACGTAATCTACACCATGAAACGTAAAGATTACGTAGATGCGTTGTGGTTTTCATAAGCCAGCCGCTATGGGTAAGAGGAAGATGTCTCCGCTTAGGGTGCCAAAGAAATGCTGGATATGCTCGGAAATATACCGGTCCGTGAGAGGTTTCAAACAACATTTAATGACTCATTTATCGTGTAATACAATGAAAGAAGATTCGGATCTGGCGTGTGATTGTGATGCGAGTGAATCGCTCCATTACACGGAGGCCGAGGAAATGTCAGATGATAAAATTATCAATTATCTTAACGAACTTATTGTGGCATGTAAAAAGCGCGGTGCCACAATGGAATCAACCGAGTCAACTACAGCTAACCTGCCAGCCGAATTAAAAATGCCGACTGAAAAGGAAATGGCTGCTCTGATTTATTTTCAAGAATATTGTAAAACTAATCAAAGTCATAATATTAAAACCGCTGTAAAGAAAATGTGAATAAACGTTTTTACATTGAATACATTGTTATTTTTAAAGGTGACCGTATAAAGTAATTTTTACATGGGTAAATTGACACTTAATATTTTTAAAATTCTAAAATACGTTTATAATATTTTTCCAACGTGGGGCGAATGAATGGACACAATGAACTATTAATTACGTAATCTAAAAAATGACGCGCTGACATGATGTTATGCAAACAGCCAGTAGCTATAAACCCGAGTAATTGGCCTACTTACCTATAGGTCAATGGGTCCCTCATTATTTCTCAACCACTTGTCAAAAACCTATCCGTCTTAGGGAATGCCCCCCCCCCCTACGGCATCGGTCAAACACTTTTCTCCACGTGCGAGTGGTGTTATGTAATAAATCCAAATAGTTCAATGGGTCGAGCCTTTTGTGTTTTCGCCGACAAACACTTTCCCCGTGTAACATTATTTTCAAACACTTTTACGATGCGCAAAGCTATCCGTCTTACGGAATATCGGCCCTAAGGGGTAAAGGGTAGCTAGAGAATGGCCCTTACCCCCCCCCCTCCCCCAGCGCGTAAAATAGACACAGCGGGTGTCCCCCATTGCTAGCTAAATGTATCGTTTGGGAAAAAAGAGCCTAGTGTATTATAAAAACGGTTAATTTTTCTACGACATTCTATGATTTGTAGAATTTTATGGAGGCCCATAAACTAGTAGCGGGAATAGAACCTCTTAACTATTTCAGTTTAAACTACGAGGGATTCTCATAGATTTTTGTTTTTACATCCCAAATGGCCCCTACGTATGGGGGTGCCCCTCAAAGTGTGTATGGGGGGGTCCTTTTGGGTATAAAAACCCAGGGATTTGGTCCCTAAGACATCACAACTCTGTTCTTTTTTTGTATCCAACCAAATCCACTAGAAATCCATATCCGCTGTTCTCGGATGAGGACGTAGCCATGTAAGTTTTTATCAATTTTTATATTTTTAGCTTGGTGATCTATTCGAAAATTAAATGGTAACCTTGTATGCGTAACAATTTCAATATGCAAGATACTCGAGAATGGTAAAATAGTCTATATTTAAAGTTAAAATGCGAAAACTACATTTGTAGTGTTCAATTTAAAAGAAAATTACTTCAGCTTTTAAATAAGATTTTTTTTTGCATCTACCCTATATCATTTACATATTAATTTTTTATTCTAATTTAACAATCACTTTAAAAACTTGGCACGTCTGAATAGCTGTGTAGAGTACTATTAACAGAGATAAATATTTCTGGGGTCAGTTAATGAGATGATTCGAGCGAAAAATTTGCATATGTTCAAGTTATTGGATTGAAGGAAACTTCAGTGTTTTCAGAGTGATAATTAAGGGAAGTTGCCTTACAATATAGTTGAAAATTATCTTTTTAAGTCTGTGTCCACCCATTGATTATGTTAGGAAGTGAAAAAATTTCATTTAACAAGCTTTTCTGAAATTTCGGTATCCACCCTGTATCATTTAAAAGCTCAACCATTGTTTTTATCAAGTTAATTTTAAACATATCTTAAAACAAGCTTCCTTAAGTCTGACTAGCTTTGTAGGGTAATAATAAAATAGCTAAATATTTTTTGGGTTTAATAATTGTGCTTCTTAGTGAAAATTTTGCATATATTACAGTATTAGGTTGGGTAATTATTTTTTTCACCTGCTACCATTCTCAGCGGGTGAACATAGAATAACAAAGATAATTTTCCACTATATTTAAAGCCAACTTTCCTTACATTTCACTATGAAAACACTGAAGCTTCTTTCAATGCGATAACTTTATTACATGCAATTTGTTCCACCCCAGAATTACATTTATTGAATCGAAAAAAAATATGTAACCCCCTTAGAGTTAACCAACACAGGTATTCAGAAGAGATGGTGTTCAATTAAAAAAATTTTTTTTGGATCCACCCCTATATCAGTTATGTAAAACCTGAAATTATTTTTTTTAAATTCTAATTTAAACATCACTTTAAAAACCTTATGCAAGTCAGAATAGTTGTGTAGGGTACTAATAACGTAGATAAATATTTATTGGTTCAGTTATGTGTAGGGAAGCTTGTTTGAAGATAAGTTTAAAATTAATTTGAAAAAAAACTTGAGCTTTTTAAATATATGATACAGGGTGGATACCAAAATTTCAAAATAAAATTTAATAAAAAGCTTGCTAAATGAAATTTTTTCACTTCCTAACAAATTCAATAGGTGAACACAGACTTAAAAAGATAATTTTCAACTATAGTTAACGGTAACTTCCCTTAAATTTCACCTTGAAAACACTAAAGTTTCATGCAATCCAATAACTTGGACGTTTGATGATTTTTCACTCAGAATCATCACATTAAATGTGATCCACTCTGTATCGTAAATTTAAAAGCTCAAGCAATTTTTTTTTCCAAATTCATTTTTAACTTATCTTAAAACCAGCTTCCCTAAGTCTGACTAGCTCTGTAGGTTAATAATAAAATAGCTTAATATTTTTTGGATTCAATAATTTTGATTCTGAGTGAAATATTTGCATATATTACAGTATTAGTTGAAAAAATTTCATTTATGTCCATTTTAAATTTTTTTGTTGTATCGCATTATAATATTTTTTGCCGCGTAAAAGAAAAATAATTTTTGTAATATATCATCTTATAAAATGTTTTGTAAAAAAATAAATATTTTTATTATCTTATAAATCAGACTCGTTATTTCTCCTTGCTCGCGTCATTTTTGTTTTTAGATTACGTAACTAATAGTTCATTGGGTCCGTAATAACGTAGAAAATGTTTTGGGTTCATTTGACCTGATGAAAACTTTTCATATGGTAAAGTTACTGGACTGATGGAAGCTTCGGTGCGAAGTCTTAATTACATGTTCTAAGTTTTTTTTTAAAAAACCAGTTTATTTCTAGAAATGAAAAGGACATGTTTTATCGAGGCAAAGTTTTTCCGTGTGAATGGAGAAATGATAATTAAAGAGTTAGCTATTTACGATACGGAAACGGAGAAGCATAACGTCTGGACCTTTAAACCACCATATCCATATTCCAGTCTTACGGAAGAAGATAAATTGCAGTGTAGATGGTTGTATTGGAACATTTGCGATCTCCGTTGGGACGACGGACGGGAAGACTACAACAGCCTAGGAGCCATCGCAAATTATATAAAAGAACAAGGGTTCACGTTTTTTTTTGTAAAGGTTTAGTAAAGGCCAAAGTTTTATCGGATTTCATAGGAGTTAACGTCAAGAACGTCGAGGATTTAGACTGTCCTAAATTATCTACCATTCTTTGTTTAAGTGCTCCTAAACATTGTCATTTTCACCGTGACCCTAATAATTGTGCCGTTGTGAAATCTCACAAAATTTTAGTGTTATTATAATATCTTTCTGACTATATGTGTATTGTTTAACTTCTTTCATTTTTAAAAATGTAATTGCTGGATTTAAATAAAGCGTGAAAATTATTAGTTTCGAAATGATATTTACAAATCTTATCCAATCTAAAGTCCATCGTTCGGGTATTAGTAAGTATTTCATACAAACTAACTTAATTAAGTATTTTTAGAAGTGAAGAGAAACACATTGTGAAAAACCAAATGAAAAGAGACTTTAAACGGTTTTAAAATTCATAATATATCTATTTAAAAAATCCAACGTTTCGGAGGAACTGTTCCCACTTCTTTCATCCCAGCATGTTTCCCCTTTTATCATGGTTTCTCTCCAAAAAATAGCCCAAAAATCTTAAATCAGTAGGTCTCGATCCTATTTATCACCCACCATCCCAAATTGTCAGCTTTATTATGTAATAACAAAGAACCAACTGCAGTGGCGGCCTAAGGGGGGGGCGGTCCGCCCCGGGTACCAGGGCAGCAGGGGGTGCCATCGGAGAAGCTCGAGGGGGGGGGGCAAATCAGAACGATCAAACTTTAAGAAGACGGACCCGTGAAAACTTCTGCACAGTCCTGGGGGGTGTCACAAACCCGGCCGCCGCCCCGGGGACCCAGCCTTCTTACGCCGCCACTGACCAACTGCCCTCCTCGACAAGGCCATCATTTATAAAATCTCCCGTGATTGTGGTGATTATTACATGGGGGCAATGCCGTAGCCCATTTCATCAAAGGCTTAAAGAGCCCCAAAAATATAAACAACCCGTCCAATAATTCTCCCCCTTAGCGAACACCTTCGTGTTTTTGGGGGCCATAATGCTAGGTGGGACTCAATAGACATACTAGCTCGACCCAAAATTATATAAAACTCATTTTAATATACGCGAATCCATCGAAATTTAAAAAATAAATCTGCGCAATGTTTAAACCGTGACGATGGTTCCCTTTAACGTAGCCACGTTTTCTCCACTTTTTAAAACGTGTTTATGGTCCTCACCCTCTCTCACACACACACAACAAACCAATTCATCCTCTCGCAGAATCCACCCATTCGGACAATAGTAGCCTCGAGCGCGAACGAAGATATCGAGGCCCGTTGCTCATATAACACGTCGACGGGGTCGACTCGCCTTTGAGAAAAACGCTCGCGGCTAAAGAACAGTAGCCCCCACTATATGTATGCATAAATATTTTTTCGTCCCAAAGTTTTACCATCGTACTGTCAGACTTTTAAAAATCCCTGAAGAAGGAGGAACTGTTCCTCCGAAACGATCGATTTTTTTAAATAAATATATTATAAATTTTAAAAACGGTTAAAGTCTCTTTTCACTAAGTATTTTTAAATATTTGAATATCGGAATTGTATTTTGCCGCGTTAAAAGTAGAGTTTAGATGTATAGTCGTTTTTAGAAATACTCGTGATATGGGTTCAAGTGGCAAGCATATTTAAGTACTACAATGATATTAAAATAAAGTTTAAAAATATTTCCATTCTACGTTACTTTAACAACGAATATTCTATGACGTCAAAACACTCAAATCCATGTTTCAAATTCAAATTAACCGCGCAAAACACTTAAATCTATGTTTTCATTTGAATTTTAAATTAACCGCGACGCGCCCCCAGACCGCGTCCCCCAATGGGAAATCAGCGCACGCGCGCAAGACGGCGAGGTGGGGAGGGCTTCGTATATCAACATATTGTGTTCAGGCCAACTTGTTCACTATGCTTTATTGTTTTACTAGTCACTATATAATGTCTGAGTTTTACGCGCACTGTGATTTTCGAAACTTTCATTATACAGAGATGCTAATATATTAGTGGTATATAAACTGTGTATAATATTTTAGCTCACAGGGCGTCGGTTAACGCATTACAGTTACATTAACATCTCTGCAAAATATCGCGCTAATCATTCAATCAATCTGCTAAAGCACATATCGTGATGACTTCATGTAAGTCGTTCCGGCTTCGTAGGTATGTCTCATAAATAAATAAATAAATAAATAAATCTAACCGTCATATTAACATTTGTAATTACACATATTGTACTTTCATTACTTGAAACTTCAGATTAGTTAGATTGTATCGCTAATTAATCCACTGAATATTTTAGTATCCCGTTTTTGTGAATAATTCCAAGCCGAGTTAGTTTTGTTTGAAGTTACGAGCAGACCTGTTTCAATAAAGTATTAAAACGGAATTTATTTTTCCTGTGTGACAGAGAAAAGATTCGTTCATACCAAAAAAAAGATAACGTCGTCCATCGTAAGTAAATGCGAACTTGTCGTATTGTCGAAAACGTATACCGTTAAATTGTTAAAGCTCTTAAAGAATGGTTTCCGCTAGGGCAAAAAGGATATACCGGCGACGTCGACGCAAATACTTCCCGGAGCTCATCGGTTTTCCCCTTTCGATAATAACTCGTGGAGGTTTAAGATAATAATAGGTAATGACTAAAGTAGCTAAACGGTAATAGTAAGTTTTGACTAACGTAGTTTAATGATAATAGTAAGTAATGACTAAACGCAAAATTTAACCATGGTTAATTTAAACTAGTAAATAGTAAGTAATATACTATAGAGACAGATACTTCATGGTTTAAAATAAACTTTTATTAAAAAGAATATTGGGGAAGCTTTTTCCAGCCCACTCGTTCCTTTTCAACCCAGATAGAAATGGCTAAAAAATCCAAATACAAACAGATAGAACGCGTAAAAAGTCATAACCTGAGCGGTGCGCGTAATCGGATAATACAGAAATATAAATTACTTTATCAAAACGTTTTACGAATAATTTTGAGAGCTTTATCTATTGAATAAAAGTTAACCATCCCCGACCACAAAGGTGGAATCGCGCTTAGATAGAAGACCCGATATGTTCGCGAATTCCGACAACGACCATAATTTCAAACTATGTTTTTTTATATTTTTTATTTCTTTCTTTTATTTTGTTTAATTATATATATTTAAAATTGAAGCTGAAACAAATTTTAAAATGACTTTGGTTTACCATAAGACATGCTGAACACATATCAGTCGACTATAGCTATCTCAACAAGCTATACAGATGTTTCAACTCCCACAGTTAACGTAACTTCAAGGTGGCGCGCGTGCGCTGATTTCCCCTGGGAGGACGCGGTCTGGGGCGCGGATTTCTCGGGGGGCGCGGTCTGGGGGCGCGTCGCGGTTAATTTAAAAATCAAATGAAAACATAGATTTAAGTGTTTTGCGCGGTTAATTTTCATTTGAAACATGGATTTGAGTGTTTTGACGTCATAAAATATTCGTTGTTAAAGTAACGTAGAATGGAAATATTTTTAAACTTTATTTTAATATCATTGTAGTACTTAAATATGCTTGCCACTTGAACCCATATCACGAGTATTTCTTAAAACGACTATACATCTAAACTCTACTTTTAACGCGGCAAAATACAATTCCGATATTCAAATATTTAAAAATACTTAGTGAAAAGAGACTTTAACCGTTTTTAAAATTCATAATATATTTATTTAAAAAATCGATCGTTTCGGAGGAACTGTTCCTCCTTCTTCAGGGATTTTTAAAAGTCTGACAGTACGATGGTAAAACTTTGGGACGAAAAAATATTTATGCATACATATAGTGGGGGCTACTGTTCTTTAGCCGCGAGCGTTTTTTCTCAAAGGCGAGTCGACCCCGTCGACGTGTTATATGAGCAACGGGCCTCGATATCTTCGTTCGCGCTCGAGGCTACTATTGTCCGAATGGGTGGATTCTGCGAGAGGATGAATTGGTTTGTTGTTGTGTGTGTGAGAGAGGGTGAGGACCATAAACACGTTTTAAAAAGTGGAGAAAACGTGGCTACGTCAAAGGAAACCATCGTCACGGTTTAAACATTGCGCAGATTTATTTTTTTAAATTTCGATGGATTCGCGTACATTAAAATGAGTTTTATATAATTTTGGGTCGAGCTAGTATGTCTATTGAGTCCCACCTAGCATTATGGCCCCCAAAAACACGAAGGTGTTCGCTAAGGGGGAGAATTATTGGACGGGTTGTTTATATTTTTGGGGCTCTTTAAGCCTTTGATGTAATAATCACCACAACCACGGGAGATTTTATAAATGATGGCCTTGTCGAGGAGGGCAGTTGGTTCTTTGTTATTACATAATAAAGCTGACAATTTGGGATGGTGGGTGATAAATAGGATCGAGACCTACTGATTTAAGATTTTTGGGCTATTTTTTGGAGAGAAACCATGATAAAAGGGGAAACATGCTGGGATGAAAGAAGGAGGAACAGTTCCTCCGAAACGTTGGATTTTTTAAATAGATATATTATGAATTTTAAAACCGTTTAAAGTCTCTTTTCATTTGGTTTTTCACAATGTGTTTCTCTTCACTTCTAAAAATACTTATTAAGTTAGTTTGTATGAAATATTTACTAATACCCGAACGATGGACTTTAGATTGGATAAGATTTGTAAATATCATTTCGAAACTAATAATTTTCACGCTTTATTTAAATCCAGCAATTACATTTTTAAAAATGAAAGAAGTTAAACAATACATATATAGTCAGAAAGATATTATAATAACACTAAAATTAAAATAAAATGAAAAACTCTTTATTCAACTTTAAAACGTTACGCTATTTAAGAAATGTAATTTTAGAAAACAGACATAACGTAAAACCAATGTGATGAAACAAAAATAATATTAAAACGACTTATATTTTCTTACACACGATTTTTCGGTACCACACAGCGATTTTGTGAGATTTCACAACGGCACAATTATTAGGGTCACGGTGAAAATGACAATGTTTAGGAGCACTTATACAAAGAATGGTAGATAATTTAGGACAGTCTAAATCCTCGACGTTCTTGACGTTAACTCCTATGAAATCCGATAAAACTTAGAACATGTAATTAAGACTTCGTTCTGAAAACACTGAAGCTTCCATCAGTCCAGTAACTTTACCATATGAAAAGTTTTCATCAGGTCAAATGAACCCAAAACATTTTCTACGTTATTACGGACCCAATGAACTATTAATTACGTAATCTAAAAACAAAAATGACGCGAGCAAGGAGAAATAAACTGATTTATAAGATAATAAAAATATTTATTTTTTTACAAAACATTTTATAAGATGATATATTACAAAAATTATTTTTCTTTTACGCGGCAAAAAAATATTATAATGCGATACAACAAAAAAAATTTAAAATGGACATAAATGAAATTTTTTCAACTAATACTGTAATATATGCAAATATTTTACTCAGAATCAAAATTATTGAATCCAAAAAATATTTAGCTATTTTATTATTAACCTACAGAGCTAGTCAGACTTAGGGAAGCTTGTTTTAAGATAAGTTAAAAATGAATTTGGAAAAAAAAGTGCTTGAGCTTTTAATTTACGATACAGAGTGGATCACATTTAATGTGATGATTCTGCGTGAAAAATCATCAAAAGTCCAAGTTATTGGATTGCATGAAACTTTAGTGTTTTCAAGGTGAAATTTAAGGGAAGTTACCGTTAACTATAGTTGAAAATTATCTTTTAAAATATGTGTTCACCTATTGAATTTGTTAGGAAGTGAAAAAATTTCATTTAGCAAGCTTTTTATTAAATTTTATTTTGAAATTTTGGTATCCACCCTGTATCATATATTTAAAAAGCTCAAGTTTTTTTTCCAAATTAATTTTAAACTTATCTTCAAACAAGCTTCCCTACACATAACTGAACCAATAAATATTTATCTACGTTATTAGTACTCTACACAACTATTCTGACTTGCATAAGGTTTTTAAAGTGATGTTTAAATTAGAATTAAAAAAAAAATAATTTCAGGTTTTATATAACTGATATAGGGGTGGATCCAAAAAAAAACGTAATTTTTTTTAATTGAACACCATCTCTTCTGAATACCTGTGTTGGTTAATTCTAAGGGGGTTACATTTTTGTTTTTCGATTCAATAAATGTAATTCTGGGGTGGAACAAATTGCATGTAATAAAGTTATCGCATTGAAAGAAGCTTCAGTGTTTTCATAGTGAAATGTAAATATTTATCTCTGTTAATAGTACTCTACACAGCTATTCAGACGTGCTAAGTTTTTAAAGTGATTGTTAAATTAGAATAAAAAATTAATATGTAAATGATATAGGGTAGATACAAAAAAAATCTTATTTAAAAGCTGAAGTAATTTTCTTTTAAATTGAACACTACAAATGTAGTTTTCGCATTTTAACTTTAAATATAGACTATTTTACCATTCTCGAGTATCTTGCATATTGAAATTGTTACGCATACAGGGTTACCATTTAATTTTCGAATAGATCACCAAGCTAAAAATATAAAAATTGATAAAAACTTACATGGCTACGTCCTCATCCGAGAACAGCGGAGATGGATTTCTAGTGGACTTGGTTGGATACAAAAAAAGAACAGAGTTGTGATGTCTTAGGGACCAAATCCCTGGGTTTTTATACCCAAAAGGACCCCCCCATACACACTTTGAGGGGCACCCCCATACGTAGGGGCCATTTGGGATGTAAAAACAAAAATCTATGAGAATCCCTCGTAGTTTAAACTGAAATAGTTAAGAGGTTCTATTCCCGCTACTAGTTTATGGGCCTCCATAAAATTCTACGCGCAAAAAAAAAACATTTTTGGTGGGAACACTCGTTTGTTATAACCCTTTTAGCGCTAAGAATCCACACCTGATGTAAAAAGTTGGGGGCCACTTTTTCAATTTATTCGCCATGGTCTCTACAAATCATAGAATGTCGTAGAAAAATTAACCGTTTTTATAATACACTAGGCTCTTTTTTACCCAAACGATACTTTTAGCTAGCAAGGGGGGACACCCGCTGTGTCTATATTACGCGCTGGGGGAGGGGGGGGGTAAGGGCCATTCTCTAGCTACCCTTTATCCCTTAGGTCCGATATTCCGTAAGACGGATAGCTTTGCGCATCGTAAAAGTGTTTGAAAATAATGTTACACGGGGAAAGTGTTTGTCGGCGAAAACACAATAGGCTCGACCCATTGAACTATTTGGATTTATTACATAACACCACTCGCACGTGGAGAAAAGTGTTTGACCGATGCCGTAGGGGGGGCATTCCCTAAGACGGATAGGTTTTTGACAAGTGGTTGAGAAATAATGAGGGACCCATTGACCTATAGGTAAGTAGGCCAATTACTCGGGTTTATAGCTAATGGCTATTTGCATAACATGATGTCAGCGCGTCATTTTTTAGATTACGTAATTAATAGTTCATTGTGTCCATTCATTCGCCCCACGTTGGAAAAATATTATAAACGTATTTTAGAATTTTAAAAATATTAAGTGTCAATTTACCCATGTAATAATTACTTTATACGGTCACCTTTAAAAATAACATTGTATTCAATATAAAAACGTTTATTCACATTTTCTTTAGAGCGGTTTTAATATTATGACTTTGATTAGTTTTACAATATTCTTGAAAATAAATCAGAGCAGCCATTTCCTTTTCAGTCGGCATTTTTAATTCGGCTGGCAGGTTAACTGTACACGCTAAAAAAGGTTGGGTTAAATTTATTTCGACCCAATTTAAGTTAATTTTAACCCATTTTGGGTTGTTCTAAAACTTTTGGGTTATTTTGAAAAGGGTTTTATTTTTTTGGGTTATTTGCCTGATTTGTCTTATTGCCTAACTTGGGTTAAATGTACCCAAAAACTAGTAACACTGCATAATGTCGGCTGCTAAACTTTCTGATTGTTTGAATGTTGGGTTATTATTGGTTCATTTAACGTTTACGCGCTAAATAGTCGAAACTAAAATTCTTATGGCAAATGTCAGGAACCCTTTTTTTAATTCTAGAATTTTCCAGGAACGTTTGAGTTTTTAGGCCCACAAAACAACCATAAACTAAGCTGTCGGCACTAAAATAACAGACGTAATGAAATTGTAATTTTAAATTATTATTCTTTAAGTTATAAGCAGTATGAACTTAGATATTTTAAAACATTGCATTTTGTTCTTAACTTTTGATGCATTTCTTATACGTAATAAGTTTAGGCTTGGTTTGTTTATTGTGTTAACATGTTTTTTTCTTCCAAACATTGGTTAAGTTTTAGTTAGGTCTATTTGTTTAACAAAATGTGAACTGGTTGGAAGTTCTCGAAATTAATGACAGCAATTACTATTTTGTATATCACCAATAGTCATTTATGTGTTCAGTTTACAGGCAATAAATTACTAAACGAGTTTCGTACTATAAGCATCTACTTGAAAAATGCTTTATGAAACTTAGTATTGACGAACCAAACATTCGTGCATATGGCAAGCCAAAAATTTGAGGGACAGGCAAAACTGATATGTTTTCTAAACAGAAATGTGATTCTGTATTTTGGATAGTATGAGTGTAATTGGTGCAATTTGGAGCTTGACGAGTAAATATATAACATATTTCTGGAAAAATTAAAACATATTTTAGCGAATCAGAGAAATATAGCCAATTTTTAAAACATTTTCAGTTTTTCTTCTTGAAATTATGGATAGGATGTGTGGAATTTTGACCTTTATCAGTTAATATATAACAGATTTCTGAATCAGAGAAATTACCTCATTTTCAAAACAATTTTGGTTTTTATCTTGAAGTTGTGGATAGGATGA
The DNA here is from genome assembly GCF_980474605.1 of Leiobunum rupestre. Lineage (NCBI taxonomy): Eukaryota > Metazoa > Arthropoda > Arachnida > Opiliones > Sclerosomatidae > Leiobunum > Leiobunum rupestre. Next base: position 2,261,029 of record NC_143393.1, on the reverse strand, counting down.
GTGAAAATGGTAGAATTTTGACCTTTACCAGTTAATATATAACAGATTTTTGGAAAAGTTAAAACTTATTTTATTGAAACAGATAAATATACCTAAATTTCCAACCATTTTTGGTTTTTATCTTAAGTTGTGGATTGGATGAGTGGAATTGGTGGAATTTTGACCTATTTGAGTTAATGTATAACAGATTTCTGGAAAAGTTAAAACTTATTTTAGCGAAACAGAGAAATATAGCTAATTTCCTAAATATTTTTGATTTGTATCTTGAATTGTGGAATTGGTGGAATTTTGACCTATTTGAGTTAATGTATAACAGATTTTTGGAAAAGTTAAAACTTATTTTAGCGAAACAGAGAAATATAGCTAATTTTCAAAACATTTTTGGTTGTTATCTTGAATTGTTGATTGGATGAGTGGAATTGGTGGAATTTTGATCTATACGAGTTAATGTATAACAGACTTTTGGAAAAGTTAAAACTTATTTTAGCGAATCAGAGAAATATAGCTAAGATTCAAAACATTTTTGATTTGTATCTTGGATTGGATGAGTGGAATTGGTGGAATTTTGACCTATACAAGTTAATATATAACAGATTTTTGGAAAAGTTAAAACTTATTTTTGCGAAACAGAGAAATATAGCAAATTTTCAAAACATTTTTTATTTGTATCTTGAAGTTGTGGATAGGAGGTCATTTTAAAAAGGTCTTAGCCACTCTGTGAAGAACAGTGAGGCTTCTGTATGACAGTGGAGTACAATCAAGGTTGCAAATTAAAATTTTTAGTTTTCAATAAACGATTATTAAATGTCTTCACGAAATAAAAGATATTATGGAGAGCTGCAAATGGCTGAGTAGTTCATTCCCATTGAATATAGTTTAAAAGTAACCCAATTAGTCTGTTTTACTCGGCAAATTCCATTAATAAATTATTTGGGTTAAATGTAGATTTTGGCCAATTTTTATATTTTACCAAAGTGTTTGGGCAAATATAACTGCCCATTAAATTGGGTTATTTTAGCCCATTAATTTGGGAATTTTCCTAAATACCCAAATTTTTGGGTTGTTTTCATTTGCCCAACTACTTGGGTAAGCAAGGTTTGACCCAGGTTGGGTAATTATTTTTGCTCAAATTGGGTTGTTTTCATTTGCCCAACTACTTGGGTAAGCAAGGTTTGACCCAAGGTTGGGTAATTATTTTGCTCAAATTGGGTTGTTTAACATTTGCCCAAATTTTTGGACTGCAGAAATACGGACCCAAATTTTTGGGTATTATTGACCCAATTTGGGTTAAATTTGACCCAACCTTTTTTAGCGTGTAGTTCACTCGGTTGATTCCATTGTGGCACCGCGCTTTTTACATGCCCCAATAAGTTCGTTAAGATAATCGATAATTTTATCATCTGACATTTCCTCGGCCTCCGTGTAATGGAGCGATTCACTCGCATCACAATCACACGCCAGATCCGAATCTTCTTTCATTGTATTACACGATAAATGAGTCATTAAATGTTGTTTGAAACCTCTCACGGACCGGTATATTTCCGAGCATATCCAGCATTTCTTTGGTACCCTAAGCGGAGACATCTTCCTCTTACCCATAGCGGCTGGCTTATGAAAACCACAACGCATCTACGTAATCTTTACGTTTCATGGTGTAGATTACGTCATCTTTAGTGAGTCATTTTTAAATTACGTCATTTTTATAGATTACGTCATTTTGGGGTTTAGACCCAGAAATATTATTCCGTAGCTATCGGGATGGCTAGTCATGAGGATCTCAACACCGTAACCGGTCGGCTAGAAACGTTCAAGCAATGGGACAACGTACACGTGAACAAAGAGGACTTGGCCCACGCCGGACTTTTCGCTGTAGACTCGGACGGCATAGTCGAATGCTACCTCTGCCACGGACAGTTAGGCAGTTGGGAAACCGGCGACGTACCCCAAGCGGAACACGACAAATTTTATCCCAACTGTCCGTCACCCGCCGCTTTGGAGGGTCAAGATATCCCGCCATCCGAAAAATACATCTCCGGCGGACCCACAACCACCCCCGATGGACCCGGCTGCGACGTAATCGTAACTCTTACCATCAAACGCCTCGAGGTAGAACATTTAATGAAAATGCTCGTAAAAACGCTAATTTCAGATGGTTCGTTTCAACCCTTTGAGTGAACTTTGGTATATACCCTACGAAGATCGACGTAATTACCATGATATAAATAAAATACATTTCCAAAGACGTATTTTCAATGTAAATCGTATTATACAGCCTGTACTCGAAAAATATATAAATAAAACCGTATAATTTGTATACACTGCTCTTTTTTTCCAAAACACTTTTACCGATGACCGCCCGCTATTTTACGGTACCCTTAGGGGCCCTAAAGTGTTCGAAAATAATGGGGGAAAAGTGTTTGTCGGCGGAAACCAACCAACTCGAATTGTGCCCAGGCCTGACATTCACTATGACGGATAGGTTTTGACGGACACTATTTAACGGTACCCTTTTACAACTCTTAGGGGCCCGAAAGTGTTTGTCGGCGAAAACCAACTCGAATTGTGCTCTAGGCCCGACATTCACTATGACGGATGGGTTTTGACGGCTGTTTGCATAACATCGTGTCAGTCCACACCGCCTGCCGAATAGGGGCAGATGACCTATTGACCCAGGTTTTATGAGGGTAACATCGTAAATCATCTAACCTCGTAAAACAGCTAACCTTTTGACCTGCTGAAAATGTACGCAAAATGGGGGGAATGCTTACCCCCACAGGGGCCCGTTTCACCCCCGTTTCCCCCGCCCGCAGGGGCCCCTATCGGTAGACACACTCCCTTATCTCTTACGTGAAAATAATTTCTTTTGGATAATTTTTAAACATTTCGCAAATAATGTTAGTGACATTTTTTACTATGCCTTCTTCCTTACTTATTGTTTTAACATTTTTATCATTTCCATGATAATTTAAAAACACATTTTCAAATTGTTTGACATGATTTAAAAAGTTAGTAGCTGGGACATTCATCCCTCCATACCTCAATTGTGTTACCCAACTTGGCATGTCATTGATATTGCTCATTGTAGTTGTTGAGTTACTTTTTAAATTTATTTCAGGGTATTTTTGCCAAAATTTCTTCGCTACCCAGCCAGCTAAATATTCAATACCGCCTTCTTCCTCATTAGTTAGAACGATTTCAGTATTGTTATTCTCTTTTTGGAAGATTTTTTTTAGGTGAAATAGAATTATTTTTTTGAGGGCTTCCATTGCAGATATTTATGTTATTATTTAACGAATTATTTGGAACATATGCATTTGTGGCATTTAACCATAAGTTTAATCTAGGACCAGACTCAAATTCTTCTAAGCTTATTTTTAATCTTATATCTAATTATATATTTATAAATTGTATTAATCTTGTATTTAATTAAATATTTATAAATTATATTAATCTTATTCGCATCGAAAAGAAATAAAAGGTGGCGCGTCGGTCGCTCCAAGATGGTGCTATCTAAAGGAATCAAATCAGACGACGTAATAGTGTATATTCAAGATTTCGTACGTTTAGGTTTATTTCGTTCGTAACCATCTAATATTAAATCAAATTAAGGTCGTTTTAACAGACCTTTTATCTTAAAGATTGTTACTTTGTCTGGTTTAAAACAACGGTACCATAGAAGGAATGCGGTTTCATCGTTTTCATTCAAAGCTACCAAAATTAGCTAAGGCTTGCGAAGTTTCATTGAAAATGGGAAAGACACATAGTAAAACGATAGTTGTTTGATTTTCGCATTTTAGAAAGGAAAATTACAAAGCTATTCCTGAATCCTACAAATGTAAGACAATGTTACGCTGAAGTATTTAATAAAAATGCTAATGTCATTTGTACTTTGGAAAAAGGAATTACAGTAAATACGCACGAAGAACATAAGTGTAAAGTAACTTCTAGCTACGGCATATTGAAACCACAAACTGTTGCGTGTTTGACTGGAATTCAGTCAATGGAACTTTTTCATGAAATAGTTAAAATAGTTAGAGAAGAACTTCCAACTGAAGATTTGTCTACCGGGAGAGTATTAAAATTAATTAGTCCACTTTTCATTAAGAAAGGCTTAAGGGCAAAAAACTAAGACGAGGGCACAATTTTCCCATTAAGACGCTTTGCTTACATATAAAGTTGCTTGCGCTAGGGTTCATTTTGAGCGTATAATGCAAAGATTGAAAACGTTCAACATTTTTCATAAAAGCATACCCTGGGATTTATTACCACGTGCTGATACCACTGTTACGAGTGCTGTAGTAAATATTTTCAACATCTATTTTGGCAGATAATAAATTTTATTTGACTTAATATAGTTTTTAAAAAAATATTTAAAATAAACATATTGCAATTTAAGCAAAAGCTTATGAACAAACTCTTTGTCAATTTTGAATTCAATTATGAAACAGTCATTGCTTTTCTTTGAATAAATGACTAGATGCCCTATGGAGAGGCCTAAATTTGCAAGGTTATAGTTCCAAAGTTACGGGATGTTGGATCTTCGGAAAATGAAGTACTAAAGCCTCTATTTTGTAACCTTTCAGTTTGTCAAATACTCAGTGAAATTACATGATAACTTCTTAGTGTTTCCTCTCCTTGTTGAATATAATTCACTTTGTTTCGCTATTATTTTCGATAATGGTAATCTGATGTCAACTGTATTTTTATAAATCAAAAACACTCATAAAAATCATGCGGGCAATCATATGGGTCAAGGCTTAATTCATAAATTCCTTTTTAAAAAATATTCACCTTCAGTATTGAGTCGTACCACTTTCTTCCATACTGATGATTTTTACTAGAAAAAGTATTTATTAATATCATTAATTGATTGAACAATGATATTAATGAAGAAAACTCCACGTTTATATTTAACTGTCCTTATCTGACCGATTTGTTTCCTTGAGATCGTAGTTGGGCTTCATCGCCACTAGGTGGCGCTAGTGAAACTTTTCGTTGCGAATATTGAATTTGAACTAACGAATTTCAAATCGGCCAAAGGGATGATGCGCGTTACATTTGTTACTTCAGGTCATACATTGAAAGCATTGCGTATTACTCCGAAAAGTGTAACACTTATTTGTTAGTTTTGGTCAGCTCTTAATGGGTCAGAGTGTGCAATAACTGGTGGTTTTACCGGGGAGTCGGGGTACGGCTCTTGTAACCCATAAGGGCAGCGGCGCACTGGGAGATGTTAGCTCTGGTCAAATGGTCCTATCTCAACCTCCGACTGCGGTCAGATAGGGGCTGGATATTGGGCTTCGGCTCAGGCTAACGGAGAGGGTCCGTGCAAACTGGCCGTCTCGGCGGATTGGGTAGCCTGCTGTGAGGCGGTGGGCCTCCATATGCGGGCACGGCGGTCCTGTTTCCCGGCCTTTCGGGTCACACCGGGATCTCCGGTGCCAGCTGTGCCGGGTTACTTGGACTGCTGGGTGCTCGTCGTTCCCCTTTAGGAGCTCTCTTTAAAGGGTTTGACTCTCTACCTCCGTAGTTAGGGATTCGGCTGGAGTTGCTGTAGCATCCACTCTTAATCCCACTGCTGTGAGCGAAGTGGGGATTGGTCCACCCATTGCTGCTCCTTCTGCTGGGTTGGGTGGCTTGCGTAGGGCACTATGATGATAGGCCTACGGTGGTATGGTCTCTGTTACTAGGTACACCGGGCTATTAATTCTGACACACTGTTAGTTTTGGTCATATAAGAATGGCCTCCGATAAGTGTCACACATATTTGTTACTACAGGTCATACGTTGTAGGCATCGCCTATTACTCTGATAAGTGTCATACTTATTTGTTACTTTAGGTCATACGTTTTAGGCATCGCCTATTACTCCGATAAGTGTCACACTTATTTGTTACGTCAGGTCATACGTTGTAAGCATTGCGTATTACTCCGGTAAGTGGCAAACTTATTTTTTACTTTTGGGCATATTAAAATGGCCTCCGATAAGTGTCACAATTATTTGTTACTTTTGGTCATATAAGAATGGCCTCCGATAATTGTCACACTTATTTGTTACTTTAGGTCATATTAGAACGGCCTTGGAAAATGCGAGAGAAATTCACGACCTCCGATAAGTGTCACACTTATTTGTTACTTCAGGTCATACGTTGTAAGCATCACTTTTACTTCGTTAAGTGTCACACTTATTTGTTACTACAGGACATACGTTGTTAGCATCGCCTTTTACTCCGTTAAGTGTCACACTTATTTGTTACTTCAGGACATACGTTGTTAGCATCGCCTTTTACTCCGATAAGTGTCACACTTATATGTTACTTCAGGTGATACGTTGTAAGCATCGCGTATTACTCCGATAACTTTCACACTTATTTGTTACTTTTGGTCATATTAGAACGGCCTCCGATAAGTGTCGCACTTATTTACTTAAATAATGCAGCATATTATATGGAATTTAAATTTCGCGGTCTGTATGGTATTTTGCAAGACTAACTTATTGGTTACTTCAGGTCCTACGTTGTACGCATCGTGCATTACTCCGATTAGTGTCACACTTATTTGATACTTTCGGTCTTATTAGAACGGCCTCCGATAAGTGTCGCACTTATTTACTTAAATAATGCAGCATATTATATGAAATTTAAATTTCGCGGTCTGGATGGTATTTTGCAAGACTAATTTATTGGTTACTTCAGGTCATACTTTGTATGCATCGTGCATTACTCCGATAAGTGTCCCACTTATTTGTTTCTTTCGGTCATATTAGAACGGCCCCCGATAAGTGTCGCACTTATTTACTTAAATAATGCAGCATATAATATGGAATTTAAATTTCGCGGTCTGGATGGTATTTTGCAAGACTAAAAATATTACATGGTATTTAAATTTTCACGGTCAAGATGGTATTTCGCGCCACCTATCAATTAGGTCTTCCAATCTATAACTATTATAGACTAGATGATTTAACGCATGCTGTACGAGCTAGAGGATGGCGTAGATTGTAAAGCGTAAAGGCGTTAAGTTTCTAAAAGCTGCTAAGCTCAGGGCCGTGAGTTCGAATCACGGTGGAGACGGTTTTATAAAAAAAGGGAACTTCTGTTAAATCCGGTAGGGGATCCTCCCTTAGGGTCCCTCTTTTCCTTTCCTGTCCTCGAGTTTGGCCCCAAGCTGGGCGCGGCGGCGGCGTGACCCTCTAAAATATTTCATTGACACATATGTGAGGCAATGAAAAAAAAAACTATTTTCTATCCACATAATAAGACCGTGCCTATAGTCAAATAATTTTCGATGCTGTTGTCCTTATTTTGAGTGTTCGCGATATTTTTAGAAAATAGTAAAAACCTATTTCTCTGGAAAAAATTAAGACTTAAAAAAGACCACATTGCCTTTAGTTTAAATCTTATATTTTAAAATGCCAAATAAAAAAAGCCTGCCATGATAGATATATGCCATAAAGCCTTTCGCGGTACCATCCAGGAAGACCCATCTTAAAACCTTAAAATAATATTTTATCATTTTAGACTCCATAATTTTTCAGCGTCCCGTCATAACTTCTTATTGTTACCTCTTTCAATGAATGGTTTGGTTACCCAGATACTCCTGGGTCCCCTCTATTTGAAGGGTCCAGCCTTAGATTTGTGGGTTGACATTAGATTTTGACCAACCACTTGGGATCAATTTGAAATGGCTATTAAAGACGAGTTTGAAAGTGAAGGTGAAGACGATAGTGTATTAGAACTTCTCCATTCCAAAGTCCAAGGGAGCGAATCCTCTCTTGACTTCATTAATAGCATGCAAGACCTCATGCGGCAGTTGCATAGTCCCCTCTCTCCAAAGGCAAAAGCCCGCTTAGTATATCGGAACTTACGCCCCTCCGTGCGCGGACATTTGGTTCACTATGAATACACACGTTTAAAAGATCTGATTATGGAAGCCACGAGGGTAGAAAGCATTTTGCCTTCCTACTCGCGAAATAGAAAAACCAACCTCCTCCCCGCCCAGCCATAATAGTCGAAGAGGGCAGACATCATCACCGAGGTCAGCCGCTTACAATCCCAATAGCCGTTACGGCTGTTTCAAATGTCAATCACCAGATCGTTTCAAACGAGACTGTCAAAGCCTCAAAGGAAACTGGCGGGAATAGGGAAGCTTTTCTCAAAACCAGGGAAACGGAAAGACCGGCGAAAACCAAAATCTTTTAACCCAATAAAGTTTTATTCGGTTGATAAATTCTGTGCCGTTAGTCCATTAAATATAAATGCGAAACCATTTTATTCGAATGCAATTTGAAAATTTTAAATCAGTTTAATCACGAGATTTTATCAAATGCCACCTTTTTAAAAAATCGTCATACAATTGATGGACGGAAATATACCTAGCCCTTGCTCAAAGATATTAATTCACGAAGGCGGGGAAAATGATGATAAAATGCAAGTCGTGGCCTTATCGTCGAGTGAATTAAATCCGAGAGAGGGGGTTACATACAGGGGAAAGAAAAAAATAAAACAAAGAGGGGGAGATTCGAATTCAGAATGGAAACCCTTTGTCTTTAGTCAATCAAAAAAATATTTATTTTACACTCATAGATAAACACAACACAAACTAATAAAATTTGGGGGGAAATATTATGGTTCTTTTGATTAGTAGGATAGTTAGGCCATCACTATTACTATTTACTATTTTTACTTTTAAGCGGGGGATAACATGCACAATAGAGACCAAAAATTAAAACACTGACTAATTGGTTTCATTAAACGTTTTTCCTACGATTCCCAATACACTGCAAAAAAATGTATACAACTTTGCGCAAAATCATGTGCAGAGGGCTGACTCTGAGAGGGCACAGTTTTTCGACCAATTATGCACAGAATTTTTTACGAGCTAAAGTGCACAGAAATGTGAGTGTGCAAAATTGTATAAAATTTGTGTAACGTTGAACATTTAAACCAGAAAAAGAAAGCTAGAACACCTCGCAACTTCGCATAAAAATCAAAACCAATTCGCACAAAATACCGACCAACTTTACAAAGAAAACGAAACTTCTTTGCACAGATAAACGGCCAACGTTTCACCTCACACCGAATAACTTGACACGGAAAACCGCAGAACTCAGTACAAATAACAGGCCATTTCTGCACTAAAAAACGAGTAACTTTATTTGGAAAACTAGACAAATGTGCACGGATTACAAGCACAATTTGCCCAGAAAGCCAAACATCTTTGCACTGAAAATCGAAAAACTTGACACGGAAAACCGCAGAACTTAGTACAAATAACAGGCCATTTCTGCACTAAAAAACGAGTAACTTTATTTGAAAAACTAGACAAATTTGCACGGATTACAAGCACAATTTGCACTGAAAACTAGACAACTTGACTTGGAAAACCAGAAAAATTTGCACAGATATAAGATCAATCCTGCACAGAAAACCTACCACTTTTACCCGGAGAACAGATACCTTTGCACAGAAAATAAGTCAATTCTGCGCAGAAAGTCAGACAACTTTGCACAGAAAACAGATAAAGATAACTGAGAGAAGAAGTCAGTTTTATACAAAAAGCCAATTAACTTAACTAGGAAACCAGATGAATTTATTAATAAATTACGAATCAATGACGACCCAGTTAAAACCCAGACCAACATAACCACGATGTAAACAACTCGCTATTTTCTTCATAAATGAGCAATTACCCTTGAAAACTAATACGCTAAACACGCAATAGATAAAAAAGACTGAAAAAACGAAATAAATTACTAAAAACTAACGGGTTCTACCAGGAGACATGACGAGGAGTTCACAGCCGGGCGCTTTTCCCAACGCGCAGTGTGAACGAAAAACGTGTCTTTCCCTTCTCTTACTTTTACCCCCCCCCCCAAACCATGGTATCTCCAGTCTCGGAGACGGACCCGACATGAAATATTTTAGTGACGCTCTCTAGCGAGGATTGTGGGAACTACCGCTGAAGAAAAAACCAGTTCTGACTGAGTTGTAGAGCCGCCTCAGCGTGAGCCCGCGAGAAGGATTTTTTCTCCCAGAGGGCGCAATGTTGATAGTATAGTATCTCACGCGACGGCCGACAAAAAAGGGAACGGCTGAGAGAAAATTCGAGGGGTGGGTAGAAAGCGGGGGTTATTTGGAAAAACAGGTTTTTGTGTTCACGACGCCGTGGTCCATTCACCTCGGCAACCGCTGTCAACTCCTAGTCATGTCTCCTGGTTCTACCCTTTAACCATCTTATCTGCTGACTGGTTAGCACTTTCGCCTCGCAGCAAGAGGAGCCGGGTTCGATCCCAGCTTGTGGCACTGGGTGGAAACTCGGAACAACTCCTTCTGCGTTGAGTTTGCGAGTTCTCTCCCCACTGGTTTAAGGGGTTTTCCCCCGAGTTCTTCGGTTTCCCCTTCCATAAAAACTTGTCTAGGTTAACGGTAATAGTTAGTGTAGGGAGCTGTTGGCTCGATCTCGTGGCATGCAGGGCTTGCCACCACCCTCCTACGCATTGTAACCCGGCCACCTGAATTAAGGGCTTCAAAAGTCGCATGATGACTTAGGCCTAAGGTGGTGCCTTGGGTATTAGCCTAGCTGATTATTATTATTATTATTATTATTTGACCATTAAATTTTCATGCGTAAAAAATTTAGACTTTACCAAGTTAACAAAATTAAAAAACAAAGTTCAATAAACAATATCCACAGATATTGTATTCATCCGTTTAGTAAAAACACCCGCCCTATCATAATGGTTCCTTTACTTTAATACTTTGCCTAAGGAAGTCAATGGCTCGGCGGTGAACTATCCGCATGGTAGCTATGCGACCCGAGTTCAATTCCCGATCACGATCAACTTTTACATTAAAATACTTAAATATTTAATTAAATATAAGATTAATATAATTTATAAATATTTAATTAAATATAAGATTAATATAATTTATAAATATTTAATTAAATATAAGATTAATATAATTTATAAATATTTAATTAAATATAAGATTAATATAATTTATAAATATTTAATTAAATATAAGATTAATATAATTTATAAATATTTAATTAAATATAAGATTAGTATAATTTATAAATATATAAATTTAGAGTTATTTGTTAAAAACGTTATCCCAGTTCTATCCCGCCCGATATAAAATTTAAATATAATTTAAATAATTGAGACAAAACGACCAATTTTAATTTATTCAGAATATCATAAGTTAAGTAGTTACAACAGTGAGTTAGACGTAGTATAACAATGCACAATTGAATTAAACCCTTTTTACGGTACAAGTTTGTCAGTTGAATATAACACCCCAGCAAACACAAACCGTCCCTGGGACGTCCCAGCATGGTCCATAGAGCCCACCTTGGTCACGTCCAAAATTCGTCCTATGGGACGAATAACGGACGTCCCATTTTAGTCCTCGTAGAACCAATTTCGCGACATCCGATATTCAGCCCAATCGACGTCGCATGGATCTCCACTATTCGTCCGAAATGGTTCGTCCATCAATGCTATCTAGAGGTGCGTTTATCAGCAATTAATTTTAATTTTTTTCACCTGTATTTGTATTTGAGCTGATAATGATTAATGAACCACAAAATATTAATATTATGAATATTATTATTTAAATTTACGAGTTTATTTAACGTGAATTAATGAAATTACGTGTTAAATCAAAACTACTTAATTATTGAATTAATTTTATCTGTTCTTAATTTTTATATTTAATTTAATATAAGATTAATATAATTTATAAATATTTAATTAAATATAAGATTAATATAATTTATAAATATTTAATTAAATATAAGATTAATATAATTTATAAATATTTAATTAAATATAAGATTAATATAATTTATAAATATTTAATTAAATATAAGGTTAATATAATTTATAAATATTTAATTAAATATAAGATTAATATAATTTATAAATATTTAATTTAATATAAGATGAAATGAATGAAATGAAATGAGGTGTTTAGTGTGCATTACAACAGAACAAATTGTACCAACAAGGTAATACACAGAGTGAAAAAAATACAAAAGTTAAAAACTATGAAATTTGTAAAGTGACTAATTTAGATAATTTTAAAAATGTGCGAAAATTTGCATGAGAAAAGATCTAATTGGTTGTTATACAAGTTACAAGTTTGTTGCATTCTTAAAATGGGGCTAATAGGTTTAGTGCTGGAGAATGTAACTTTTGACGCGTACAGTGGTTAGGTACGTGAAAATTTAAAGAGGGCGTTAAATCAGGGATGTGTAAGTTGTAGATTAGTTTCCAAATAAAAATGATTTGACGTTTGTCTAAAAATAATTGAATTGTCTCTAGGCCCAGGTAGTTCAGGAGATATGCATAATCGTACGGTTTATTTTTAAGAAAGTTCGTGTGCGCAAGTTCAATAAACTTTCTCTGTACGTTTTCAATTTTGTTGAAAAGATAGCTTGCACAACCGCCCCATGAAAGAGTGTCGTAGGTGAGTTTAGTGCGCACTAAGCTGAGGTACAGTGTACGAAAACACGCGACTTTTGTTTGTACTCTAGCTAGCCTAAGTACACCAAAAAGTAGGCGACGTGAACGACCTAGGACCCAAGAAATTTGTTCCCGGAAGTAGAGGCCACTGTCCAATAGTGATCCAAGATCTTTTAGTGTGTGCGTGCGCGGAACAGGGTCGCGATTCACATTGTATACAAAATAAGTAATGTTCAATTTTCTGGTGAAAGAAATAGCCAGCTTTTAGCGCCGTTGATAAGTAAGTTATTTTGGGAACACCAATTGCGTATATTGTTGAGGTCTGACTGCATGGCTTGACAGTCCTCAATACTCGTTATCTTATTAAAAAGTTTGTTGTCGTCGGCGAACTGGATAACATTCGAATGTTCTAGGACAGTGGGTAAATCATTGGCGTAGATGCTTTACAAGAGGGGCCACAAGGAACTCCCTTGGGGTACCCCGCAAGTTGTTGTGTAAGACATGTCAGTAAGGCGGCCATTACACTTGATGATGTTTGATCTACCGTCCAGGTAGTTTGCTAAACATAAAGAGGCGGGGCCGACTAGGCCATAGTGTTGAAGCTTTTTTATTAGTAGAGGGTGCGAAACGCGGTCAAACGCTTTAGATAAATCGATTGATACAACATCAACCTGGCCTTGACTCAATACTTCCGGCATGACATCATTCAGAAAGGACACGTGATTTGATTCAACAGATCTCCCCTGAATGAATCCGTGCTGGTGCTCTGTGAGGTTGGGTTTAAACCAGATGTAAATGACCTTGTGCATGACTGCATCGAAAACTTTGGCAAAGCAACACAGCAGCGATATCGGACGGTAATTCTTTACGTCTTGAACACTGGTGAAACCACAGTGCATTTCCATAACTCGGGAAAAATGCCAGTGTCGATGGATAATTGAAAAATATGGCGTAATAGAGGCACTAATATCGCAGAACACCCTTTGATTATAAAGAGCGGAATATTGTCAACGCCAGTAGAGAGAGTCAACTTCATTTCTTTTATGGTGTTACTTATCTGCACCTCGTCGATCCGAGTGTTGGAAAGCGTGTCAGCGACGGGTGGTAAGTCGGTAAGCGGATACGAGTCGACGTCAGTGAGGGTATCGGTGGCAATGTTGCTGATATTTTTCGAAAATTCTTCAGCGATTGATTGTGGGTCCGAAATTAAAGTTGAACCTATCTCCAGGGTGAGCAGTGGAGATTTCAGTTTCAACCTTGCATTAACAAAGTTCCAAAGGTGTTTAGGTTTGGATATAGAACCTTCATAAACTGAACTGGCGTGTTCTTTCTGACCACGGGCGATAAATTTCTTAATGTCTTTACGCAGCGACTCGTAAACTGCTCTGTCCTCGGGATCCTTGCTACGTTTGAATTTACGATGGTAAATAGTCTTTCTTTTAATGGCAGTTACTAGTTCCTTGGAATACCAAAAGGGATATTGTGATGCTCTTCTTGGTCCCGCTTTAGGAATGCAGCTTGCCATAGCTTGCTGAACGTTTTCTGTAAGTATAGCCACACAATTGTTTACATCATGTGATTGGTACAAGGGGGACCAGTTAATTGAGCATAGGTTGTGGTAAAGCTTTAAATAATCACCTCGTTTGTAGTTAAAAGAGGGATCAGAGTTTAAGGAACCACGGTTAGATACGTTTCCGTGGTAGGAAATTAATAATGGAGGATAGGCCTGGTCGATGTTAACCAATGGCTCTAGAGAGACCGTAGTTGTCACAGATGAGTTATTTATTAGGACTAGGTCTAAAATGTTGCCATGTAAGTTCTGTATATCGTTGACTTGTGATAAATTGCAGTCTGAGCACAAATCAAGTATGGCTTGTGCTTTCCGTCGGACGTTAGGATTACAGTTAATATTTGAGAGTGTGGACCAGTTAACGCCAGGAACGTTGAAGTCGCCGAGCACAATGATGTCTTCATGTACTGTAGATAGTTTTTCCGCTAGCCGAGCAAAATTTGATACAAAGTGTCGGGGGGATTTTTTCCGTAAGGTAAAAGTTTCCAATTATGAGTGAAGTATTCTCCGTTTTAATTTGCACAAAAACGCTGTCATCAGCGACTTCGAGGTCAGGGCGACGAAGCGTAGTTACAGTTCTTTTATGTCTGTTGTTCATTAGGTGGTGAAGATGTAGTTGTATCTATAGTTTGTTGCAGTACAGTTGTCGGCGTCTCAGGTAGATTTACAACTAGAGACGGGACTTTTAGCAGATGAGTGCCTGCTGATATATTTGACTCGTGTTTCTTATGATCTCGAAGCATTCCGATATATTCATTTATAAGGCAGTCGACAGGCCATGTATTCTCATCCATAAGTTTCTTATGTTCATGTTCATCAGCTAATATGTGAAAAGAAGAATATCCGGGGAAGCGTGTTCTCAGGCGCACGCATTTAATGGATTTGAGGTCATTCTCTTGTACCAGATAATCTTTTAACTGCGCGGAGGTGAGTTCAGGATCCAATCGCGTAACGAATACAGCCACGCGGCGTGGTTTAGTGACCCGTGGGATAGATTTAATAGATGTGCGCGAATTAGAGCCTTGTAGCTGGGCTTTAAAGATTTCAAGAGATTTAGTATTTTTGGGGCCCGACTTAACGTGTCGATTGCCACCATTGTTAACCTTGTTTATATCCGGCTCTCCTGTAACGGAATTATTACGAATATAGGCGCGTTTAATACTTGTCGAGCCATCAAGTCCCTTGTTGTCAGAGGTAGAGGTTATCTCTCGTAAGTTTTGCGTCGCCTTGGCCGCATATGATTGATTCAGAGAGGAACCAGATTGGGCAGGAGACTGTGTTGGAATCCGTGCTGGCGATTTGTCATTAGTTTTAATAACCTTTTTTAGGTTTTTATTCTCTTCTTTCAGCAGATTGATATCGGATTGCAGGGTAGCCAGCATTGTTAGAATAAGGCTTAACGAATCACGCATTTGATCGAGAACTGAATCCCCATCTCTGGTTAAACTGTTATATTTGGAAAATTCATTGAGGAAATCAATTAAATCCGATGGCTTAAATGAGTTGCTCATCATAGGCGTAGACGGAGTGAAATCACTGGCGTCTACATTGAGCTGATTATTAGAGCTTGATGAGGAAGATGAATTACTTCCTTAACAATTAGCGCATTTAAAACTGTTCATAGTTATTGTGTTTATATACTGGTCCTTAGTAATGGTGGTACAACCGAGGTGTATCTTAGCTGAACATAAATTACATTTAAATGAATTCTGCTTACCTATAAAGGATTTATTGCATTTCGGGCACTTAAGAGTTGAATCAGCCATGAATTCCTGAACTACCGGAGCATGGCGCAAAACACCTATATACACTTACTGAAAATGCTACAAAGTTGAACAGTTTATAAGTTGAAAAAAAAGGGAAGTTAACGAACAAGCAAATAAGTTAAATATTATACTATCAGATATTATACTAATTAGAAAAAAACAATGGGAAAACACATAATATAGCCGAAAAATATTGTTAGTACACATTATCACAAAAGATAAACTACCATCGGGAGTCCAGCGTAATAGCAAAATCTAAAAATGGCAATAAAATTACTACTGCAATAACAAACCGGAATAACCGGCGGCACTACACAATAAATGGAACCCTTTAAGAGTAAACAAACAACCGTAAAATAAGCAGAGATATGAATTAATTTATATACACAAAAGTCAAGAATATTAAATAACAGCAAAGCATTAAAATTGGGCAAAAAACAAATTGGGAAAACGTTGGATAACGCAGGACCAATGAGATGGCAGTGGCAAGTTAAACTAAGGGAACCCACAACTTGAAATACATATTCCCATTGAACGGCAAATTTCGTTAACAGCACCAAACAATAACGTCGCAAAACACAAAACAATATTATAAAAAATTAAGGAATGCAGACTTTATGATTATTACACCGAACAGAAATAAAACGAAGGTAGGCCCCAGGAGGACGGACACGTCGCTCTAATAGCCGCACTTAGCCGCGTTGCACAATTAGCCGAATCAGACACGGATATCTCCGCAATTTAGAGTTATTTTTTAAAAATGTTATCCCAGTTCTATCATGCCCGTTAATTAATTTAATCATAATTAAAATTTTATGAGACGAAACGACCAATTTTAATTTATTCAGAATATCATAAGTTAAGTAGTTACAACAGTGAGTTAGACGTACTATAACAATGTACGGCTATTTTTAACAATAGGTACTTTTGTTTCTTTTGGGTTTTGTTTATTTTTTTAGATGTATTATTTGTCAAGGATTACAATAATGCAAAAAGTTTTAACCGCAATTTATTATTTAGAAAGTTATGATAAATTTAAAATTGTGACTTGCCAGCAATTGTTACCTAGGAAAATACCAAGGTTATTAGAGAAAATACACTATAAGGTTGCACTATAACGGGGCTTTTGCCTCTGAATTTTTACGATATATGATTGGCTCTGAAATATAGCTTGGAGTGACGTCGCCCGGAGGAACTTTAGCAGACAAGAAATGATTTGATATCATAACGCAATTAGCGTTCGTTTGAAAACTTTATAAACTGTTTTAAAATCTCAACAAGGTAAGAAAATAATCGTTAGGTTTACAAAATTAATATGCGTGGTTCTCATTATAATGTTTTTTATCGTTTTAAAAACTCTAATGTTGAGTAACAGACTTAAAAATGATTATAAAGACGTTAGAGTTGTACATTAATACCTTAAGCCTATGCTAAAGCTAAGGGGATTTTCATTGAAAATTTTGCAGTGGTCTAGATAAAGTGAAGTGAAGTAAAGTAGATTTATTTTGTTTTCAGAATGCCTGGATCTTGTTGTGCCATATTTGGGTGTAAGAATTATTATTCTTCCTCAAAGCTCAGCAAAGAAGTTACATATCATACTTTTCCAAAAGACAAAAATATAAGAAATATTTGGCTAACTAATGTTATCGCAGTGACGTTAATCCAAATACAGCTAGAATTTGTTCTGAACATTTTAGGCAAGATGATTTTGAAAGAAATCTCAAAGCTGAACTACTTGGCCTGAAAGCACGGAAACTTTTAGTTAAAAACGCAATTCCTAGTCAAAATTTGCCAATTGATAAATGCCAATTTTCCACAGCAGCCAAGGATAGAGAAGGGCGTGCAAGAACCAGAGAGCGAAAGCAATTAGTTAATGAATTGCTTAATAGCTGTGATAAAAATTATTCTGATGGTACATTCAATAGTCAGGAGTGCTCTTTTGACAAGTCTTCTAGTCAAGAATCATCTTTTAATAACTCTACTAGTCAAGATATTTTAAAGGACTCATTTAAGAAAACTAGCTTCGAATCGTCTGATTCTGATGTGTTAATCGGAGAGCATAATACTGTCCAAGGCAATGGCTCCCACTGCTGCGGATGCAACTGTGATAAACAAGAAGCTTCAATTGAACTTTTTAAGTTTAATGTGATAATAACTCTTGCATAAATGAACTCAAAAAATTTAAGAATAGGTATAGTGATTTAAAACTTATTCTGAAAAAGAAAAATAAGATAATACGGGACTTTAAATTTAAGGTTTTAGAAAAATCATTTGAAATTAAAAAAGCAAAAAAAGAGCTGAAACGCTTAAATAAGGTAGCAAAGATGCCTAACTCGTTACAAGAAAGAAGCTACCATATTCTCCGAAAATTATTCTCATCAAGCCAAATTAAAATGTTATTAGGGAAAAAAAAAGTGCGCTGGAGTAGTGATGATATTGCCAAAGCCTTTGCAATTATATATTTTAGTAAGAGGGTATACATCTATCTAAGGGAAAAATGCAATTTTCCTCTGCCTCATATATCAACGCTACAGCGATATGCAGCTAAAATCGATGTTAAACAAAGCTTCCTAGAGGATGTTTTTAAATTAATGAAAAGTACTGGATCTGATCTCCCAGATATGGACAAAATAGTGGTATTGAATTTTGATGAAGTTAAAGTTCGATCTTTGTATGAATATGATCAAAAACAAGACCAAATCATAGGGAAACATTCTCAACTACAAGTATTAATGGCCAGAGGGTTGTTTTCCAGTTGGAAACAGCCGTTATACTTAAATTTTGATCAAAAAATGACGACAAAAATTCTAAATACCGCTATTTCTAAGTTGCAAGATGCAGGGTTTATTGTCAAGGCATGCGTTAACGATATGGGTGGTTCAAATATGGCTCTTTGGAGGGAGTTGGGGGTTTCTACATCTAGAACCTATTTTTTTAGTACAGCAGCTCCCGATGAACAAATTTATTGTTTTGCAGATGCACCGCATTTGTTAAAATTAATTCGAAATTGGTTTTTGGATTACGGTTTCCACATAAACGATATAGAAGTTAAAAAAGACCCAATTCTTCAGTTGATCAATAATGACAACGCAGAATTAAAGACCTGTAATAAACTTACTAGATTACATGTGGAGTGTGTTAAAACTGAACGTCAAAATGTGAGGTTAGCCGCAGAGTTAATGTCACACACTGTTGCCACAGCAATTAGAAGAATGGCAAAGGGAAATGACCAAATTCTTTTAGAAACTGCAAATTTCATTGATACTGTTAATAAAAGGTTTGACATTTTAAATAGCTATAAAAAGACGGCCCCAAAAGTGGTTTTGGAGTTGATTTTGAGAATCAAAATGAAGCTTTAACTAATATGATTCACCTCATGGAATCTATGAGATGTATCAAGAAATCACAAAATTGCTTGCAAATGTTTCAAAAAGGAATCATAATTACTACTAAATCCTTCCAAAGCTCATGGTTTGACCTTCATTACAAATTTGGGACTTCTTATTTACTAACACATCGTCTTAACCAAGATTGTCTTGAAAATTGTTTCTCTCAATTGCGAACACGTGGAGGCTTAGATGACCACCCTACCCCCCTAAATGCCCTGTATCGCATAAGAATGATCATTCTTGGCAAAAACCCTGGGGTTGTGCAATCAAATTCAAATACTACTTCTCAAATTAATGACGAGTATTTTGTGACAAATGTTTTTTGACAATCAGAAATAACTTTTGATGATATTGAAATGGAAAATGAAGATATTTTTTTACAAAGTAGTGAGAAGGATTTTGAGTCAAATAGTAATACAATTATTCGTTATGGAAAAGATAGTTTAGGAACGTTTTCTGTGCTTTCACCAGTCAAAAACCTACAAGCCAGTAGTAATGTATTAATTAAATCGCCAACTGTAAAATGTTTACAAAGTAGTGGGGAGGAATTTGAGCCAAATGGCAATATAATTGATAATTGTGATAAAAATAATTTAGAAAATGTTTCATTACTTTCAAAATTTCAAAACCTTCAAACCAATAATAACATAATAATGAACTCACCACCTAGAAAAGTTTTCTTGTCAGGTCCAATGAAAGAAAACTATCAATTAAATGAAGAGCAGAATTTAAAGAATTCAGAATTACGAAGTCTTAGCGAACACTAAGAGGGTGGGATTGAATATTTGGCTGGTTGGGTTGCAAAAAAATGCAAAAATAAATATCCTGACTTGAACTTAACTGATGATACCAAAGAAAAATTGGATCACAATTACAATATTCCATCTTGGGTATCTCATTTATCATATGGGGAAATATTAGTGCCATCAAAAGAGTTTTTTAAATCTGTGAAATGTTTTGAAACAATTTTTTGTGACTACCACCATGAATATACTTTAAAAAAAACCATATCAAACGAGGTAGGAATTGTCAAAAATGTGACCAACGAAATCCTAAAAGAATTTAAAATTTTTCCAAGAGATGTGGTAACAGAGTTTATCAAAATAAGAACTTTAATCAAAATGAGATTCCTAAATAATTTGTCGGCAAATGCCCAAAAAAATGAAAAGGAAGGTGACAGTGGGAGAAAAAGAACCAAAAAAATAAAAAAAATAACTACATAAGACAAATATTATGGACATTTAAAACTTTAAAGAAATAAATAAAAACCACTATTGCACAGTTTTTACTGTGCAATAGTGGTTTTTATTTATTTCTTTAAAGTAACTACATAAGGTTAAGTTCTTATTTTAAGACTTTAAAAGTCAATTTTTTGTTTATTTTAAGTTAATTACTCAATACAAACAATATGTGTTCCTATATATATGTTCCTATTGTTGAAATATACTTTGTACCTTTGAAAAACAAAAGTTGTAAATTAAAAATGCTTAGTTTTACGTTTCGTTTGTTACTCGATGCTGAATCTACCGCCAAACTTTTTCCTCCGGGTGACGTCAGTTATAAGAGGCGTCTGCTCTCTTCAAAGAATTCGTTCATTCCGAACCGCGAATGAAACCCCCTTGGGAAAATACGACATATTTCGAGATTTTGTACTTGTTGGATAAGGTAGGACTGATTACGAATTAGATTTAACGACAAGATATTACTAAATTTTTAAAACGTGTGCAAACCGAAAATGTGTTTACGGCTTTTTTGGTTTTGTTATTGTTTTTTGTTAATTATTTGTCAAGGATTACAGTAATGCGAAAAGTTTTAACCGCAATTTATTATTTAGAAAGATATGATAAATATAAAATTGTTATTTGCCAGCAATTTTGGGTTAAGTGTAGAATAGCTGCCCCCCACCCGATTTGGTATATATTTTTTTTGGATAGAGGACAAGATGGGGATTACTTTAATTTTCATTTTATTTTGGCGAAAATGAATATTAACAAAGATATGCATTTTTAAACATTGGCCTTTTGCAGTGAATTTTCCCTAGGACGATTCTTTAAATTCCTAGATTTTAATGCGTTGTGGATAACGTGGCGCTGATGACGAAAAAGAAAATGTGGAAATGCAAAACATACTAACTTACTTTTTTATTTCAGGTATTTTCGCCGTATTTCAATGCATTTTAGGGGTTTTGGGGGGGATAATGGGTTAGGTTATTTATATTATTAGGTTGGATTAATATCGGGTTGACGATACTTGATGCGTCAGGCTTGGTGCTGTCCTCTAGGTTGCGTTATAGATGGCCCATAGCTTTTTTTAGTATGGGGTTGGGGAGGCGCCGCGCGCCCCCAGCGCTCGAGCGAAGTGAGTGCGCGGCGCCGTCAGGCGACAATACTTAGAATACATTCGATATTGTATAAGTCACCATCACACAGACGACATATAATATGACATAGTATGGTTAAAAAAAGGCTAAAATGCGTTGAAATACCGGAAAAATCCCCAACCCTTAAAAGTTAGTACTGTTTTGCATTTCAGCCTTTTTCTTTTTCGTCATCAGTCCTACTTTATCCACAAAGTATTAAAATCTAGTAATTTAAAGAATCGTCCTCGTCAACAGTCCTACCTCATCCAACACATACAGAAATCTCGAAATATGTCGTATTTTCCGTTGTAAAAATTGATGGCAAGTAGCAATTTTACATTGATCATATCTTTTTAAATAATAACTTGCGGTTAAAACTTTTTGCATTACTGTAATCCTTGACCAATAGCAAACCAAAAAAAACAAAAGTACCTATTGTTAAAAAATCCCCAATGTACAATTGAATTAAACCCTTTTTACAGAACAAGTTTATCAGTTAAATATAATACGAAGCAAATTTTAATGAAAGAAATATCTACAGAGGCTATTATAACGACCGTTCGCTTTTTGGTTTATAATTCTAACGGAATCGCGCCGATTTTAATTACAGGAGTGTTTATCGAAATATTGTTAAATGAATATTCCCTAAGGCCGCGCGATAAATTTACGAGAATAATTTCCCGTCGCCGTTATATCGAAAATGTAGTTGATTCGGGCTTGCCAGAACTGTAATGTTGTGGGCGAGTGACTAGAAAATAAAATGGCAACCAGAATTATGCAAAATTATAAATTTTTATTTTTATTCAGAACAGTCTATGGATCGTTCTAGATTCAACTTTCATCAATAACCCAACAATATATATCCCTCCTACGTAATTGTACAGAACTGATACTCAAGTGTCTAAGATTAGATGTGTCTTAGTTCATCGTGATTGAAAAATAAACCAAAACACACTTACACTTAAGTAAATATCATAAATTATACTGAGTAATTTTAACTAAATTCAAACTACCTTACTATAAACTCTGGTCTTAATTAACAGCTGAGAGCTGTTCGCTACTAATTACTTCCAATCTACTTAATTAGCCTCACAGCTTGAGTTGATAATTTCAAGGGTATAATTAGGTTATTCCAATTTAAAAAAAAACAATCAATTTTTTCTTACAGCTGACTTGAGTTAGTTCACAATTACTTTAACACTTTCAGTCTTAAACACGCACTGTTCATACATTTAAGTCCATTCACTAACGTTCCAAACGCGAAACACAATTTCACTCTTTTCTTGACCGAAAATCGAACATACTAATTAAAACCGCAAAGTTACCTCATAACTTTTGACCGACACCAGGACCCCCGTAGTATTTCGTCTGACAGCCAAGAACTTAATCTTCTAAATTGACGGCAACGGCCTTATATACCTTTATTTCGTGTTGTTTTTTGACTAAAGTTCGAAAAATTTAAGAGATTATATTTTTTACCCGGTTTGATTGATAGTTCTCCACACGGTGGCGCTATATTATTACTTTTATATAGTTTCCGCGGGAGTTTTGAATAATTATCCTTTTTCTAAGCGTTATTAAAAGGTAAAAAACCCGCCTTATCATAATGGTTTCTTTACTTTTTATTTTCCTAAAGGAAGTCAATGGCTCGGCGGTAAACTATCTGCATTGTAACGATGCGACCCGAGTTCAATGCCTGAACACGATCAAATAAATTAAAATACTCAGATATTTAATTATATATAATATTAATATAATTTATAAATATTTAATTAAATATAAGATTAATATAATTTATAAATATTTAATTAAATATAAGATTAATATAATTTATTAATATTTTATTAAATATAAGATTAATATAATTTATTAATATTTAATTAAATATAAGATTAATATAATTTATTAATATTTAATTAAATATAAGATTAATATAATTTATAAATATTTAATTAAATATAAGATTAACATAATTTATTAATATTTAATTAAATATACGATTAATATAATTCATAAATATTTAATTAAATATAAGATTAATATAATTTATAAATATTTAAAATGATGTAGAATAAATTACAGTACCTAACGTTATAACTTTGTAAAGGACATTCGAAAAGGTGTTTTTTAGAAAAACACCGTAACTTAACAAGCGTTGGTGGCTGAGTGGTTAGAGTAAATCTCTTGCACAAGGCAGACCCGGGTTCGATTCCCGGCCGGCGCTAATAAATCGCAAATTGATACTAAGACGAATACCGTGTACAATTGGTGGAAACCCTGCCATTGGACGTTGATAGGTTGCATAACACTCAGCACTCGGTCCGTTCCAAAGTCATTAAGAAGAAGTTGGAAATAAAACGCCCATACAAACACAACAAACTAAACATCCACAACCATCATAACACAAACACCACAATCTCAACACCCACAACCGTCATAACACGAACTCAACATCCACAACCATCATAACACGAACGCAACAAATTCAACACCCACAACCGTATAACACGAACTCAACATTCACAACCTACGCATAAACATTACAATAACTAAATACCCAATCAAACTGAGTTAAAACCGTCACGACGGTGACTGTTAACGAAAAATACCATCCAAACCAAACCCATCCGCAAATCAATCCGTTAACGCTCAGCGTCACACGGCCATTTTATTTAATAATATAAACTCATGTAAGCGAAAAAACCATTGTAAACAACAATTTTTCTATGTAACTTTTTTCACTCTTTATTGAAAAAAACATAACACTTACCCATTTTTAGTTCCACATCTATATATATCGAAGTGGGACTATTGCTATGGACGGATTGTAGTTAAGTGTTGTTTGTTTGTTGTCGGCGTGGAAAGCGACTACATGGCAGATGGCGCTGCGAAAATAATTTGCAGTTTTCGCGAAAACGGGATTCGAACTCAAAAACGGCCAGTCAAAAACTCCAAATCACGACGCCTTTGCGCTCGCGGCTACTGGAAGCTTACAACAATTTGTTCGGAACTTCTGCTCTATCCTCGTCAGTTTTAGCGACGCGTGGGGAGTTGGCTAGTTAAGTTGTCGAAATCCTCGTCTCTTTTTCCACCTTATTTTACGTATATTTTCGCCGTTTAAGGTCAAGTGAACCTCAAACTTCGCGTCGGGTGGTGGGTGGTGGGTGGTGGGTGGTTGGCACACTCGCTTAAGATGCCTCGCTCGAAAGTGAGTACTCGAATTAACGAGCTCGAAAATTTTAAATGTTCGGGTGGTGAGCAGTGGTAGGTGGGCACACTCGCTTAGGATGCCTCGCTCGAAAGTGAGTACTCGAATAAACGAGCTTGAAAATTTTAAATGCCCTCTTCCCCATATGTACTTATAAATGCTCTAAAAGCCCCACAATGAGATACTTATTTTCTTATTTAAATAAATCAACAAGAGACATTAAAAAACTTCATCACTCGTTACACCAAACAAAAGGTTCAAGACAAACTACGAGTTCAATCCACACTGACGAACTTCCTTTTGGGTAATAAAAGCAATAGAACCATAGAGAAACAATTATAAATTGAAGTCACTATCGGGAGAAGGTATTATATTATTAAGAACACGCGTACGCTTAAACAGTTAAAGCATTGAAGACTATTTCCCTTCACACACTTACGTACCGCCATTATTAATTATTGGACTCCCATACTCATCTAAAAACTAGGGGCATTCGGGCATATGTATTTTTATATCTATGAATGTAAATTTTTATTACGATAATCTTTGCCGTATACCATTCGCAAAACTTAGGTATATTTACTTACAAGTTCACGTAAAGACTACCCGATTATAGCTCTACCACAAATAGATCGAAATTTAAAATATAGCTTTTTGTCAAATTACCTTGCAAGTTAAGTCAAAACCAATATGCATTAATCAAGAATGAATTTATGTACTTAGAATATGGGAGACTAAAAAATCCAAAGCAGTCGGACTTAAGCTTAATTACATTCAAGGGTATCTTTTTTTTGAATTTGTGCAATAATAGGAATTTTGGTGTTTGAACCATACCCAAATGTTTGATATAAATTTCCTAAAATAAACATATTTTAATCCCAGTTTAAGAATTTCTTTAAATCATTTTTCCACTAATTTCAATAATTTAAAAAAAATTATGTTTGTCGTGTTTTGCTTACCTATTTCACCTTTGATACTTTACGTCTATCTAACGATAGGAAATCAAATGACCTCAACAGCTAATGAATTGGTTTGCCCACCCGTGTATCCTGAGGGTGGGCGGTGGTCACTCTTTAATAAAGGATGGTAAATAGTATATCTAACTATAGTAAATCACATGGGCTCAACAGTTTTTATATTAGTTTGCCCACCCGGGTCTCCTGATGGTGGGCGGCATCCACCCTTTCACTTAGGGTGGCAATTTATATATCCAACGATAAGAAATCACAAAGCCTCAAAAGCTTTGTATTAGTTTGCCTACCTGTGTCTACTAAGGGTGTATGGCTTTGCCCACTCGAATACACTGATGTGGAACTAATATTACGGCCTGGGCCGACTTGTTTAGCAATCTTCTACGTCACTCAATTTTCCATGAGGTTTGTTTTCCGTAAACATTTTCAAGTGAGGGTACGATAATTTTGTTTTGATATCGCCAACGTGGTATTTCCAAAACTCTCGTTCGAGTAGCAATGGGTTTGTTTTCCAAATATTCAAGTGGGTAAATTAAGACGTCAAACCATGAGAATTTTTAGTTGCAGTTTCGATCACGAGATGGTTTAATCTTCAGTGCGTAGATCTGTTATCTCTGAGAGACAGCCAATAGAATTTGAGGGTTAGTTGTCGTTTTGATCACGTGATGAATTAATCTCAACAAGATAGAAGCTGATTAATCTCTTACGCGTCATTTCTCTTTGGCGCATTGACGAGTAAAGACCTGCTGTCGGATAGTTCCGCCTTTTTACAGCTCGACAAAGGATTTCCAACCGTTAAGTAAGTAACTATTCTTTTTCTTTGTAATAGACTATATTTTTAGACATATTTAAAACAATTTGCATATTGAAAAAGCGTTTATATTGAGAATTTTAGCGTAGAAATTTAACCATGTAGCCTTAGTGAGAAATTTAGTCTTAGCATATAGGTTTAGTGAGAAAATTAGGCTAAGCACGTAGGCTTAGTGAATGTATCATTTGAAAATATAGAAAATATTTTGTCTAGATCAGCTATGAAAATCGAAGCGTATCGACTTGAAACGTTTCGTAACTGAAAAAACTAGCGGAGGCGGGATTCTACTATATTCAACGTGGAGAGAAAGCAGAGAAAATCTTGCGGATACAATCGGGGGATTGGGGAGGGTGGAAAGGGGGAAAGCAGAGAGAGAGAGAGAAAATCTTGTGGTTACGACTTGGGGATTGATATAAGCTATCAGACTGATTATCTCTATCCCCAAGTCGTAACAACTTTCTCTAACAACACGTTGACGCAAGGGACTCTCGCGTCAGAAGGGACGACACAGATGTTGATAAGCTAATAAATTGGTTTCAGACTCATCAACTTTTTCCTAACAATCCAAAAATAATGTCTTTAGCAACAAAGGTAACAGGTGACGGTCAAATCAACTGTCACATTGCCTATAACATTGGTATTACCACGATGGAAAAGAAGACAGGACAAAATTTCAGTACCATCAAATTTTGCCGCGCTGATAGAATACGTTCGCTTTAAATTGTCAACAGCAAAGTAAGAGTTTACGATACCACAGTAGCAATATATCCCTTTTTGGTGTTTCAAAGAATTAGTGTTATGAAAAGATCTGATAACGAACTCGAAATTATATACAATTTGAGTTAACCCCTTATCCGGTTTCACTTTTTGATGAAATCGGTATGCGTAAAACCAAAAAGTTTCTTTTTTGATAGCTTCACTACACTGACCATTCAACCTGATTTAGAAAATGTTACACATGTGGTTGACGGAGGATTTTTGCTGCATTGCGTTGTTTGGAATTTAAATGAATCTTTTGAATCAATTTTTTCTAAACACATCAATTATGTTAAAAAACACTTCGGTTCCAGATCTGTTATAGTTTTTGATGGTTACAATAATAGTAAGAACTGCGTTAAAACTGCGGAACAACTTCGCCGAACGACTAAGCTTTCCTCTTGCGACGTTCTCTTTGACGAGATGATGAACGCTACAGTAAACCAAGAAAAATTCCTCTTTAACAGCAACAACAAAATCAGAATAATTTCAATGTTATCAGAAAAGTTCAAAGATAACAATTTTGTTGTTAAACACGCTCAAGATGACGCTGACGTTATGATCATCGAAACAGCTCTGGAAGAGGCTTTAACAAATCAAACCGTTTTTGTTGGGGAAGATATCGACCTTCTGGTGATTCCAGTTGCTCGCGCACCTGTTGATAAATAATTTTTTTTTGAAACCAGGAAAAGGAAACGTTGAGCGAAAAATGTATTCTTCTCGAAGTTTTGACGGACATGAAAAAGGCAGAGATCAAAATTTATTTTTACACGCAGTTACCGGGTGTGACACATCATCTGCTCTTTTTAATAAAGGTAAAACCTCGCTTTGAAATTATTGGAGAAACGGGAAGACTTACAAGTTGCAGCTCAAGTTTTCAAACAACCTTCAGTTTCTCATGAATCGCTGGCTTCCAATGGAATAAGGGTTATTTTGGCAATTTATGGGGCTCCCATTACAGAAATTTCCGTTAACGAATAACGTTATAAATGTTTTACAAAATCTATACATAGAAAGAAGTCAGTAAACCTAAATCTTTTACCACCCAGCAAACCCAAATCGTCCCTGGGACGTCCCAGCATGGTCCATAGAGCCCAGCTTGGTCCCGTTCAAAATTCGTCCTACGGGACGAATAACGGACGTCCCATTTTAGTCCTCGTAGTACCAATTTCACGACATCCGATATTCAGCCCAATCGACGTCGCATGGATCTCCACTATTCGTCCGAAATGTTTCGTCCATCAATGCTATCTAGAGGTGCGTTTATCAGCAACTAATTTTAATTTTTTTCACCTGTATTTGTATTTGAGCTGATAATGATTAATGAACCACAAAATATTAATTTTATTATGGATATTATTATTTAAATTTACGAGTTTATTTAACGTGAATTAATGAAATTACGTGTTAAATCAAAACTACTTAATTATTTAATTAATTTTATCTGTTCTTAATTTTTATATTTTTATATTATTATTTTCTTAATTTTTATTTCCATTATTTTCATTTGATGAATTATTTCTACAATCAAAGCCAATTACTGCGAAAAAGCTGATCTAAGTTGACCGAGCTAAAGTCGTTTGTAGTTTCTTTTGTACGACGCCATTACTCGATAGTTTGGAATCGGTCACCATAAAGTCCATAATGCGTTCTACACAAACGTTAAAGATTATAACATAGTAATCTCTAGTATTGCTGATAATATATCATAAGAGTAAGTATTTTATTAAAAAACTGTTTGATTTTTTTAATGATTTTAACTCGATTTTTTTAATGTGTCTTTTACAGAGGTAGGAAGAAAATATGTTTGATCAAAGTCTATTCATTTTGGACCTGTACATGTTTCAATTTAACTTTTATAAGTTTATTATTCATTACTCTCACTGAACGGTTCGCCTAAAGCTTTATTTCATTTTGTTATATTTTATATATTGGATTTGGAATTCCAAAAGTAAGATTTGCGTTGAATTCTCCGAATGTTAGGGAAGGTTCGCTGTTTTTAAAGTTCATTTTGGACCTGTACATGTTTCAATTTAACTTTTTAAGTTTATTATTCATTACTCTCACTGAGTGGTTCGCCTAAAGCTTTATTTTATACTGTGATAATTTATATAGTTAAATTGTAATTCCAAAAGTAAGATTTGGATAGATATTAAAATTAAGCTTCGAGAAACAGTAATTTCTAGAGTACATTTTTCATTCGATAGTCTTAATTTTTTTTAAGGAATAGTATTAAATGGCTTAGTTTTATTTTGCTTCTGATTTGAAAATTTATTTTATTGTTTTTTTTACATTTGTATAAGGAATTAATTTTTTAATAGTTTAGTTCGAAATTTATTTTATATAAAAATTAAATAACTATATAAGTTTTGTAATTTATATGTTAACTGCTAATACTTGCAGAATTCGTGTTATTACAATCAAATTGTACACTTGTTGCTGGATTTTTCCATTATCTTGTATTTTAATGTTTTGAATAAAATTTTAATATCAAGTTTGGCTTTTTAAATTATTTGTTCAGAATACGATATCCAATGAACGTCCTAGTTTCATCCCTATTGAGCTATGATTAAACCAAATTAAAGGCCCAAAGACATCCAGGGGACTACCGCCGTAATCGCCGTTGGACGTCCGAAAACTCGTCCCCGGGACGTACTACGGCTATAGACAAACCCATTGGCGTAGCTAGGGATTTTTCCTAGGGGGGGGGGGCATAATCGGCCGGCCACGGCAAGGTGGTCACTGACTATCAGCGCATGCGTAACTTCCTAATTTTTACCTTCTTAGAATATGTACAGGTTTTGGAAAATAATTAGATAAGTAGCTAATTAAACTAATCAATTCTCAAAAACACGCACATGAACGGACTTTCTTCCGAATTCCGAATAACTATAAAGATTTCAAAATTATATTTTCCCATCTTATCCTACTTATATACTTAGCATTATTGAGAACAAACACGGATTATATACAACGGTATATTAGTATTACCTAAACAAATTTTTATTTTATCTTCGGTGGTCGTTCACCCTACAACATAAGAAAAATATCGAACGCTCGAGGGAAACGATAGTTATAGTTTCACTTTGTATTATTTAATTTCAACCCTGGTTGGATCTTTCGGTTTTAAACGGTTAATTCAGGTTGTTAAATTACAATATGTATGTAATAAAAACAGAAAAAAAAGAACTTACGTTATAATCCGATTTCATTAGGGGTAATATTAAGACTGAACACACTCGGATAAAACGGACTTCTACGGTCTACCTCACGGTTATTGCTACGTTAGTAGCCGTCGGACTGATGAAGCAAAATTCGTATTTTATTTTTATTTTATTAAAAGCAAGATGGAACTGACGCTTCTTTTTTTGTAGACTTGGTCATCCAGGACTTTGTTTTAGATCTTAAAAGATAAGATTCGCCCGGTTGGATTAGCCTATCGAAATCGCACGTTCTAGAATTTTCGAAATGAAAGTGAAAATAAAACCTATCACCTCTAACCTTTTTACTTTCCCAGAGACAAACAGAATGAGGAAGGGTATTTTTCTAGGGTGGACCCAAAGCTTTTTAGGGTGGGCCCGGCCCACCCTGCCCCCCCCCCCCCCTAGCTACGCCTATGGACAAACCGGACATTTGGACGTCCTTTAACGTCCAACCGACGTCAACCCCGGATTTTGGGATGTCCTACGGACAAAGGCAAGATCTGAGTGTGACGTCTATCGGATGTCCATAGGACGTGTTTGTGTTTGCTGGGCACCTACAGAAAATGCAGCAAAAGAGCACTTATTTCGAATGTATTATCAAGTTCAGAAGTGGTTAGGTAATGAATTAAATCCTATAGTTTGGGGATGGATAAATAAAGATAATCTATTGCGACCAAAAACCACTTCGCAATGTCTTTTGAACATGATTTTTTGTAACTGTTTAAAAGTATGCGGACCATTATATGGTTGTCGAAAGCTCGGACTTCACTGTTCATCAGTTTGCGGTAATTGTCACGGGAAATCATTCCAAAATTGTGAACCAGTAGAAATAGATTCAACGGAAACAGACGAAAAGAGCGATAAGGAAATAGATAATCTAGCAGAAAATGAAATCGAAGAAGAAAATGAAATCGAACAACAAGAAGAAAATTAAATCGAACAACAAGAAGAAAATGAAATCGAACAACAAGAAGAAAATGAAGGACAAGAAGCTCAAAGCGAAGAATAATACGTTTAAAAAACGAAAAATTTTTAGAACATTAATTTATCATATCTATTTATTTATGTTTAATTACTTTTAATATATGTATTTATTAATATGGTAAAAATAAACCGATGCATTAAAATATAGATGCTACCGAACGGCAGTGAAACAAGTCGTGTCTTTTAATAAAACGATTTTAAATTTTACTACGCAAGAGTGGGCGTTTTTTTATTCTTTCTATGTGTATTTATTAATGATTTTATGAATTAATATTTTATATTTTCTTTATTTTATAAAATGGGTTTTCAAAAATATATCTCGCACCGTTCGCTTTGAAGCTGCATGTGCTGATGTCGTAACGAATTAGAATGTCAAGTCGGGCAGTCTTGAAACAATTTTTTTCGAACAAAGCGCAACATTTTGACTTAGAATTCGCGTCAGAACATTTTTCATTCGAAATTGGCCAAGAATGTATTTATTTATACTCAGGGAGAATGAATATGTCGAGATTATTTTTAGCGTTTCTCCAATTCCACCCGTTGGCCCCCCGGTATGCTGCTCCGCTTTAATAAAATCAAATAATACTGCAATCTCATTGGTTCTTAAAAATTACGTTTTTCGACGCGATTAACGCTGTTGCGAGGACGCAAAAAAAAAGACCGCCTCCTTTTTCACTCCCCCCCCTTAGCGTGACGGGGTTAGGGGCTCAACGTGTCCGTCGATAGTCTCGACATATTCATTCTCCCTGAATATAAATAAATACATTCTTGAAATTGGCGTTAAACCAAGGACCTTTTTTAGATAAGAAAACGAAGGGTGGGGTACAAGTTATTATTTAATATTAAAATAAATACTTAATCAATTTAATCCAATTAAACTTTGACCTTCTCCAGAGCAACAGGGTTACTTTGAAATAGTATTAGAAGTTTTAATTAATAAGCCATATGTAAGAAATATACCGTTTTTCGTTATAATTTAAAGATATTTTAGCTCATGACCTTTGACCTTTTGATAAAATCGACCTTTTAAGAAATCATAAAGAAGGATTAGACAATTTGAAGAAGAATGACAGCTCATATGTTGAGTTTGGGTAAATAATGTTTGAATTATAAGCGAATATTAAATTTCGGCCATTTTCCAAGATGGCGGTGAAAGTTTGCACTGCAGACTTTAGGACTTTGCGGAGGTTCTATAAGACCCTAACCTCTTTCGATTGTGAAATTTTTAGGTATGGCCTATTTTTTTCCACAAAAAAAACATGGAAACCGTACTAAAACATTTGCACTGCGATTGCGCAGAAACGACTGCTCAGACGCTAAGTTCAAATAAGACCATTCTTGACAAAAACGTGCTCAGCATTATTTTGGTAATTGACAGTATAGCTCTAAAAGTAATAATAACGAAGATATTGGTGAAAAACCATTTTTGCCGGGCATTTTCCCGCCAAAACAAAACGTTCCATACACCCCAATGATGGGGACTTTTGACACAACGTTTATAGACACTAAATAAAGGTGTATGCAAAAATTCAGCCCGGGGGCATTTTTTTCGAAGTGAAATCCTAAAGTTACTGGACTAAAGGGGTATATTCGCGCCACTTGAGCTCATTCCAAAGACTATATACGCTCGCTTACTAGACAGGCGTGTTCTATGGCTCAACTTGCATACCGATTGTGGCTACATCTTGACGCTGGTCCAAATTTTCCCCTAGGATGAGCTGTGTTCAGGGCCGGACTTAAAGATCCTGAGGCCCTAGGCAGATAAGGAGTCTAAGCCCCTTCTTAGAAATATAATACACTTTTTAAAGGAATTATTTAAGGCTGCGTCCGTTAACTGCCAGGCAGAAAATTATGTAATTTTAAAACCAGATCTACTTAGAAATTTCTTCTGGATTCATGGCTTCGTGTTCTTAAGACCCACCCATAAAGGTCAACTTAAACAAGTTCAAACTATTACTAAATCCTAAATGGTACAGATTTTAGATAACCTCGTTAAAATTATGACTACACAAAGCATTGAAAGAACTAAGATATTTTTCGAAATAAGTTTAAGTCTAAATATGCATTTCATCTTTGAAATTATTTTCTGCGACGAAGTGTTGCTTCAGCGAAAGTTTTTACACACAATCCTAGGGATTTGTGTGTATAAGCAAAGAATTTAGACCCCAGGAATGGAAACTGCAGCTCTATCTAGTATAATTTGCTTGTATCTAGCCTTCAAAGGTAAACCTAGGTTGACGGGCTTATTTCCGGTTCTATCGATTCGACTAGCCGGAAGCTCTCCCGTCAACTCGAGAGCCGAGGCATTAACGGTTTTTCTTTCGATTCCTGGGGTCTATATTCTTTGGTATAAGTTTCACGTACAGTGTAGCCGATGCCCATGCCGATGCCACTGTGTCGCGCGTATCTCTTCAACAGTTAGAGCTAGAAAGGTCAATGAGATCTCGTTCGAATGTACACTCTGTTCAAAAAGTCTTTGCCCGTGGGAGATTTCGAACATTTTCGCCCGTAATTTCTTGTAAAGTTGCATCAAGTCGAAGTGGACATCGGTAATAGATTAATAAAATGTTTAGCTACAAATTGGCCAAAATCATTTTCTGGATAGACTTATAGTTTGGCCTATTTTGGCCTAAAAGAGGGGGTGTCAACTTTTTTATTTTTGATCTCAGGTCATTTTAAACCCCATTTTCGTGTTCTCCGGGGTTGATTTATATTTAGAAAGTGTTAAAATTATTCAAATCGACGCAGTGGTTCAAAAGATATTCACCAAAAACGTTTTCACAGAAATTGAGAAATATCTCACCAAGCCATTTAAAATAATAATTGTTGTCGGGTTTGGTCGCCATCTATAGTTCCTAGAAGTAATCGTTTTTGTTTAATTCTAAATATGTAACAAATTGAAGGTTAACATAAATATTTTCATGTGCTCATTTGAAAATCGAACAGGGGCGACGCCAGATAATATTTATGTTAACCTTCAATTTGTTACATACAAGCTGAAACCGTAAGCCCCAAAATTTCGACTGAGAACATTTTTTAACATGCATTTCATGTTATTATTATACCTCTAAAACTATTGGTCATAGGCGAAATCTAAAACCACCACTGGGTTCCTGACGTCGGAAACATGTGCCTATTACATGTTTCGATTTAATGGTTTTTTTTAAGTGTTTAATCATTAGTTTAAAGAAATTCGATTTTTTCGGCGACGCTCTTAACAAATTGCCGTTTCGCGGTACCGGCTACTTCTAGAGCGACAACGGGGGAAACGGTCGATTCATAGAGAAGGGAGAGAGAGAGAGAGAGAATACGAGACGGGAAAGGCGTCGGGGCATAGCGGAGTGAACAAGGAAGCAAAAATAAAAAGAGTGGAATTTCATATTTTTAACAATATTTTTGGAAATACTACCGAAATTAAATACTCTTATAAATAATTATAAGTGAAAAATACAGCAATTCCAAAATTCTTGGTAATTTTTTTTGTAACGAGATGGCGTTGGGAGCCCAAAATGAATTAAAATGACAATGAATTCGAGGAATTTAAGCAATATTATTCGAGTAATTTAAGTAATATAAATTATTACCTCTCCGAGGGTACTTTGTACCTTGGAGGGGTTATACAATCGTCGTGTCTGTCCGTGTGTGGGGGTGGGGGTGAGTCTGCATACGATTGACAAGTGGGCCTGTGCGCAGACTTTTGAGCCACCAACATGGAACATCAAAACATGTGGGGACATTCTTCAGGTCCCCAGAGATAAAACTATTTAATTTAAATTTTTAGACTAACTACAGTTTAAATTTAAAATATCAGAAATGTCCCCACAGATAAAAATACAAACTTTTCATAATAGATCTGGGGACTTTGGAAATTCACACACTATCAATAGATGGCGCCAGTAGTAAAAATGTACTGAAGTCCCAAGATATCCCCAAACATTTCGTTGTCTTCTCCTGGACGAACATCTGTGGACCAAAAAATCGATTTTAATTACAATTTCGACCGATAGATGGCGATATATTGAGGTCTTCGCACATACGTTAAACAGTGTGATCCCCAGTAATCCATTAAAAAGATCATTGAAGTTCCCACTTTAAAAATTTGTGAATAAAGATGAAATTACTCATAAAATTCTAATCATAAACCAACTAAATAAAAAGACAACAAAACAATTATTATATAACATATTGAAAACAGCTCAAAATGGTGTGTATGTATATGTCCCCACGTATACATTATAAAGAATGTAAAAGCCCTACTTATAAAAAGTGGAGGTCGGTTTCAACGGAATTTGTGAATTACTAAAATTCCCCGGAACCACGTTAAAAAATCTTATAAGGTCCACATTTGTAAATTTTAAATTCGTGAGTTCAGATGAATTTAATCCAAAAATTTAATTAAATGCTAAACAAATTAAAATGACAAGGAAACCATATTTATATAACATTTTGGCAAACAGCCCAAAATGGTGAGTCTATGTCCCCTCTTATACATTAAAAAGAATGTAAAAGACCCTACTTATAAAAGAAAAATTCTTTTACACAGAAATGAGCTCTAGCTAAGAAACCTTTGAGGAAAGAAGATCGGTTTCTACGGAATGTGTGAATTTCTAATAGTCCCCGGAACCACGTTGAAATGTTTTTTAAGGTCGCCATTTGTAAATTTTAAATAAGTGGGTTCAGATTAATTTTATCAAAAAATGTAATTAAATTGTAAACTAATTAAAAAGACAACAAAACAATAATTATATAACATTTTGGCAAATTTCCAATAATGGTGTGGATATGTTCCCATTATTACATGATAAAGAATGTAAAGGTTCCTATTTATACAGGTTTATATCTTACACACAAATGACTTCTAGGTAAGAAAAACATTATTGAAATTAGATCGGTTTCAACGGAATGTGTGAAGTACAAAAAGTACCCTGAAATACGTTTGTGAGCTCAGATGAAATTCATAAAAAAAATGTTATTAAATGCTAAACTAATTAAAATGAGAACAAAATAATAATATATTATTTTGGCAAAAAGCCCAAAATGCTGTGTGTATAACACCACTTACACATTTTAAAGACGGTAAAAGACCCTTATTAAAAAAAATTCTTCCAGACAAATGAGCTCTAGCTAAGAAACCTTTGAGGAGTGGAGATTGGTTTCTACGGAATGTGTGAATTTCTAAAAGTCCCCGGAACAAAGTTGAAATGTTTTTTAAGGTCCCCATATGTAAATTTTAAATAAGTGAGTTCAGAAGAATTTTTTTCATAAAATGTAATTAAATGCTAAACTAATTAAAAAGACAACAAATCAATAATTATGTGACATTTTGGAAAATATCCAATAATGGTGTGTATATGCTCCCATTAATAAATGATAAAGAATGTAAAAGTTCCTATTTATACAGGTTAATGTCTTTCACACAAATGAGCTCTAGGTAAGATAAACATTATTGAAATAAGATCGGTTTCAAAGGAATGTGTGAAGTACCAAAAGTCACCGGAACTACGTTGAAAAGACTATTGGGGTTCCCATTTGTAAATTTTAAATTCGTGAGTTCAGATGAAATTTAACAAAAAATGTAATTAAATGCTAAACTAATTAAAAATACAACAAAAAAATAAGTATGTGACATTTTGGCAAATATCCAATAATGGTGTGTATATGTTCCCTTTAATACATGTAAAGAATGTTAAAGACCCTATCTATACAGGTTTATGTCTTACACACAATGACCTCTAGGTAAGAATAAAATTATTAAAATTAGATCGGTTTCAACGGAATGTGTGAAGTACAAAAAGTAGCCGGAAATACGTTGAAAAGACTTGGGGTTCCCATTTGTAAATTTTAAATTTGTGAGCTCAAATGAAATTCATAAAAAAATGTTATAAAATGCTAAACTAATTAAAATTAGAACAAAATAATAATTATTTATTATTTTGGCAAAAAGCCCAAAATG
Organism: Leiobunum rupestre; assembly: GCF_980474605.1. Lineage (NCBI taxonomy): Eukaryota > Metazoa > Arthropoda > Arachnida > Opiliones > Sclerosomatidae > Leiobunum > Leiobunum rupestre. The sequence continues at coordinate 2,223,588 of NC_143393.1, read as the reverse complement.
GTGTGTGTATAACACCACCTATACATTTTAAAGAATGTAAAATCCCTTATTAAAAAAAATTATTCCAGACAAATGAGCTCTAGCTAAGAAACCTTTGAGGAGTGGAGATCGGTTTCTACGGAATGTGTGAATTTCTTAAAGTCCCAGGAACAACGTTGAAATGTTTTTTAAGGTCCCCATTTGTAAATTTTAAATAAGTGAGTTCAGATAATTTTTTTTCAAAAAATGTAATTAAATGCTAAAAAGACAAGATAACAATAAGTTTGTGACATTTTGGCTAATATCCAATAACGGTGGGTAAATGTTCCCATTAATACATGATAAAGAATGTTAAAGACCCTATTTACACAGGTTTATGTCTTTCACAGAAATGAGCTCTAGGTAAGATAACCATTATTGAAATAAGACCGGTTTCAACGTAATGTGTGAAGTACCAAAAGTCACCGGAACTACGTTCAAAAGACTATTGGGGTTCACATTTGTAAATTTTAAATTCGTGAGTTCAGATGAATTTTATCAAATAATATTATTAAATGCTAAACTAATTAAAACAGAACAATAAGTATGTGACATTTTGGCAAATATCCAATAATGGTGTGTATATGTTCCCATTAATACATGATAAAGAATGTTAAAAACCCTATTTATACAGTTTTACTTTTTACACACAATGACCTTTAGTTTAGAAAAACATTATTGAAATAAGTTTGGTTTCAACGGAAAGTGTGAAATTCCAAAATTCCCCGGAACTACGGTGAAAAGAATATTGGGGTTCCCATTTGTAAATTTAAAATTTGTGAGCTCAGATGAATTTAGTCAACAAATGTATTTACAGGTGCACCAGGACCTCCCATACTAACTAATGAACATCTACTCATTATATTTCCCTTGGTGTTAGGTAATGATACATTGCTTGATACGGTAGTTGTAATGTTACTAGGTGTACTGATCAGCTGAGATGGAATAACTGGAACTTGCATCGAGCCTTGATTGAAATGAGATCGGTTTCAACGAAACGTGTGAATTTGTTAAATCCCCGGAACTACGTTGAAAAGACTTATAAGGTTCCCATTTGTTTATTATTAATTTTTGAGAAAATTTGAAAATCATAAAAAATAGTAATTAAATGCTTACCTAATTAAAAAGGCAACAAAACAATAAGTGTTAAGGAGCATAACACTAATTTGACTGAAACATTTACGTCAAAAATCTGTTCCTTCATTTAAATTATAATTTAACGGGGAAATTAGTGTTCATTTACAGTAATTGCTCAGAGTGTAGGTGAAGCTGTTCGTTTTTCCAAACTTCTTCTCCAAATAGACGCTTGATAATTTGCAATTACTGAATGTTGGTAAAGTGCAAATCTTTCACGGAGGTACCTGACTATAATTATTTGACCTTTCTTCAGCCTAAATTTGTCTTAACAAAGATCGTTTACTGACCTTGCATACATTTGACCAGTTAACTTAAACTTTCAGGTTTATCGAAAATATCGTCTTCTAAAATCCAAGATTGCCCTAATGTGATAGCACTTTCTGCAAGGCGCCATTTATTTATAATCCGTTTTAAAGGAAATATAACCTCACCGCGTTCATTATGGAAGATTCCTGACAATTTCAGTCAGTATAATCTATATTAAAGTATAATTAAAAAAAAAAAATTTTTATTTCAATTATTTTCTTTAAATTATATTTTCAAATCTCATTGAATATATTGAGTCTTTGCCAAACGTCATCAGCTATATCTTCGAATCTAGGCGACGGTGTAATCTTTTGGATGAACCATTACACAAGTAATTACGATGAGCGGTTTTAGAGTTATAAGCATTCAAAAATAGGCGAATTTTCGTTTTTCCCCCTTTGACCCCCATTTGGGTGAAAAGCTGGACGTCACGTTCACGATTCACCAATTTTTCCGACACTCCCCAGTGCTAGACCTTTCAGAAACTACCATTCATATTTGCCCGGTCCGGACAGATGAAACCAATCGACCTAAATTTGGCCTGTGGCTCACGGACTACTTTAAATATCTACGTCGAAAGCGTTACTGTTTGGATAAGTGTCCCACTTATTTGTTACATCTGCTCAAACGTTTAAAGCAAACCGTCAGATGGCTTTGATAAGTGTCACACTTATTTATTACTTATGGTAACACGTTGAAAGCGACACAGTCGGTTTCGATCAGTGTCAAACTACTTTGTTACTTCTGGTCATACTTTGTAAGAGTCACGTAAGTAAATATCATAAATTATACTGAGTAATTTTAACTAAATTCAAACTACCTAACTATAAACTCTGTCTAAATTAACAGCTGAGAGCTGTTCTCTACTAATTACTTCTAATCTACTTAATTAGCCTCACAGGCTGAGTTGATAATTTCAAGGGTAAAATTTGTTTATTCCAATTCAAAAAATAAAAACATTCAATTTTATCTTTCAGGCTGACTTGAGTTAGTTCACAATTACTTTAACACTTTCAGTCTTAAACACGCACTGTTCATACACTTAAGTCCATTCACTCACGTTCCAAACGCGAAACACAATTTAACTCTTTTCTTGACCGAAGACCGAACATACTAATTAAAACCGCAGAGTTTCCTCATAACTTTTGACCGACACCAGGACCCCGTCCTGTAGTAGTTCGTCTGACAGCCAAGAACTAAGAAAGACTAAAGCTGGTTTCACACTCGACGGAAAATATGCCGGAAAGACGATAATAAACGCGTAGCCGAAAATTGATTCCCATTCGATATACCGCTAACGTTCAACTTTACGCTGCTAATTTTCCGTCGAGTGTGAAACCAGCTTTAATCTTCTTTATTGACGGCAACGGCTTTATATACGTTTATTTGGCGTTTTTTAGACCCGTCAAGATTTGACTTAATTTTGAAAAATTGAAGAGATTATATTTTTTACCCGGTTTCATTGATAGTTCTCCACACGGTGGCGCTATATTATATTATTACTAATAATGGTGGAAATTCAAACTATCCAATCGCGAGTGATGTAAATTTTTCGCGAGTGATGTAAATTTCTGTCGCTTAGCTCGCCAAAAGTATCACAATACAACGGAACGAGACATGTCAAAAACGTTTTCACTAGGCTCTATCTCAACGATTAAATCTGCGATGGATGCATTATTTTCGTTTATTATCCGATAAATCTGCGACTACGTCTTCTGCTGTTTCGTCAGTATATCGTTTTTGGTAGCAGACGATTCCTTTAATTTTTATAAAGAATAACATAAATAATAGTGACAGAATTGGCAACTTCACAGACAAAATGGATTTAAGACGTAGGCTTCGAATGATATTGCAAAATAAACTTGGCAGTACGAGAAGGCTGCGTCGGAATTGAGATCCATTATTTTTTGAGACAGTTTCGAAACTCAAAATAGAAAGGGTGCGTCAAATCTCAATGCGTTGTTATTAATAACTAACGATATTTTAGCAAAGGATCCTTTCTACGTGTTAGATTTTAGAAAGCGAGCTTTATAAACAACAAAAAAAGTCAGAATTGCTAGCAGACGAAATTATACTTAACAACGTTCTTTAGGATTAATTCGAAAATATTTAAACGATTGTCTTTTTTTGAACAATAAAATGACACAGAAAAAAATGGTTTCACATGATAATTTTGTCCCATAATAACAAAACAAAGACTATATAGCTGCCAAAATATAGCGCCGTAGCGCACGCCTGTCTAGAATTAGCCACTGCCGTGAATTAGCGAAGCGTGATATAGTCTTTGGTGGGGAAGTTGAATTTGTGGGAGGTTTTATCTAAAGAGTCCAATCAACATCGAGATAGCGGACGAGAGAAGACCAATCGGAATACGCTTCAGTATCTCACGCGTAACGAAAGCTCGCTGGTTTACGTTTCGATGGGTTATTTAAAGTGAGACTAGTTCTTCCTGAATTTAAACTTTTCCAATAAATTTGTCTGTAGTAACTTTAGTACGAAAAGATTTTACATATTACGTTTTTAATTTAGGGTTCTAAGTTATCAAATACGTTCTCCCCTGGATTACCAAAATTTTTAAATACAATTAATTAATGTTCGTCATATCCTTAGAAAGTCCTAGGAAAAAGTTGGTCATTCAGGGAACAGTTAGGTAAACCATTTGAAGATAAAGTCTATGACTAGGAAGTAATCGCCTTATTTTATTATTTGTAAATTGAATATTACTCAAATAGCGATATAAAGGCGAAATTATAATTTAAGAAATACAAGTTGGCAAGCCAAAATATACCTCTCCTCGGAAGAATTGTCCCTAGTGGTATTAATTTATCGAGATAACCCTTAAAGATATATCTCCGCAATTTAGAGTTATTTGTTAAAAATATTAACCCATTTCTATCCCGCCCGGTATAAAATTTTAATTATAATTAAAATAATTGAGACGAAACGACCAATTTTAATTTATTCAGAATATCATAAGTTAAGTAGTTACAACAGTAAGTTAGACGTACTATAACAATGCACAATTGAATTAAACCCTTTTACAGAACAAGTTTATCAGTTAAATATAATACGAAGCAAATTTTAATGAAAGAAATATCTACAGAGGCTTTTTGGAATTACTCGCTTACGAAATACTTGCCGCATCTTTAACGCTCATTTTATTTCAACACTCGCCCTTGATGAAGATACCGTAGATATCTGGTAGTGGACGACTCGTTCACTTCCTGTTGACGTTGTGACGCATACCACATGAAAAAGACCAATGCCGTCCAATTTCCAATATCATATAATGACTCGCACACCCAAGAAATCATTGACTGCGTTAGAAATCGTAGATATCCAAATATCCACACCAAATGTATTTACAAGAAGCAAAAACCTTACCATCAACAAAGCACAGAGAGCCACTTGACTAACCGCCAGCTCTTAAAGCAATTAACGTTAAATTATCTCCTTTGAATTAACAGAACTATATATAGGTCGTTAAGAAAGTGGACCACCCACAGGGTCTACCCTTTAACCCTCTAATCTCGGCTGACTGCGCTAAAACAAGATTTAACCTTTAAAAAATACCAGATTAGGCCTTCATAAATTCATTAATAAAAAAAGACTTTATTACCTATTATGCTTACGATGCCTGTCTTAATTTCAGTGAATCTAAGCAGCTATCGGTGGTTCTGTGGTAGAGCGCTCGACTGCGAAGCCGAATGGTCTGGGTTCGAAACCTGGGTGGCGCATTTGTTTTTAATCAATAGAGAAACGCTAAATTAGAATTTCTTCGATGCAATAATTTCAATTTCAATTCTATTTCAATTAAACCAAAATTTCCTACTCTATTAAATACGCTTCCGATAAAGCTGAAGGTCTAATTTTCAATAAGGCGTAACAAGTGTCGGTGGTTCTGTGGTAGAACGTCCGCCTGTCAATCAGGAGGTCTCGGGTTCAAATCCCGCCCGATGCGATCGCAAATTGATACTAAGACGAATACCGTGTACAACTGGTGGAAACCCTGCCATTGGACGTTGAGAGGTAGCATTACACTCAGCACTCGGTCCGTCCCAAAGTCAATAAGAAGAAGTTGGAGAGAAAACGCCCATATAAACACAACAGACTCAACATGCACAACCATCAGAACACAAACACAACAAATTCAACACTCACAACCTACGCATAAACATTACAAAAACGTAATACACCAAACCGTCACGACGGTGAGCGAAAAAACACCATCCAAACCAAACCGCAAATGCATCCGTTAACGCTCACCGTCACACGGTGGTTTTGCCAACAATTTGAGAAACTGCGTACGCAGTGATTACACTTTGCACCGAAAATGCGAACGCGTTCGCAGTCCTGACAGACAGACAGACCCACACACAGACCCACACACAGACCCACACACAGACCCACCCACAGACCCACCCACAGACCCACCCACAGACCCACCCACAGACCCACCCACAGACCCACAGACAGACACGGTCGTTGTATAACCCCTCCTAGGGGACTTTGTCCCCTCGGAGAGGTAAAAATATTAAAACGAATTAACCCCAAAATCTAGGCAGATAGAAAAGAAACACCATTATACGAACAATATTAATACTTTATGGTCACTTGTTAATTAAAGATTTTGCGTCCTTTTATCCTTTTAGTAAATCGCAAAATAAAACATTTTAAAAACAAAAATGTTAATTTGGTCCAGTGAGAAAGAATCTTATAAATAATTGTAACCAATCAATTCACCAAAATGCGTTGCGAAAGATTTAATACCCGTTTTAAAAGCACACTGCAAATCCTTGAAACACCTAAAAAGCGTTTATAGATCACCTAAAAACACAAAGGAACGTAAAGGTTCTTCGGGATTAGGATCTGTTAGGTTATAAACCACTTCGTCAAGCTGCTCTGGATCAACATGCAATGCTCCCATTTCTTCAAATAAACTTGTTCTTTCTTCCGGACTCATTTATCTTATTTATAATAATCGAGGGGCAGATCACTCCCATGAATAAATCTGGGCTCTTGGTCGTTTAAATTCGATAAAATCATGAATACATTTTTTAATCATGGTTAAATCATTATTAAATTAAGTTAGTGATTAAGTTGATTAAATCACTATTAAGTTGATTTAATCACGATTTAGTAAATTAAATCACGATTAATCCGATTTAATCACGATTTAGTTGATTAAATCACGATTAATCCGATTAATTCGCGATTAAGACAAGATTAAAAAGATTAAATCTTGATTAATCTGATTAAATTAAGTTTTGAGAATAAAAATATACTGAAAAATGAATCACATTTCTTATTAAAATTCAATATGGATCTCATATTTTCGTGCAAAGACCCGAAGCACTAAGCTGTGTTTAATATCAGAAGTCTGATGTTCCTATTCAATAACCTGGTATTGTCACTAAGCCGTGATAATAAATGTTACTATTTTAAATACTCCAAATTATAAACTATATAAATAAAGTTAATTGGTTTAATTTCATCGAGGTACGTAAGATTAGATGGTGAAGTAAAAAACATTTAAGACTAATCATGATTAACTAGGTTAATCATTATTTGGTCAATTAATTAATGATTAAAAATATTATATTATAATGACACCGATTAAATTTGGATTAAATCCAGATTAAAAAATGTAATCGTTATTAAATCGGACTAAAAATTTAACCAAGATTAACTCGACTTAATACATTTAATCTGCGCCCAAAAGAGGAATGAACTGCCCCTCGATAATAACTTAATTTTTAGTGAAATATTTCAATCCATGGCTACGATCTGAAGTGTGATACGTATTTAAAGAAAAAGTAGACCCAGACCAAAAACTTTATTTTAAACTCCCACGTTTCGCTATTTAAAATAATATTTTTTGGGAGCCTGAATCGTCGCAGTTTTAATTTGTTTCATTAAGAACAACATGTCACGGACATACGAGTACACTGTACACACGCTGTGTTGCAAATAAACATAAATAAATAAATATATAATTTTAGTTATTAAATTAAAATAAAACTGCCCACAGTTAAATGAACCAAAAATGGCCAATTGCGGATAACTTAACACAATGCCGACCTGTAAACCCTTTAAAAAAACGACGAATATGCCTACCAACGAAATAAATTTCTTAAGTGGTCGTAGCAATTGGCGTGAATGGTATATAACTGTTGAAACACTGTGGGCGCCACTTTAAATGTCCCGTCAACGTGCACTTCCCTAACATTTCGCATGTCGTCGTTATTTAGAATCGGCGAAAGAAATATTATGATTTCTCCTCCATCAGTGTCCAAAAATCTGTCATAAAATGGCTCATCCCAATGAGTTTTGGAAACTCTGGGTGACTGATTTAAAAAAATAGCAAGGTCCCTAACACTGCCTGGCAGCGGGGGTAGTCTTTGTGCTGCTCTTCTGGTTCGGTATAACGTACATTCCAATTCCGCATAGGTTGTATCCGCTAAAGGGTACCTACAATCAAAAAGGATATAATATTACTGTCATTATGTATATAAAGATATACTTGTGTAAAATAGGGATAGTAGCGTTTGCCAGAATTTCTTTTGTTAGAAAGTGGTCGCAATTGTCCGAATACTCATTTGTCCAATTTTAAAACTGATAGTTTCATTTGTACATATTTAAAGACCTTGAGTGTCATATGTCCGAACGAGATAAAGCCGTGTACGCGACGAATAAATTTTGAGTTGGCACATTTTATAGAACTAGATTCTAAGCTTATTTCTTTTCGGTACCATTCTTTAGTAATATCAAAATAATACCTTTTAAAATTTAAAATTTATCTTGGGGGCTTTCCGCACAAATATTTTACAGTGGGGGCTCTGCCCCCTCCCATTATCGCTTTGGGGGCCTTGACCCCGGAGCCCCCACGGGATCGCCGTCCCTGATTTTAGGGTAAATGTTAAAAGGTTATGTTAGGTTTAGGTTAAGGTAAATTTAGAAAATTTTACCCGTAAAATACGCTTGAATGTTGGATGAAAACATAATTATCACCTTTTAAAATTTTAAAGTAGTTAATAATAATCTAGCCATATACGTAAAATTCAACCGTTGAGACCATTTATTTTTCGGATAATTGAAAAGCGTATCGAACGGTTAAATTTCCAACAAATTCCACAACATAATTTTCGAACAAAAAACATTTATGATGGATTATGCGTTATAAAAATGCACAGAACAATTAATAATTTATTAATTATTTAATTATTCGCTTTAAATTAAACCTAAAATTACATTGGTACTTCTTATTTGCTTTTTAATAATAACCCAAATTACAAATTGACCAAAATAAACAAATAAAATCTTATCTTATTTGGTAGACAAGTATTCCGCTTTCAAAAACCGAAACTGTTCGGGAATATAATTCAGATAAACAAATCAGATTATACCAGATCAGTTAAACAAACGGGCAGATAGCCCGAGGGGCAGTTCACTCCCATGATTAAATTTGCACTCTTGCTTGATTAAATCTGATCAAATTTGATGTCTGTAGCTTTGGCTGTAATAAATTTAATTCGATAAAATTTTTAACCTTGATTACTTCTGCACTCTGCGAAGGAATAAACTGCCCCTCGAGATAGCCAGATATATCTGTTTATCTGTCTGATTACAAAAAATCTGATCTTAGGAACAGATAAGAGATTGCCATTTTTAGATTAAAATTGGAAGTACTGGTTATGATTTATAACCTTCATCGCAACAGGCCTGTGGCCCCTTTAACAGCGAGACGGGAATTTCAAACCCTGCAACAGCTAAGTGCTAGCGTCCCTACACTAACTGTTGATTTAAAACCTTCGCAAGTTTTTATGGAAAGTGGAAACCGAAGTACTCGTGGGAACACCCATTTTACGCAGAAGAAGTGGTTCCCAGGTTTTCACCCAGTGCCACAAGCTAGGATCGAACCCGGGCTCCTATTGCTGCGAGGCGAAAGTGCTAACCACTCCGCTTGAGATCGAGTCAAAGCTAGTTAGCCATAAAATGTGACGGGGAACACCTTTCTAATTGGAACCAACTTCGTAGCGCTTACGGTTCTCAAGTTAATTTTCAAACGACCTTGAAGACATGGTTCAAGGTCATTGGAATTTTCATAGTTGGTTGACCCCCTGAGCGCTCTATAACAACCTAAAATTTCAAAATCGTAGCTAAAACACATTTTGAGATATTCACCCTGGTCCATTTTTTAGTTAACACCCTGTTTATCAGGCCGTTCACCAATGCATTGAAATGTCGTAACGACTATGCTAAGAAGTGATATTACTGCCTAAACCGAGGGGCTAACCACTTCCGAAAATGCTGCGCACCGAGTACAGAGAGTACAGCCTTTGGTAGTACAGAGTACAGTCAAAGCTACAGGCTTGTACACCGATTGTCTAGGGCCTACGAAGGGGTTTTTATGGCCTTCTCTAGGCACTAGGCAGCTGTAGGCTGCTTCAATTATGAAGATTTTATGACTTTTCCTAATTTCGTATATACTATAACTTTAACTTTGTTGAGCAGCATCTAAACAGCTTCCGATTTCATATTTTTTTCACAATCATGTGGCCCCAAATAATCAACTATGCGTTCCAATCCGGAAATTGTTTTCTAGCCTATGCTTTGAACCGCCCTAATTAATATATGAATACATGTGAGGGTAGATACTATAGCTAATCGGCGATCTACCTATCACACGACAGGAAGCTAGCGCCCAGCAGAGATGGGCCAAAAGGCGGACTGCGGACACCGGGGCCTAGCCGAGACCGAACCGCGATGCCTCATACGGTGATTCGGGTCGCATGCGTAGGTGGGTAAACAGCAGGGATCTAAATCAACCAGAGGATGCTAACGGAGCAATGCCCGCCCTCGTTAGCCTGATCCAAAGACCAGTTTCCCGCCCTAACCAGCAAGAAGGCGTAGGAGAGGGTCGCACCACAATTGATCAGGGCTACAACTTCCTAGAGCACATCAACCCATGAGGTTTACAGGTGCCGGACCCCGACACCCTGGTAAAGTACACCGGTGAATGCACACCCATGTACCTTGTTTGGCAGTATTAATATATAGGGTGTTAGCTAAAAAATGGACCAGGGTGAATATCTCAAAATGTGTTTTAGGTACGATTTCATTGCTATCTTTCGGCGCAGTAGCGACAGCTCACCCAAATGTCAAAAAAATTAAGACGCACATCGCCCGCCCGCTTTTCCCTTCCAGTTTAGGCGGGAAAAGACGCGCGCTCGGTTGTCTCTTTATCTAAAATTTACTTGCACTTGTATATGCCTTTTTAAGCAACATACTGATCATATAATAATTAATTAGAAAAACAAAATAACCGAAGAAACATGTGTTAATTAAATTAAATACTTCTATTGGTAAAAGATAATAATAATAACTTACTTGCAGCTTCTTCATTATAAATTTATCTTCTTGGACGAGATTATGTTGAAACTCTTCTCTTAACTTCCGTGATTAACCTTATTTCTTCAATATGAGCAATATCGGCATTATGGTTATGTTCATGTTCACCCAGGTTGACAACATCGTCTTTTATTGATGCTGTAGCCAAACAAAATGGACTTCTTCTGCATTTTAAATACACTTTTCCGATAATTTCTCCATGGGCATTCCGTTTTGATGCCTTGTTCTTTATATATACGAAATTTTCTCGAATATACACCTCTGTTCCTCTTTTTACTCCCTCTAGTACTTCCATTGTGATAATTTAATTTCAATTGGGTTCTAATATCGCGTAACTATTTAGGACTCGAAAACTTACCCTTACAGACAAATAAAAGTAACGAGAAGAGGCGAGCTTGTCGCAAAGTGAAAGAGGGAGTGGGAGAGGGGAGGAATAAAAATAATAAAATTTTTTTTATCGCAACAGCGTTCCCAAAGTAGCCCAATTTAGGCTGGAAACCGCCCATCTGCATCTGACACTCTGGCTGTAAGCAACTGGTTACTTTTGCCTTTAATTGGCAAAATGAAAGAAACAGCCTATAAACTGCACAACGTTGAACGTTCGTGGACCATGAAACAGGGATTTTTCTTTCTACCATGATCTTGCAAATGGAAATTCCATGAAGTTTCCATGTTGAAAACAAAACTAGTGCGTCTAAATAAATACTTAAGAATACTAAAAATAAGTGGCCTACTTATTACGGAACTCAGGAATCTAGGATCTGTAGACCCCTAGGCTAACCTGTGGTGTGGGCCCTTCTGGGGGAATCCGGAAATCGTATTTTAAAGAAATTTTTATGACTAAAAACCTGATAAGACTATTAAAACTTTTTGTGAAATTTTTTACATTTTCCTTTTGTGGTGCGGGCACCTTTGTGGTGCGGGCCCCTAGGCTGCAGCCTAGATAGCCTGTGCGTAAAAACGGCCCTGAGTCGGCACTGCATGAAAGCATATTTATTATTAATTTTAAACAAAATAAAACGAAAACCACTACCAAATGGGAAAAGTGCAACAATCATTTTAAAACTTGCGAAAATTAAATTAAAAACGATAATCTTTTTTTCTACGCGATCATTAGAGATAACCGCCAAAAGGCGCGGTTTTTCCGTGGGTTTGGCAACGCTGGTAGCGTCTCTCCCAAAAAGGTGAATACATCGATGCTCTTACCCCCTTTTCCAAAAATGAGCTTAATCCATTATCGTACGAGCGGGTAACTCAGTATTAACACTAAACTGTCTGAAATTCCCCTCCCCCTCCCCTCAAAGTGTTCGAAAAAAAAACTTTAATTATGTTTTGCAGTAGTTTTGCAGGAACATGAGGCAATTTTAATAACTTAATTTTTTTTTAATAACAGCAGAAATAGGGCTTTCTATAAAGTTCGAAAGCCCACGTAATAAAGGGCCCGTTCCAGAGGCGAAAAATTCTCGTTAAATATCGAGAAAGGGGGCGTTCCAGAGACATTTTAACGAGACAAAAGTTTGGTTATTTAACGAGAGCTAGACGAGAGCCCCAGCTCTCATAAACGCGTTCGGAGGCGAAAATAATGAAAAAATGGCGGCGGATAAGATTCTGCTACTCAGGTAACAATTCTTTTATCATTATTTTTTTATATTAAAACGAAAAGAAGAAAGAACGATATTTTAGTATTGATATATTTAAAAGGTCACTTTGGGAGCAATTGTATTATGAAATAATCTTAGTACAGATCTTTATAATCATGTGCCGTATTTGTTTTGGAAAGACGGAGAATTATTATCGACACAAAACTTAAAAACTGTCAAGTTAAGATTTTGTCGAATCGTTCACAACATCAGTCAATTTATTTTTTGTATTACACCTTGCAATAATAAAAAATATTTCAATTCTTAAAAAAGAAGAATTTATTTAATATTGTAGCTATCATTTAAAGAGAAAGGCGGACCCCTTTTGACCTGATATCACTGCAAATCTTTATGACTCTTAAAGAACGTTGAAAGCACACCTGAAGAACGCAAAAAAGTGTCCAGAAATTAGAGCACCTGACACCTGTTGAACGCCTTAATAGATATGCTTTAGATTAGAGGCCTGCGCCGCCAGCAATTGGCACGAGTAGGCACGTGCCTACGTGGAAAACTAAAGGGGCCCCCAAATTTATTAAAAAAAGGGGGCCCTATTTTTTCATATTGGTAAATTTTCTATAGCCGAATTAATAGAGAAATTGCTGAAAAATATCAAACTTGTGTTTATGTTTACTCCATTTAAAAAGGATAATACCCATTTTATAATACCAGGTGGTAAGCACGTATGCAAAAACGCAACGGGTGCCTTACGCGGCCGTCACTTCTCCTCCCGCTGAGGGGGAGTTACGCGCGTGGCTAGACGAAACACGAAATCGCACAGGTGCGACAGAGAGAAAAATAAACAAACAACAAGCTATCTTGTGACTAGATTTAAGGCTTGTATATAGTTCTCTTCGCTATATGTGGACGACTATTTTGAAATGACCGTCAGTGGCAGAGATGCAGACATGTTGTGTATTAATTCAAAGAAAAAAAGGGTGACTCACTTTCTCTTTTTTGTTAACAGTTTGTTTTTAGGTTTGTAGAGCCTATTTCAAAAATCCTTTACCATTTTCATATATCTTCATTTACCAGTCTGTTTTCGTACTATAAAGCAGCAATTTAGAACTCGCGATCATAGTTGAACTATATACATATAAATATTTTAAAATAGTGTAGGATTAAATTAATTTTAAGACCTCGTTTGAGACAACCTAGTTTAAAATGAGTTTGAAAAAAACCTCGTCTGGTTTCCAAAAGCGGAGAAAACGCAAAATGGAAGAGACTCTAATTAGGAGCCAATCTGGATCTATTAAACGATATTTTGAGTCCACAATAATGACTAGAGATGCCTTTCAATCTCGTGATAGTTTCGAATGGGTAGGTAAAAAGCCCTGAAATAGTTTTTTTCGTGCTTCATGGGTGCGTGCTTACAGCAGCCTACTTCCAGGGGGTAGTAGGTCAAACTTTGAAGCCCTCTAGCGATCTTTATACTCGTCGCGGAGAAACGCGACAAAAACCTGCATACTTCTCACCAGAAATTTCTGTACTGAAAACACATGTTTTAAATTCGAAAATAACTAGCTAATGTTTAATGTTGATAATAGTTATTTTTAATGGGCCTTGGCTGTACCACTCGGCGATTTCCAAAGACTAAGAGGAATTCGCCGAGAGTTATTAGACTTTAGTCACTTAATAATTTACAATGGCGAAACAGACCATTATTAAAAAAATGCATTAGGCAAATAGGTAGTGTCATACTTATGTTTATTATGTTACTTATGGTTAAAGGAAATATATTAAACATGAGTGGGCAAGAGGGGGCCTAAAATTGTACTGCCTACGTGGGAAAAAATCCTGGCGGCGCCACTGGTGACAGTTTAAAAAACACGCGACCAGAAGGGTAAGGGAAAATACCAACTCGTACTAGTTCTTCCATGGACTAATTAATGTATTTCACACAAGGGCGCCCCGTTTCCGAATATTTGCTTCGGGCGATTGTTAAATATGCGCTTTGGCGGCGGATTTAGGAACTAACGGAAAACTAGGGTCAACCGGGGAAGAAAGAAAAAGGGGGGGGGGGCATATCAATAAACCAAGCAACATTTAAATTTAAAGGGAATTAAAATGTGGATAACCCTTGGTTATATTAGTGACTCTCTCTATGGCCAAGATAGCAATGCTGGAATCTATTGACGCTAAGTGAAAATGCTGTTACTCTGCGTCTACCGAAATACGAAAACCAAAATTTGACGTTCGACGTCGTGTTCAAATGTCGTTATTTTCGCGTAAATGAATCCAAGCTTAATATACCAAAAACAAAGTGAGTGTATAAAGAAAAAAAAGAAACGGCGGCGGCGTTCGCCGATTTTCGAACAATCGGCGGCGGTGCGATTGGCGCGTTCAAAATTATCGGCGGCGTTTAGCGGCGTCAGCGTTTAGAGGCGGCGCAAGCCTCTACTTTAGATGTTCTCATGGTGCAATCTAGGTGTGCTCTAAATGCACTTGAACCGTTTTTCAAAAGGTTAAATGTTGATATATTTTCTAATTTAACACAAAACCAAATGTGTGAGAAAAATATTTCTGTGTATGAAAAAGTATTTTTATGTGGGTAAGCAAGATTAGTAAAAATGTTTTAGTAAAACATAGATGGCACTCTCTGCATGGCAGTAAAGAGAGTTGCGGATAGTACATGCTATAAAGGGACTTGGTTATAATCCTTAAAGATGTACCTACAAGGTAAAGAAATCGGAGATAGGAGAAACGCCAATCACGAACTGTGTAAAGGGATAGTGAAATGAGAACTTGATTGTAATAAGACTGAGCCCTCCAGTGGCGACTTTTAAAACTATCGAGTGAAGATAAAAAAATTTGCGGTCGATTTGCTTTTCCATAGCGGTGTTTTATGAACCTTGAAAATGAACTACACGGTAATTAATTACGCTTAACAAATGGAAATAGCTGATCGTCTCCATATATTTACTATATACAGTTATCAAGTGGGATACTTTAAAAACGTTTTATTGCTCAAAAACCAGCGACAAATATTACACCAGTTTGCTAAACCTTTTTCAAAAGTCTCAGATTGGTTAATAGTTTACAATTTATAAATTTCTGGTAAGGATCTACTATTTTTTTATTTATGCTGCATTTTGGGGTCTTCGAAACACTGTGGAGGCGTGTGTTAAATTTGAAGATCTGAAGATTTTTTCACACAAAAATATTTTTTAATTTTATACATCCTTGATTGATTTTTCTGCTATTATCGGTTGTCGAATCCCATTTTTGATAATGCTCATCACTAAGTCCCTTTATAGCGTAGATCGTCCATGACTTATTTTACTATTATTCAGAGGGTGCCATTATTTTTTCCGCAAAATATAATGTGCAAATATTTTTATAACACAAATACTTTTTTCGCACACAGAAATACTTTTCTCACGCACAGAAATACTTTTTTACACACAGAAATACTCTTCCTCGAACAGAAATACTTTTCTCACACAGAAATAAAAAAATAAATAAAGAAATGGTATAGGGTGCAGGGTATCAAAATTTCAAATTCAAATTTTAAAAAAACTATCAAAATGAATATTTTCCATCCCCTACTATAATCAATGAGTGAACACAGATTATGCAACCTTTTTATATAGGAATTCGTCATATGACGATTGACATAAATATTCCTAGCCCTTGCTCAAAGATTTAATTCATCAAGGCGGAGGAAGATCGCGACACAAGTCGTGTTCTTATCGAGGGGTGAATTAAATCCGAGAGACGGGGTTACATACAGGGGAAAAGAAACAAAAATAACAAGGCGGCCAAGGCCGTAATATTAGTTCCACATGGATTAATTAATTAATTATTCTCTAAGCACACAGAGCAGAGGTATAGCAGAAATATTAGAGGTGTGCAAATACCATTTTTTGGGGATCGAATCGAATATCAAATATTTTTTTCAAAGCACGGCAAATACCAAATCGAATATTTATAACGTCAAATAATTTGGTCGAATATTTTTAGGGCAAAAATTTAGACCAGTTAACTGATCAAATACCAAATAGTATTTCGAATATCAAATTATTCGACGTATTTGGTTTTCAAATAGCCAAATAGTTTGCATATTTGTCAAAAAAAGTAATTGAAATCACTGTTCGTTTTACTTAAAAATAATAAAATATTAAACCAAATACAGAATAGTCTAGAACAAAGTTCCCTGGGCGAACTTGGTAAATCAGTGGTATAATGACGGGCCCGTCCTAAAAGATGGTCTTTTAAATTTTTAATTTTACTATTTACTTGGCCGTCTCTAAGGCTCTTAATAAAAAACACTGAAGGGGGTCCATTGTCTCAGGCTGCAGGCGGGCCCAGAATTTTATATTACGCCACTGTGGTAAACTCTAACTTACCATTCAAATTAATTTTAATTGTTGTACAAAATGTATTTATTTTCAACCTTCCTTCGAAATTTTTTTTCGATTTGATCAAAATGAGTTAATCGTAACCTACAAAAATATACTGCATATCAACTTATCAATTATCATACATATTTTAATTGGGTACCATGGCAAAATAATAGTAATAATAATTAACTAGGCTAATACCCTAGGTACCACTCCAGGACCAAGTCTTCTAGCGACTTTTAACCTTTAGTAACTACTAACTACAATTAAAATCAAAGGACATGCTACATACTTCAGAGTTTGCAAACACTTAATTAAAATTTTAAGTTTTTGAATATATGTAAAACGCGAGGGAACAGATCTTTTGTTACAAATTAAAAAATTGCATTTATTTCATTTTAGATCAATAATTATTAATTTAGTTAACTCAAAAATTTTAAACAGAAAAATCCATAAAGTTACTTACTTAACTTTCCTCCCGGTTTTTAGTTTTGTTTTGGACTTGGTTAACGTTTTAGACTCAATTTTAGTTTTACTTTGCTATTCTAGAAAATTCCATAACAAAAGAGAACACGCGAGTAATCTAGCCAATAGGAGCTGGAATACACAGCTTCTGCCTTTCACTAAGAAGTTTTAATACAAACGGTATGGATAACGGACGTGCAAGCTACTCTTTATATGGTCCTTGGCGCTGCGGCCTAAAGAGAGGTGCCAGAAATAAGGACTTGTTCGGAAATTTCGCTACGCTCTCCTGGGATGGCCTTGAACTTCAACCAATTAGAAAAAGACCCGCGGTTATTCGACCAGTTTGCAAAATATTTGAAAGTACCAAATACTTTTTCCCTATATTTTCGAATATTCGACTATTTGATCAAAAAATTCGATTATTCGCGAACTTTTCCAAGTGCTATTCGATTCGACGAATCGAATATTCGATTTGGTATTCGATCGAATTATTTGGTCTGACCAAATATTTTGCACACCCCTAAGTAATATAGATTAAAAATGAAACGGAATTTATAAGTCAATCGGATCCAAAATGATAAGACTGCGTAAAAATGCTTAATTTAAAATTAAGTCTGGTAGAATATCCGTAATACCCATCATAATAACTATATTAAGTTTCAAATCGCACGCGAATAGCGTTAAAATTAGGCCCAAACAAGCTAAGCCTTGGTTAAATTAAAATTAAGTCTGGTAAAATATCCGCAATGACCATCCTAATAACTACATCCAGTTTCGAAGTTATATCTCAAATCGCACGCGAATAGCGTAAAATTGGAACAGAACAATTTAAGCCTTGGTTAAATTAAAATTAAGTCCCCTAGGAGGGGTTATACATTCACCGTGTCTGTCTGTCTGTAGTTTCTCGAAGGGTTGGCAAAACCACCGTGTGAGGTGAGCGTTAACGGATTTATTTGCGGTTGGGTTTGGTTGGCGTTTTTTTCGTCAACGTTCGCCTTCACGACAATTTTAATTCAGTTTGATTGGATATTTCTTTATTGTTATGTTTATGTGTAGGTTGTGAATGTTGAGTTCGTGTTATAACGGTTGTGGGTGTTGCGTTTGTTGTGCTTGTGTTATGACGGTTGTGGGTGTTAAGTTTGTTATGCTTGTGTTATGACGGTTGTAGGTATTGAGTTTGTTGTGTTTGTAGTGTTTGTACGGGCGTTGTTCTCTCCAACTTCTTCTTAATGACTTTGGGACGGACCCAGTGCTGAGTGTTATGCAATATCTCAACGTCCAATGGCAGGGTTTCCACCAATTGTACACGGTATTCGTCTTAGTATTAGTTTGCGATTTATTGGCGCCGGCCGGGAATCGAACCCGGGTCTGCCTCGTGCAAGAGATTTACTCTAACAACTCAGTCACCAACGCTTGTTAAATTACGGTGTTTTTCTAAAAAAAAGCTTTGGCGAATGTCCTTTACAAAGTTATAACGTTAGGTACTATAATTTATTCTACATCATTTTAAATATTTGTAAATTATATTAATCTTATATTTAATAAAATATTTATAAATTATATTAATCTTATATTTAATGAAATATTTATAAATTATATTAATCTTATATTTAATGAAATTTTTATAAATTATATTAATCTTATATTTAATGAAATATTTATAAATTATATTAATCTTAAATATAATGATATATTTATAAATTATATTAATCTTATATTTAATGAAATATTTATAAATTATATTAATCTTATAATTAATGAAATATTTTAGTATTTTAATGTAAAATTTGATGGTGATCAGGAATTGAACTCGGGTCGCATTGTAACAATGCGCATGGTTCACCGCCGAGCCATTGACTCCCGTGGAAACTATATCAAAGTAATAATATAGCGCCACCGTGTGGGGAACTATCAATTAAACCGGGTAAAAAATATGGGGTACGTTCAGCAGAGCTCATCGGACTCACCGATTACTAATCGGTGACATCGGTTTCCTACTGTACGGTTTGTCGAGTTTCCGGTTTTGACGTCACGATAGTCATCGGTTACTCAGCGAAGTCATCAGCTGGAAGAGTCGGTTTTTCCGATGACTGACGTCATTTCTGACGTAAAACTACTATAAAAGCTACGGCATTTTTAAAAAAAACGATGACTGAATAAAAGCGTTCAGCAACTTACGACGTCATTATGACGAAAAAGCTCATCGGTGGAAAATATCAAATCCATCGGGTTTTTTCTCGTTGACTGCTGCTGAACGTAGCCACAGTCTCTTCGATTTTTCGAACTTTAGTCAAAACTCGACGGGTCAAAATAAAGGTATATAAAGCCGTTGCCGACAATATATAAAAAATCGTCTTTCTTAGTTCTTAGTTGTCAGACGAACTACTACAGGTCCTGTTGTCGGTCAAAAGTTATGAGGTATTTTGCAGTTTTAATTAGTATGTTCGGTCTTCGGTCAAGAAAACAGTTAAATTGTGTTTCGCTTTGGAACGTGAGTGAATGGACTTAAGTGCATGTTTAAGACTGAAAGTATTAAAGTAATTGTGAACTAACTCAAGTCAGCTGTAAGATAAAATTGATTGTTATTATTTTTTGAATTGGAATAACCTAATTATACCCTTGAAATTATCAACTCAACCTGTGAGGGTAATTAAGTAGATTGGAAGTAATTAGTAGCGAACAGCTCTCAGCTGTTAATTAAGACAGAGTTTATAGTTAGGTAGTTTGAATTTAGTTAAAATTACTCAGTATAATTTATGATATTTACTTAAGTGTAAGTGTGTTTTGGTTTAATTTTCAATCACGATGAACTAAGACAAATCTAGTCTTAGACCCTTTAGTACCAGTTCTGTACAATTACGTAGAAGTGATATATATTGTTGTGTCATTGATGAAAGTTAAATCTAGAACGTTCCATAGACTGTTCTGAATAAAAATAAACATTTATAATTTTGCATAATTCTGGTTGCCATTTTATTTTCTAATCACTCGCCCACAACATTACAGTTCTGGCAATCCCGAATCAAATAAATTTTCGATATAACGGCGACGGGAAATTATTCTCGTAAATTTATCGCGCGGCCTTAGGGAATATTCTTTTAACAAAATTTCGTTAAACTATCGTTTAATTAAAATCGGCCCGATTCCGTTAAAATTATAAACTAAAAAGCGAACGGTCGTTATAATACCCTCTGTAAATATTTATTTCATTAAAATTTGTTTCGTACTATATTCAACCGATAAACTTGTACCGTAAAGAAGGTTTAATTCAATTGTGCATTGTAATAGTACGTCTAACTCACTGTTGTAACTACTTAACTTATGATATTCTGAATAAATTAAAATTGGTTGTTTCGTCTCAGTTATTTTAATTATAATTAAAATTTTATACCGGGCGGGATAGAACTGGGATAACATTTTTAACAAATAACTCTAAATTGCGGAGATATATCTTTAAGGGTTATCTCGAAATTAATACCACTAGGGACAATTCTTCCGAGGAGAGGTATATTTTGGCTTGCCAACTTGTTGAATAGTTACGAGGGCCTTTAGACCCTTTATGGTCTGGAAAACAGGACTTATAACCAGATATCGCATTTGGCCGAGAACCAACGTTTTCACGAGAGCCTAAACAAAACGGTAAAAAAATTTAACAATTTTTTATCTATTTAAAAATTCGGTGTTGGTCAATTTTTATCATTTTCAGTGACATCAGACGGATGACTAAACATGAGAAAACGTTATTCGGCATTTCCGTTCGAAACTATTAAATGAAGAATTTTTAAATTGTTTAACGGTACACATTTTGTTCAACTAAAATATATCCCAAAGTTTCCTCTTAGCTTCATGTACTTAGAAATTGTACCAACGTTTTATAAAATTATTTTTATTTTGTTGAAAAGTAACGAAAACGGGTTTATATCGTCCAACTATTAAAAATAGGCAATTCTATAAAATACTACTTATGTTATTATTTGCTTTTGCATATAGAGTGGCAGAAGGCTATCCTGATTTTCAGAAAGATTATCTGGCAAACCTCTCAATCAAGGTATCTGTCTAAATAGTGGATTTTACATAAAAAATCCACAAGACTGGGTTTTAAAAATGCCGGATTTTTATTGGGTTTTTGGGTGTTTTTTGGGATTTATTAAAATTTAGGCTAACAAGTAAACATTACATAAACCCGACGTATATCGACTCGCAATATTAATAAAATTTCAGACATTTTTAGTAAAATCTATGAACCAAATATTAAAATTTTTTAAAGATCATGCCAAAATATATCAAAATGATTTTAAAGTTTACCATTAGATGGCGTTGGCGTTTTAACCTTTCAATGAACTAATGCCTTAAAAAAAGTTTTTTTTTAATTGGGTTTTATAGTGGGTTTTTATATATAATAAAACCAAAGAGTTTTTTTATGTAGATAATAAACAGGAACGTTTGAGATGTAGCCGCGAACATTGCATGGAAATAGTAGGAAACCCCCTACTGACTAGTTTAGTACTTAAGTGTCGGTTCCAGCGTACGCTTTTTCCACCCTGAGATGTTTCCATTCTACGGCGTCTCCATCTAACGTCGTTTCCATCCAACGCCACATCCATCCAACGCCATATCCATCCTACGCCATATCCATCCTACGCCGTATCCATCTCACGCCGTTCACAGCGATTCCATCCTACGCCGTATCCATCAAACGTCTTTTCCATTCAACGCCCTTTCCTTCCAACGCCCTTTCCATCCTACGCCTTATCCATCCAACGCCCTTTCCATCCTACGCCGTATCCATCTCACGCCGTTCCCAGCGTTTCCATCCAAAGCAGTTTCCATCCTACGCCGTATCCATCCAACGTCGTTTCCATCCAACGCCCTTTCCATCCTACGCCTTATCCATCCAACGCCCTTTCCATCCTACGCCGTATCCATCGAACTCCGTTTCCATCCAATGCAGCTTCCATCCTATGAGTGTTCCAGCGTACGACATTTCCAACCTACGACTGGTCCAGCATAAATACATTTTCCACCCAATGCAATGTCCATCCTAAAGATCGTCCAGCCTGTGCAACGTCCCCAAAAATAAAAGGAAATAGAACCCTTCAATGGCCTAGATAAACAAGTCAACATGAAAAATCTTTAAAAGTAATAAAATTTAATAAATGTTTTACTAATAAAAAGCAATTTTAAGATTTCCAAGAAAATTTTAAACCTGTCTTAATACTTAAGATGATACTGTACTGTTTTTTTTTAAATATCAAGGAAAATATAGAGTTTTTGGAATGGGTCACATCTGGTTTAACCACAAATTCCCTTTCAAGATTTAATTCTAAAACTTATTTATTTACATAACCTGGTATTGTTTATTTTATTCTTCTCATCAACATTTTCAACGCTATTTAATTCCATTACAAACATTGCGTAACATATGATCCAAGAATATTTTTTAAAACGTTTGGAATATTCAAGAAAATTGGTTTAAAAAGTAGTTCGAAAAGGTTGTAGAAATAACTTATTGTTTTTGTAAATTTTAAATAAAAAAGGTAATTTTAAAAATCAGTAACATATGGCACAAATTTAATTTTGGTATAAAACATGGAAAAATTAATTCTTAATTCATTCGGGGCTCTTACTTCATAAGGAGGCGGGAAGAACTAGCTCTCTCGTATGAGCATTCCCTAGTTTATACTTATTAGACAAATATGGTTAAAATTGGTTTTATTTTTGTTTTAGAGCTTAATAATAATAATAATAATCAGCTAGGCTAATACCCAAGGCACCACCTCCTAAGAAGCCTCCTAATCGGTTGCAAATTGAATGTCTAATTTGTGGCATTAACGCCAAGGGTCGTTTGCCACAACATCTCAAGAAAAATCATTCGGATATTTTTGAAAGATAAAGTCAATTGAATTAGGAAGCTAGATCAAAGTCTTACGTTAATCCAACCAGTTTATCAATTTTGAGGATAATCACCCAAACGTTATTGGAAATTTTTCTTGAGGAGAACATAAAGAATGATCAGATGAATTTTTCTTGTAAATTTTCTTTAGTAAATCTTTAGTCTTCTAGTAAAGCATGTTCAATGATTTTATATCATTTTTCTATTAGATGAGAAGGATCTTCGAATTTGTTATGTAAAGGTTGAAGGTGAAATCGAGATGGAATCTACATTGGAATTGAGCCATAAAAGAAAATCATTGATAGATTACCTAGATGAGGGGTCCTCGGACGAAGACTGTCCTCCACCAACGATACCAAGTGCAAAGAAAATAATTAGATTTGAATGGAGTGGTAAATAATTTAAATTTGCTAATTTGTAAAATTTCTAACAAATATTTGATTCTGAATCGGAGGAAGAAGTTGAGCCAAGAACAACGCTTGGATGAGCCAAGTATATCCAAGGATCAATCATGTGCTTGGGAAAAGGGCGTGAAAGCCACGCTTATTAAAGCAGGGGTGTTCAAATGGTTTGAAGATGACCACCCCGTTCTCCAAGATTTTCAATCGATCTTTGCAGAAAGATGAAAGCAATTGAAGCATAAGTATGTTTATTTTATTAAAGTTTGAATATTTTTAATAGTTGTTAAGTTAGTCTTTTTTTACAGAATCCCGCTAAAATCACCCTCAACACATTTAATTATGAATACGGTTCACTGACGCAAGCTGGTTCCCTACCCCTCAGCCTGCCCCTTAGCTTCTTACCACGTCACTATACCTATCGGTTCCGTAGGCCCTGCAACCGATTTCCTAAGCTAACCTTGTCGCTAAGCTGGTTCACTAGCCCCCAGCTAATTTCTTTAAATGACAATTATCAATATAAGGCCAGTCTTAGTTTATCTATTGATTAAATATAATAAATAATATAACTAACGGTTTTTGGCAAAAATAATAACAACTCACATTTAAATTTTACCAGGTAATTAATTCAAGAAGAGGAGAAAAAAATTGTTTTACTTACAAATGCGTTTTAACCACACAGTTACAGTACCGCCTAGAACAAAGTTCACTAAGCGAGCGCTCGCTTAAAGCGAAGCGGGGGTCTGGCAGCAGCCCTATCTCATGTTTCCCCCCCATAAGCGCCGCTTTAAGCGAGCGCTCGCTTAGTGAACTTTGTTCTAGGCGGTACTGTATTTAGCATTTTAGTTCAATTTTAAATTTACTTATTTAAATTTAAATGTACAATTTAACTATATTTGTTAAAGGAAAAATAATTTAAATAAAATAAAAATCCTTTAACGTTATAAGATTATCATATTTAATAATATTTTACAAATGAACAACATCAAAAAACGGTAAATTTACAATTAACGACGAAAAGCCAATTTATAAGATATTGTTATTTGTCATACGATAATGTATATGAAAATATTATTGTTTAAAAAGGGATTCATTGCTCACTTTCCAGCGGAACCCTACGGCATTCCTTGTCCACTTGAAAATTGGTAGTCTCCCTGAGGGGCTCCTCTGGGGTTTCTGGTATGCGGCAATAAGAACAAATGAACATATCTTATTGGCGGATTTAACAAAGAACTGCTCAATAACGTGGCTGCCACCTTTCCAATAAAGTGATGGTGCAATTTTTTATCCCTTAGAAATTTTCCAAAAGATACAGTCGACTTTTATATCGATGCTTTACGTAAAGTTTTATTTAACCAGCAAATAGGAAAAAATAAGTGTGTACGATGATCGTTTAAACTTAAAAATAATCACAATAGCCATGAGGTAATATGTGACTTCGCTATTCTTTGAGAATTGCCTTAACGAATACCTTTTTTCAAAGATCAAGGAAAAGATAAATAGAAAAAAATCGCATATTTACAATTATGGAAAGAACAACTAGAAAATATGACTACCAACCTAACCTCAGAGATGCCTACAAGGAATTTCATAAAATATAAAACCGATTTAACGCAAAAAATAACGAAAAATTAAAATTGACTTGATAGATTTAAAAAATTAGCAAAATCGTAAGAAACAAAAGCAAAGGGTTAACGTATTGATATTTATTTTTGGTCTCATTAAAGCGGCCAAAAGTTGATCAAACTTTTATTTCAACCAAATAAGTTGTATTGCAAATACTGGCAATTGGAATCATTATTTTGGGTCTTTCTTAACAAATCGAATTAAAGTCATTGATAGAAGAATTTTCCAAACAGGAAAAAGTCCTAATTTTGATAAATTTGAGAACTAGGCAAACAGATGAGATAAAGGAAGGCTGATAAAACGTTTAAAATTGCGCAATCACATAAAAAGGATCTCAATTTTATTAGAAAACATTTCGGATTCTGAAATAGTACAGTTTATTCTGTTACCCCAATTATTTTTGGTGTCTGTGCCATATCTTACTCAAAATCCCTGCAGTATAACGGTTGTATATGGCACCAAAACGGTTAAAAAGTGCCTCAATCCAACAAAAAGTACCTAAATTTAATCAGAGGAAGCCGGCCTCTTAACCCGATTCTCTTGCAAAATTTATTTATGGTGTGTACTGAGGAGTATTACTTAAAAAATGGCAGTTGTAGTAGGTTACATGACTGTGTTGGCTATGTGTAGTTTGAAATCTCAAAATATTACGCATACTATTTAAATTTATTCGAAAACAAAGCCAGATGTTCAAAAAGGGTAAATCTGTTGACTCACGTGGTATGAAGGGCTTGCCAGCACCCTCCTACGCATTGTTTAAGGCATTAAAATTCCCTAGATGACTTGGGCCTAAGGTGGTGCAACCTACCATTAAAAAGGCTAAAAAACAATCTAGTCCTCACCAGTACGTTCTTGCCAGGGGCAGTCACCCCTTTTGCACTCCCGGTAGAAACACTAATGAGGTTGGTAAAAATTAAAAATCTGGTTCAGTGGCGTAAGAACATGCTAACTGATGAAAAAATGAACCTCATACTCACACTTTCGGTAGTTTGGTTTTATTTAAATTAACTTTGTTTTTCGATAAAATTTTACATCCAATTTACTTTCTCCGTATTGCATCTAATAATTTCCAAGCAACAAACTTATTAAATCGGGAAAGTTTTAATTTAATTTTTTTAACCCTCCAACTACTTAAACGAAACAACGCCACTGACTTATACAATATAACTTTAATTATAATTTATGATTACACTGATTAGAAGTTTTCAAACAAACTTTAATTAAAATGATCCTGAATGAAACTTCATCTTCCGTTGTGTGGCTGGTGGGTGTTTGATTATTATCCAGTTATTCTAATCAAACAAACATAATTAGACGGATCAGCAAGAGCAGAGACCGAATGTGGGACTCAAAGTCACTAAAGGTCCCCGTAGAAGACGAAATGGTTGAGAACACCGTTCTTTTAGGATAACTAAAATCGCGCCGACAAACGCTTTCATGACAGTAAAAGAATCCGACGCTACTTCATCATCAACACTTAAACGGTTAATTTCACATCAAAAGTTTAATTTGCGTAGATTAGCATTGAAAGTCTAGCTTGCCTGCTACATTATACTCCTTTAAAAGGCCATATTAGCCCCGTTTATACATTAACAATTATTGACCAGATAATGTAATTCGCACATAATCCGCATACGAACTTGGTGCAGTATGCAACTTCCAAGTACTGAAAGGGAATTATTTCAATCACCAGCTAATTTTTGATAGCCTTACAAAAATGTAAACCTTTTCATCGTGAAATCAACGCTTACCTCGGCGAAATAACGACAAATTATTTGATCTGAACGATTCTTGAACACAATCGCTTCGTTTCAGAAAGTAGATATTTTAAAATTTGAGGTTAAAAACGCTAGTATTGATCTCTATCACCGTAATTGATAGTATCCCGGTTGTCACTGTGGCAGCAAAGAGAAAGTGGTAGTGTTTCGTCTATGTAAGCGACGTATATAGGGCTTTCTAAAACTGAATATTAATTTGGTCTGAAGATAACAATAAATACAATTGAAGAGGTAAAAAAGACCAACAACGTTTAGGGAATCTAAAATATATTTATTTAAGAAATTAAACCGATACGCGGTACTTCGGCCGATAGGCCTTCAAGGCGAAGGTACAAGTTAAGACTAACTAACGGAATGTCTTAAAAATAAAAACACGCGACGCGAGAAAATAAAAAACGCTATGGTGAAACTTATTCGCCTATAAATGGTGCAATTAGGCATTTTCTAAAAGTGTTCCACATTTTATTCGTGTCCGATCTTAGCTGTACCACTTCTAATGGCTTTACGGCAATTTCAGAAATGTACATGAAAATAAAGATGGTATCCCATAATTTTCATGAACTTCAATAATCATAACGATAAACGCCACGGAAACGAATTTGCACCGCCGCCACCAATAATCAGATTTAACTATTAAGCCTTACTTAAAAAAGGAAGTTTCGCAATACGAAAACTTATAACGACATGAAATCGTATCTTGCCGCGATTTGAACTATACAAGGGGATGTTCACAAATTACACTTAACTCAAAAAATTAATTATTTCTACTCCCACATCCCTCGTAACGAAAGTAGCAATTGGAAAGATCCTCACCCTTAATTACCTCTCACCTAAAATATAACAGCATGATTATCCTTAAAATTAGTAAATTTCTTTTTAAATTAAGTTTTAATTAGTCTTACCTCTAGAAAACTAATCATACTATTATAAATGAGAAAATCATTTACTAAATTACGAGTGTAAGATAAAATTATTGATAATTTTCGTTCCAGTATAAAACTATATGTGACGTAGCATTTAGAAACGTTTTTGCAAACCCCCTCCCTTACCGAGATAGGTAATTTGTGAACGGTCTCTTAGAAACCCTTACGAAAATGACTTTCTCCAATTTTGGACAATGGATCCAATTTGTATCAAGCTATATCCTGAAGGGATCAAATAAGGATTAACTATTTCTTGATCAAATAATCTTTATCAAATTTGGATCCAAAAAATCTTTTAACTAAGAAATGAATCCAAGTTTGATCCAAATTAATTTGATCAAATAAAATTGTATCAAAGTTGGATCAAATTGATATTTCGCCGGAACACTTTCTTGGAATCGTGTATGGAATCTTGTACGGTGTCGTCATCTACCGTCAGCGGTTAGAAACACTGAGAGTAACTTAAGCCTGTGGCTTAAATATATTGTTGCTAAAATAGATGACGGCACCGTATAATGATAAATGACAGCCGCCGTAAGTGTTTCTAGAAAGTGGTCCTAACCGAGACACCATAGCGGATATCAATTGAACGTTCAAGAATCTAGAGTAAATATTCCTAACTCAATGGTATAAGCATAATTATAGAAGGCTATAGGAGATTAGATGACTACTTTTTATGTCCGGCGAGACCACCAGAACAATATCGATCTCAGTAAATATATATCTTTTTTTCAATGGTTAAATTTATCGAACAACTGACAGCATTTTGATAAAACTCTTCAGCATAGAAATCAGAATGTAACTAGAACAATTTTGCAGTGGACCACGAGCCGATTTGAAACTGGCGGATTAGTCAGTAACACCCAAGGTTAGTAAAAATGCTATAAAAGGTAGCCTCGTTTGGGTGGTTTTGGTTTAGGTGTCGTCTGATTTTAAGTCTGTTCCCTGCCTTCTACACTCTAGTCGGTTCTCTAATAGTTAGCCTTCCCAAAGTTACAGTGACGTCAATCGGTTCTGGCCAATTACATTTGTTTGTTTTATTTAATCTACCATCTAAGCGGAACCTGGGGTAAAAACAAGGGATTTGGGTGGGGATATAATTCATTGATTTTGTTAATTTTTGTTATATTTACCTCAATTATTTTCGTTTACCGCGTTTTGAGCACTTAGAGCACGTTATGCACGTGCCTTTTTTTGGTCAGTTTCTTCATTTTAGGCCAAAGTAGACGTCTTTTGGCAGGTGTTGAAGGTTTCCTAGCTTTTTGGCCTAAAGATTAGCTTTTCTTTATAGTTTCTTATCGTTTCTTGGCTTGATTTGTTATGTATGTAACAAATTTTTCCACCAAGTTTGACAGTTCTCGTCCTTTTGGATATGGTAAATTATCACATGTGCTACACTGTGAGTGATACTCACGGCTAAGTGAAAAGTGTAGTATCTGCTGTTAAGGTTATTTAATTATAATTCATGACACCAAAATTACCAATTTTTCAAAGTATTGCTTACCGCCCAGATTCCATACTTTTAATGCTAGTCACAGTCGGGATCCAAATATCATTGAATTAAGAGCTGATCCAAATCTCATTGGATACCGACCGGTTCCAATCTCATGGGATACCAATTTGATCCAATGTCATTGGATTCCAATATGTATAAAATTGTGATATATATTGGATCCCAAACTTTGGAAATTGGATCAAATTGTGATATATATTGGATCTCATTTTAAGAAATTGGATCCAATTGGCATTCAAATTTCATAAAATCTATCCTTACTTGATCCAATTTGGATCCCAATTTGATATAAATTGGATCCTAAATTTTATCGAGAGGTCTTAAAGTAAAAACAAAATTGGATGCAACTATAATTGGATCCCCGTTTGATCTGTCCAATTTTTGATCACATTTGGATCCAATAAATTAAATCAAATTTGGATCCAAATTAATTTGATAAAATTAATTTATTCAAATAAAATTGTATCATTTTTAGATCCAAAAAATCTGAACTAAGAATTGGATCCAAGTAGGATCCGAATTAATTTGATCAAATTAATTTGTTTAAATAAAATTGTATCAATTTTAGATAAAAAAAATCTGAACTAAGAAATGGATCCAAGTAGGATCCAAATTAATTTGATCAAATAAAATTGTATCAAATTTGGATCCAAAAAATCTTTTAACTAAGAATTGAATCCAAGTTTGATCCAAATTAATTTTATCAAATAAAATTGTATCAAATTTGGATCCAAAAAATCTTTTAACTAAGAATTGAATCCAAGTTTGATCCAAATTAATTTTATCAAATAAAATTGTATCAAATTTGGATCCAATTGATATTTCGCCGGGACACTTTCTTGGAATCGTGTATGGAATCTTGAACGGTGTCGTCATCTTCCGCCAGCGGTTAGAAACACTGAGAATAGCTTAAGCCGGTGGCTTAAATATATTTTTCTCAAATAGATGACGGCACCGTATAATGATAAATGACAGCCGCCGTAAGTGTTTCTAAAAATTGGTCCCAACCGAGACACCATAGCGGATATCAATTGAGTGTTCAAGAATCTAGAGTAAATATTCCTAACTCAATGGTATAAAAAAAATAATAGAAGGCGATAGGAGATTAGATGACTACTTTTTATGTCTGGCAAGACCGCCAGAACAATATCTATCTCAGTAAATATATATATTTTTTTCTATAGTTGAATTTATCGAACAACTGGCAACATTTCGATAAAACTCTACAGCATAGAAATCAGAATGTAACTAGAACGATTTTTGCAATGGACCACGCGCCGATTTTAAACTGGCGGAGTAGTCAGTAACTCCCAAGGTTAGTAAAAAATGCTGTAAAAGGTAACCTCGTTTGGGTGGTTTTGGTTTACGCGTCGTCTGATTTTAAGTCTGTTCCCTGCCTTCTACACTCTAGTCGGTTCTCTAATAGTTAGCCTTCCCAAAGTTACAGTGACGTCAATCGGTTCTGGCCAATTACATTTGTTTGTTTTATTTAATCTACCATCTAAGCGGAACCTGGGGTAAAAACAAGGGATTTGGGTGGGGATATAATTCAGTGTTTTTGTTAATTTTTGTTATATTTAACTATATTATTTTCGTTTACCGCGTTTTGGGCACTTGAAGCAAGTGATGCACGTGCCGTTTTTAGATCAGTTTCTTTATTATAGGCCAAATTAGACGTCTTTTGGCAGGTATCGTAATTTCCTAGGTTTTTGGCCTAAAAATTAGCTTTTCATTATAGTACCTTATCGTTTCTTGGCATGATTTGTTATGTATTTAAGAAATGTTAACACGAAGTCTGGCGCCGTCCTCGTCCTTGTGGCTATGATTATTTGTAACATTTGCTTCCCTGTGAATTACTTTCACGGCTAAGTGAAAAGTGTGGTAACTGCTGTTAATGCTATTTAAATATAATTCATGCCAGTAAATTAACTTTTTTCAAAGTATTGTTTACCGCTCAGATTCCGTACTTTTAATGCTGGTCCCATTCGGTATCCAAATCTCATAGGATCAAGAGCTGATCCAAATCTAATTGTATTCCGACCGGATCCAAGTCTCATTGGATAAAAAGCTGATACAAAACTAATTGGATCCAGACCGGATCCAAATCTCATTGGATCCCGACCGGATCCAAATATCCTTAGATCCAGTCGGGATCCAAATCTCAATGGATGACGACTGGATCCAATTGTCACGGATCCAAATATCAAGGGATCCCAACTGGATCCAAATCTCATTGGATCCCAACTGGATCTAAATCTCATTGGATCCCGACCGGATCCAAATATCCTTAGATCCAGTCGGGATCCAAATCTCAATGGATGACGACTGGATCCAATTGTCATTGGATCCCGAACGAATCCAAATCTCATTGGATCAAGAACGGATCCAATTCTTTTTGGATTAAGACCCTTGGATCCCAAAAAGATAACAGTTGGATCCAAACTTTAATCCAGAGAAGTCTGTAATTGGATCCCCGTTTTATCTGTCCCGCAGGTATGGATTTATTACTTTTTTAGGCTCCAGAGCGAGATATTCATCCAGGGTTTTCAGTTGGAAAAAATCACTCGAAGAAGCTGCTACCCTTTGGACAATGAATTTTTTACTTAGTAAGGAATCGCGGAAGAAACAGCTTTCTGTATCTGCAATAGCAGGAACTCAATATTTCAATAACACTCACTTTTTTTGTGATGCAAAAACAGGTAATTATGTTGAATTATGTATTGTTTTTTCTTTATTATGACAGTTTTAAAATCAAAATAATTTTTGGTTTATCTCCTTCTAAAATGAACACTACGTAGCTCAGTCGGCTTATTTAGGAATTTTAAAAAGTTAATTTTTACATTTAGATAAAAGATAAGCGAAAACTCTGTAAATGATAAGTTACGTTTTCAACCACTAGATGGGGTAAGGAGCTCCTCAGCATCACGCTGCATTGAGTGGAGTAAATTCAAATAAATAGTCTTTAACCAGAAGCGAGTAAATACCTACACGCTCTTATCATCGGCTTTTAATTAATTCACGTTACGTGTTAAGAAGTGCAGTCCAAACTGTCGTATATACTATGCAGAATCTTTCAGGTGATATTCGTGTTAAGTACGATGAATTAATTGTGATGCTTATTTTGAATACTTTTATAATTAAAGATTTAAATTTTGATTGCTATCCGTTTACATTTCAAACAAATATGTATTTAACCCTATCTTTTTTAACGACGGAATTAAAAATTGTAAAAATATATGGTTTTGAATTTGTTCATCAAGTTTAAGGTTTATTAGAACCATAAAAAGGTTAGCCAAAAATGGCATAAAACGTGACATTCGCAGTTTCCCCTTTAGAAATTTATTTTATATAATTATTCTAAAACGCGCCAAATCATAAGTTTACAAACTTTCAAATGAGCTTGGTGACCTTTTTAAATCTTCACATTAGAGGAAAATAAACAGAAGTGTTCGGCGATAGGTACAACTATCTAAGAGCTGACGTATCGTGATTCGATGTTAGGTTTTTCCTTTTGAGTACTAGATATTTTATTTACTAAGATAACTAAATAATATTTAGCTATCTTGGTTTGCTCGACAATGGCAGAAAAAAATATTCGGAATATTTACCTCGAATATTAAATTAGTTTCTTTAGCTAAAATTGTACACAGATTAGACCTATTCTTAAGAAATAAGTCTTAGAATCCATATTTGCAACATGTGTTATCTATAGAGTAAACAATTCTTAAATCTTCAAGATAATTTCAAAATTAATTTAATACGAGAAAACCAGTCAAAAAAGTAAAAATTATAAAAACCGTGAATATTTAATTTCGGAAAATAGCTCAATTAACTTCGTTATCTTGTAATTTTAAAACGGTGGGATGTCAAAGAAAAAGAACGGCTTTTTGAAAGCTTGCATGTAAAATTGTAAATATTAACTAGATTTAATAATAAGTAATATCATGTTTCAATTTGGGGCAAATTAAGAAACAAAAAACGTACGGTTACATTCGTCGAATGTTCATCAACAACGTTTGTTGATTTTTCAGGCATTTACCATAACTGATCTTCAGAGAAGCCACTAACGCATTTCCGTGAGCAATTCGCTGCTTAGAAGTAAATAAAAGTCAAGTAGGGAAACTTTCCGTTCGAACAAAGAGAGATCTACTTACATATGGTTGCTCGTCAGACATATTCTCTAAGATTTTATACAGAAGACAATCGCTTACGAAGCACTCTTCAGGGTCTGCAATGGTACGTGGTCAAAATATTAAAGGAAGTAGTAATTAAATCGAAATTCGTCTGCTAACACGCCCGAGAACGTTTTTAACGAAACATTCGCCATCAACATAGAATTTCCTACTCCCATTTATGAGTTCACTTATTTTAAGCTACAATAAAAACACAGGTAGCATCAAAACGGATAGATGTGAAACATAAATATAAATGTTTAAATTAAAATCTGTCTATAAATAACTAAATTAAGGTGGCACCCGTTTGCTTCGAACGCACCTTCAAATAGTGTATAGTATAGAGAGGCCCCTCTTCATAGTCCCGTTATGTTATAATTTTGTCGAACATTGATGAAGCGTGAGCGCCTAAGAAGAAGCAGTCGTCCTATTATGATAGTTTTAGATGTTCTATTTCGCCACAGGAGAAATCGATTATAAAAAAAATCAAAAAAGGTGTAAAAATTTTTTCTTCAATTGTTATTTTGAATTCTATAAAAAAGATGGTGAATATCAATAGAAATGTGAGATGTAAGTACAAAGAAATTGATTATTACAATTTTTCAATAATTTAAAATCCAATATTTTTAATAATTAAGAAAGATCATGAGCAATTGATAGGGAGGCCAACTCTTAAATGAACAGCAACAGAAAAACTCTAACAAGTAAGTTTATAAATTAGGGTGGAGTGGAATAAATTATAATAATATTGTAATTTAAAATAAAATAATTAATTTTTATAAGTAAATATGAACTAAATAGTACTTCAATTAGACATATCTTTGGAGACACAAATGACGGCCAGTGTTGTATTTTTAATAGTCATGTCAAATCTTTTCTGTGTTTTTGTATATTGGTAATCAAGATCTTATGTTTACTATTTTTGCAGTACTCAACAAAACAAATATTATGTTTTGAAACACAGTTGCGCAAGTTGAATCTTAAGGAGCCATTTCTTGTCAATTCTCCATGCTATGAATCTTTGTATGCGTCATTTAACATTTGTCATGTGTAATAATAGTTTGATACTCGTGTCAAATATCTCATTTACCTTTGTTACAAATTCCAAGAAAAAGGAAG
This sequence comes from Leiobunum rupestre, assembly GCF_980474605.1. Classification (NCBI taxonomy): domain Eukaryota; kingdom Metazoa; phylum Arthropoda; class Arachnida; order Opiliones; family Sclerosomatidae; genus Leiobunum; species Leiobunum rupestre. The sequence continues at coordinate 2,188,849 of NC_143393.1, read as the reverse complement.
TTGGTACAATTATGCTACCTTAAGAAGAGTTTTTGGTGGATTTGAATGCCTTAAAATAAGCAAGCACATTAGTTGGATCAAGAATTGGATTGCCCTGCCGTAATTGACTGATGCAAAAAACATTGGTGATTTGTAAAGCAGCGATGAGTTAGGTATCCTCTTATACTATATTCCTAAGTGTCTTCTGTCTGTCTTGCGTCTGTTTCTCTATAGACGTCCGAGCCGTTCAATTCAGTTTGGGTTAAGTGAAATAATTAAATTATGTTAAAAAGTGAGTCGAAAACTATGTATTTTTGCCCCTGGAATCCTACAACCTACATACCCCTATACAACCAATATTTTTCTGCCTTAGTCAATTTCGCGGCTGCGTCATCGTCACTTGGAGAATGGGGGGATATAACTAAGGAGTGGACATTTTATTTAAGCAGGTTGGGGCTTTCAATGAACTTGTAAGACTCCATATTTATCAAAATCAGATGAATCCTCTTTTGGTCCTGGAGCTGATTTCGTAAAGGAATCTATGTTTAAAATCAAGTTATCCAAATCATCGATGCAATTTGGATAGACAAGTTTTAGGAAATTACTGACTGATGCTGCTCAAAATTGTTAAGAATTCGGATGATCTTTATTGCCTCCTTTTTGGCGAATAGAACCAAAGTAATTTTCTAGGAAGTCTAGACAAGCCCTTCCCGTTAATATGAACTCAAAACTTAAATTGTCCTTTAGATCTTTCCACAGGAATAGCAATGACTGATTTGAGATTTTCCACCCTTTAATAGAAGGAAGGGTTTTATACCTGCAGTTTTGAGGCTTCCATATGGTAAACCATTCCAATTTATCATTCAACATTTGAATATGGAATGGATTATCCCTCATTCCTATCTTAGAGTGGGTTTCATTGTTCAAAGTCCTGCTATTGAACAAATCAAAAAGGTGATAGTGTGGTTTAATTTAAGTCTCCCTATCCCAAAGAGCATGTTTTTTGAATGTAATTGGCAACACTCTGGCTGAAAATTTGGGCCGCTTAACTCACTTTCATATTGGAAAATGCAGGTAAATTAATGTGTTTATCTGTCTGCTTATGAGCGCTTCGAAACTTTACAATTTGTTTTATCTAATTCAAAGAAATTTTTAAGATCTATCCAAAAAACTACTTGGTCTTTCACCATAATTGCATATCATTTGAAATTGTTCCTCACACTTTTCAAGATGTGGTGAGGATCAAAGAAGAAATCAATTTTCTCTTAATCATTTTCAATGTATGGCTTTTCAACTGATATCCCCATAATTCTAAACAAAGTTTGGTTTCCCATCTCTTGGTCACAAATTAAAGCTTTTGAAATGAGTTCAATATAACGTTGTCATTATTGGAAGAGTAGCTTTCGTTTGGATAGTTATAATTGTTTTCTATTCGAATGCATTTAGTTGTGAATATCAATTCTGGGTTTAAATCAAAAAAGATTTTACTATAAAAATTTAGTTTATTTACAGAAATGTTTTATCAATTTCAATCAATTGTTTATCTGCCTTCAAACTTCAAATTTAAGTTACCATTTTTACAATTTGATTCATTGGGAAAGAGTAATTGTTCATAAATTTGGAGAATATGTTTTGTCCCGTTTATCTACGGCCCTGTGTGAAGCCAACGAGTTTTCTTTTAGATATCTTCTAATCCATCTTCATTTGCCCTTTTTCAATTTACTTCTTATTGGAAAAATTAATTATGAATAAATATTAAGAATCAAGTTCTCCTGATAGATGTTTTCTACCTTTAATAGGCGTAGGGGAAACTGAAATTTGATATTCATTATTGCAAAAAAAGTTGTTAGTCTATTTCTGGTTAGGTTAGGTTAGTTTAGGTTAGGTTAGGTTAAGCAAAGGTCGTTTTAACGAGGCTCGTTGCTTCCACCAAAACGATCGTCTTCTCGGCTACAGTCGTCGGATGGAAAAGGCCCATGGAGAACGGCCAGCGTACACCAAGGCTACCGGGCTCCGAGTTGCTTGTTCCGGACATGAGGCCAGAGTTCAGGCCAAGTCAGTCAGTCGTAAAGCGACGGAATGCCGTGGGTCGTAGAAAGGGATCGGTTGAGAAAAGATCGTGATAACTAGTAGGAACAATGAGAATTAAACATATATATATCTATATATATAGATCGATATATATAGATCGATATATATATATATATATATATATATATATATATATATATATATATATATATATAAAAATAAATAAATAAATACGAGAACAACTCAGCTGGGTGTTTTAGGTTAGGTTAGGTTCTCCTCGCCTCGCCTCTTCTCTCCTCCTCCTTCTACCGAGTCGGTGGTGGCGGCGGCTGCGATACTCAAAACAAACAAAACTACAATGTAAAGAAAGCTTCGGTAAAGAATAAAGAGTACAACAAATTTATCAACCTGGAATATAGCGTTATAATTACCTCGCAGACTTCATCCTCGTCGTCGTCGGTGACGGGGTCGATCAGGGGCACTGGGTGGTCTTCCTCCTCGCTGCTCATTTTTGGCGGAATGTGATTTTGTGTAACGGAACCTCTCGCTTATATACTCGATTGCTTATCTTATTTTTGGCTAAAGATAAGATACGGAGTCTGTTTTAACAGCCGTTTCTCAATCGCTGAGGTCCATTTTCAAATGATCATTTTATATCCTTTAGTGTAGGTTTTTCCTAGTTTAAGTACTAATTTCCAAATAATAATTTGATGTCGAGGACGGAAACTAAATTAATTAAAATTAAACTACGACAATATGCATGAAGGAAAGCCTTACAAATGCAAGTCTTGCAGTTATCGCAGCAAATGAAATTCCGACGTGAAAAGGCATTGTGGTCGAAAGCACAAGCAGCGGCAGCGCCAGGAACGAGATAAGACAATCCAAAGTGAGCTTCGGAAATTCACGCGCGTCCATTCGCTTCCTGGTGTAACTACGAACACTTTTTAAGCGCAAATATTTCGTTTCTAAAACCTTCTTAGATAGATTAGGAAATAAACAAATTCCTCGACGTCGTTGAATATTGTCTGAAAATTCTACGGGCTACGACTTAATCTAATGCAGGTACATATCACGCGACCTTATATGTAAACAATCTTATATTTGGGAGAAATATTCCATAATATTAAACTTTATTGTCCTTACGTTATAACTTAAGTTTATGTTATTTCAATTGCTTCAAAAACACTATTTAAGCTTGATTTTAATTACTAATTAAGACGCAAACACCTAAACTCGTTCTCCCATACCATTGAAAAAATGCGCCTTAACAAAATTTTACACCAGCTGAAGTGTTTCGAAAGTTGATTGACACGGTATATCACTGCAAAAACATTACGATGGCGACTGTCGACGCGGAAACTTTATTCGCTCTAGTAAACCCTAATACAAAGATTCCTAGCGTCGACGCACTGACTGAATAAAAGTGTGCAAAAGAATTAAGGAACGAAATTATTCTAATTTTAAACCGTTCAATTTGGTAAAGTAGCCATTTCCAACATCGAAAGACTTAGGCCTGTACGGTATAAGGTAAGCTATACCAGGGTTGTAGAGAGATCGTTCGATCACTTAAAAATTCTACCATAGGAGAGTTTGGCTAAAGAAAATGGACAAATAGATGGCGTGCCCGACACTGTGTAGCCCCTTCGCCCATTTATGAGCGTTTCCTCATTGCGTATGAGTACTAAAATCGAACCAACTTTAAAGGAAGTGGCAGGAAATTTAAAATTTGATAGATTACACCCCTTGTTTCGTTTCTTGGTTTTTGACACGTGCAAAAATTAATAATTTTACCGAAGGGCAGTTCACTCCTTCGCAGAGTTTAGAAATAATCAAGGTTAAAAATTATGACGTTTATACAGCCAAAGTTACAGATATTAAATTTGATCGGATTAAATTTCTTGAGCCCGTCCGTACAATAAGCGTTAATGGCTAAAGTGGCTGTACGAACTATTTTAGAACTAAATCCTGATGGTAAATGTATGAAATTGTTTTAGAACATAGTTTCCTCGGATAACTAAATCTACGCCCAAAATAACAGCCGCCGCCAACGCGAAATCGCCGAGTTATTTTAGAAAATTCCGCATTAAGTTCGGACGCCAAATGAGAGGCGACTTTGAACCCTTAGGTAGTTCGGCCAATTGCGATAGACGCCGGCGCGCTGACCACTTTCGGAGTTTCCGCTTTCTAATTCTAATTTTGTTATTAAAACCATTTTCGGGTGGAATTCATATTTAGTGAAATGTTATATCACGAATATACCCGAGAAAATTTTCTAATCGTTCGTTTTTCTTGGGAAACAAAACATTAAACCCGTTTTTAATAGGTTTAGATATTTTTCCCCTCGCTTTAACCATTACAAGGCTTACAATGTTTTCTTTTCTTTTCAACATGATAATTTAATATCTTAAATTTTCGTGGTAACATGAACGAATAAATAGGTAGAAAATATAACCCTTCAGGTTCATTTTCCCCCGTATACTTAATTACATTTTTGTTATTTTTGTCGTGTTATTAACTTTTGCTGTAACATTTTTCCCTCCACTCTCTGCCATCTATAGTATTTGTTAAATATTCGTAAAGCGCCATATGTTAAATTTCTTAGAATAAAAATTAATTCCAGTGTTATACTAAAAAACCTAAATAACTTCTGAACGCTACATACAAATTAAATATAGTATATAAATCTTATAGAACTTAATCAACCCCCACTTTAAAATATAAAATAAGGATAATTTATTAAACAGTATACCTAATATAAATTATAAACTAAATCCCTGCCTTCAGCAATGTTAAAATTATGAGCCTCAAATTATGGAAATAATTGGGGTTTTTTGTCTCGTTTTATTACCGTGGTACTTTTCTTTCCGAGCCGTCCCCACCCACGATTTTCTCAGAAATTGACCGAACTTAACCGGTAATGTCCCCTCAACTCACAGCGATCCCATAGAACCAGTGTCAGGTTAGCGGGCCTTTAGCCCACAACCAGATAGTCCGGATCCAACTAAAAGCGCACGTTTTCCAAGGCCAGGTCATAGGTCGAAAATGTGCCTGGAAATTTTTGCTTACGTAATCCGGAACTCCGTGAGCCCGGAAGCTCCCGTAAATCGAAGAGCAGCCACGAAGATAATCAAGTGATAAGTAGAAGTTTACCATCCCCCGCCCCGTGTAGAGTACCCAGGGTCGAAATACGAAATAACCAGTGAAAACGTAGAATTATTTTTGGAAAGAAGGGATAAACCTCGTTATTGTCCGAGAAAGAAGTTCATTCCGTTTCTTATATTAATATCGTTAGGATTATTGTAATTTTTGGTTCGTATTACCCTCGCTAATATTATTTGAGTTAGTTGCTTTATTTCAGAGTTTAATTGTAGGACGTTTAATTGTAATATTGTAATTGTATTGTTTATTATTAAGGGTTTAGTGTGTATTTGATTTCGGCCCCACTTCCGTAGAGCCATAGATTGCCAGAATTCACAACGTTGGAACTGATAACATAGAAAACCGTAAGAGATAAAAATTTAATGAATATATGGTCAAAGAGTGTATATTTTAGTGTTTAAATTTCCCCTCGAATTTTGAAAAGCTAAAAGAACCATACTGGAGATGGCCTAACCATCACTATTGTCATATGTAAAGTAATTACTCATAAGTGTGCCAAAAGGAACGTCTTTCCAATGAGACGTTGTTCACAGGATATGACGTGATTGACTTTCCAATCGATGTCATTAAAACAAGGTCTGGCGGGGAGGGAAGGAAGTTAAAGCCGCCCAAAACAGATCTGTCGATTTCAACAGATAAACGGATCGAGATCGGACCAAATTTTGTGCGTTTCGATTAGATTTTTTGGAAAAATGGCAGACTAAGACGCGAAAATTCAAAAAATAACAAAGCGCGGAAATATGATATTATCTTTTTGCAGTTTTTCTCTAGTCGATCGAGGCGAAATCTATGACGTCAGAGACAGATGCGGTGCAAATCTCGAGTAATCAAAAGTTAAGCGCTACGAAAACCGTGTTTATTAATTAAGGTTGCAACACCGACATGGAATGTACAAATTAATAGAAGACGTAAATTGATAGAAAAGATCGAATTCACCATTGAAAGCTAGGTCGTTAATAGAACGTTCTTTTTGCATTTAAAATTTGGAAATACAAGCGTTTTTGCTATTTTTATTGGATCCAAAAACCATGGGAGTTCTCTTCCATCTCGAAAGGTGTTCGATAATATAAAATAAAAATAACAATATTCTTAAAAAAGATTAAATTTAAAAATATTATATTTCAAATACTTTTCTCCACTCGTGGATAGATGTTGGCAGCGATGAACGTCGTCAGCAATAAATCTTAGGACTTAGGAGGACTGTTAACTTAGATGACCGGTGTTTTTTTCCGATGTAAGTCTAAATTATTTTCACGTTAAGTTTTGAATGAATTATCATTCATCCTTCATTCAATAATTGCCTTTGTTACTTTATGTAAAATTATTTTGGCACACAGGGTTTGAAAAAGTTTTTTAAGTGGCAATCCGTACACATTTTAAAGGATTCACTTAGAGTCAAAAAATGGTTGAAATAACACATTATATACTTGAATAGCTGACTTAAGTTGTGCAGCAGTTGGTATGATTAACAGATTCTTTTGTTCAATTTTGCGATTGTACATTCTACATGGGGTTTCCAATTCATTTTATCCGAAATAAAGTTAATAAAAATATTTAATGAAGGTCCTCATTGTTTTAAAATCAATTAAAAAAACTAAATATTTTATATTATATGTATTTTAAATTGAAATGCATAACATTTATGTGATACTCATTTCTTGCGAGTCATATGAATCAAAACAATTATATAAACTGTTGGTTACAGTGACAATTTTTTAAATCTACTAATAACTCTTGAATTCCAAAGATTAGTGCATCTTGGGTGGTTCTGGCTGTGAAAGGAACATATATTGCAGTAATTTGAATATATTTCTTGGCTTATTATTATTCTTTGATTTAGATTCACTTATGGGCTTACCTATTCAACTTTCCATATAATTTGACATTGTATTCTAGTCGATCTCAGAATATACTACAAAATATTTCAAAAAATAATTAAATTTGTATTATTTAAATAAAGATTAATAGACGAATAACATTAAACAATTGCTTTTCAATGGTTGAAAATTAGACTTGTTGATGTTACAACTGAAAGTTTGTAGGGATAGTACTTATATCTCACACCAGAGGCAATGAAAATAGATAATCATATCGTCGTTATTAAAGGTTATAATTATAATAGTACAACTTATAAACAAAAATACTACAAATTTCAACAGGTGCACAACAAGTTTAAAAATGGTACCTAAACAAAATTGATTCATAAAATGTTTTCACTAGTCAAGATAGATTTCGAGTCTCCAATACACTTCAAATTTATAAATTTTCTTTATGAAAAGCAATCACAGTGGAAAAATGTTTGTTTTTCTGGCTTTGTTTTTACCTTAACATACATGAAAATAATTTTCATTGACACAGATAATGTTTAAAATATTGTAGAGGAAAAAGAATTTTACTAATAATGTTCAGCTTTACTAATACTCAAAAAGAGTAAACATCTTATGGATTATAAAGATAAAAACACAAACTGGGAAAAGAAACGAAGAACGTAGTAAACTGATATTAACATTGAATTGTCCAAATACAAGTGGAAACTAGAATGGAGTATATATCTTGCGCCCTTCATTTAGCGAAGTTATAACGACTGACCTTTGTGGATCCAGTTAAAAATGGACACAAATGGACTGACTAACATCATACTAATTCTGTTACCAAAACATGAAGCGCACTTTAAAATATGCTTACATATGGACTATGAAAGATTATACCTATATCACAATTTTCAATACACTTATAAGATTTTGGACAATGACATTGGGAACCACTTATCCCCATCGGGCTACAAACCAGGCGACATATTCTGCAGGAGATTTAAATTCCCAATATCACTGACATATGAACTTTAAATTTTATTTTTAAGGGTGTTAATTGCTGATTAATCTATGAAAGGGGGCTTTGTTTTTAGTTACAATCTAACCAAATGTCATAAAACAAAATTAAAATGATAATGTTCAATTTCCCAATTCGGTTCATGTAATACAACTGAATAAAAGGTTTTGTTGGGCACCTGAATTATGGCCAAAAATCAGGGGTGAAGCGACATTTGGAGGCTTGGTACATACAAATGCAGGTCAACCCTTAAAGAATTGGGGATTAAATTTTCAGGTCTTACCACAAATATTTTCACACAAAAAGGATCAGATGGGTTATTTATAAAAAATATATCTTTTATTTGAATGTGCAGTACCCTCTTCAAGTCGCTACACTCCTCCTAAATATAAATGAGAAATAAATAATAATTGAGGATTGTGTATATGGATGAAAATTCACCAGACTTAAGTAACTGAATTTGCCGCTCAAATTTAAATCAAGATATTGATATATTCATTGCGTTTTCCAATGCTTCTCCGGAATTTTCTTCTTTTAAGTAATGGACATTTTTTTCTTTTTTAAGCTTCGCTGTTTGTAATCAATTCCCAATCAGGTTCCCAATTTTCATCACCAAATGAGTTATATCTTAAATGAGAATGATTTCATTCAAAGCTCTCATTTTGGTTTGATGTATTGAAATTATTGGAATGAATGTCACTATTCTCTGCATGAAGTTCTACTTGTATAGAATCAAGTTGATTTTCAGTCGAAACTTGCTCAATAATTTTTGCGGTTTCAAAGTACTTTATTTGTTCCTCCACCTTTTATTGGTTTCAGTTATGGTGGAGTTTGCTATTGGAGTAGAGTGCAACACTATCTTTTTCCAACGTAGGCGTCTTTACGCTTTGAACAATTTCATTTGAGGTAGTTTGACCCTCAAACACTATTTGGTCTGTATTTGCCATACTCGTGCGAGGTGACTTGGGAAATAACTGTCTTTCCCACGAATTGATGAAATAGTTCTCTTGAACGTTTTACTTGGTGGACTCTTCAAATCAATTGGGTTCAACTGTTTAACATCTTTTGAAGCTGTTAATTTTCGATTTGTAAAACAAGATTTTGTTAATAATCCAGACGGGGTAGATTCGTTTCTACTAGAGGGAAAAACATTTTTCTGAGATGTTTTGCTCGCTGATTTTGTTTAATCTCAAAAAACAATATGTGGAATTATCTTAGGGCTTCAACTATCAGGAGATACTAATTTTTCCACAGCCAACACGTGAAAGCAATCTTTTTGTTCACACGAACATTTTCTTTTTTCCAAGTCTATTATGCTGAATTCCTTACTGTTGTCAGTCGTTAAACTATTACGAACCACGTAAACCTTTTGATGATGGTCAAATTCTACACAATTATAATTTATAAACAACATTAAAACATTATAATTTAAAAAATATATTATACTATTATTTAAATATGAACCTACTTTCGGTTCAATTAAAGGTTTTTTAAAATTCATTTAAAAGTTGTTTATAGTTGATTTTTCCTATCTGACTAACGCGTGATTGAAGTTGGCCGTGGTTCAAAGACCTATCTGTACAAGCAGGGAACTATAGAGATATACACTTGGAATGTCTAATTGCGTTTTCCATTTGATTGCTCGAGATTCGCTCCGTTTCTGTCTCTGACATCATAGATCTCGCCCCAATCGACTTGAGTAAAACCGCAAATGGAACATGCCACTGATATTCCAGCGCTTTGTTGTTTTTCGTCTGCTAGTAATTTTAATTTTCGCGTCTTGGTCAGCCACTTTGCCAAAACATCTAAAAGCGGGAAATGGAACATAAAATTTTGATCAGAACGATCTAGAGCGCTCGATTGCAGTCAAATGGAAAACGCTATTTATAGCATTTTCCATAAGGATCCCTCGGAGACCACTCGGGATTTCACTTACTCGGACCGACGCGAAATCGTTGAGAGCAAAAACGTTGATCCGTAACTCGAGGCAGACCAGTTTAGAGTGGTCAGCGAGCAAGTGATTCCGCCAATGGAGGACGAAACTCGCCGTCGGAGCAGATTTTTTCTGCCCAATGGAAAACGAAAAAAAAAATGACGAGCAGTGCGTGATCGCTCGGAAAGCGCGTCGAGAAAAAGGCGGGGCTTAACTACGTCAAGTGTAAGACGTAACACTACATTTCAAATTCATGGGCTAGAGGTTTGATGCGAAAAGAATGCGTCGTCAAATTACAAATAGGCAACCTTCTCCCGCAGAAAAAGGCTTATAAAACCACGGATTTCCCTTTGGTTATTTGAACTCTAAGGCAATCATTATGAAGGGAAATTAAAAATTAAGAAATAAGCTTTCAATTTAGTCACATCCAAAGTAACATAACCACAAATAGTTTGATTAATATATATGGACCATGATTTGCAGAATAATCAAGCTTAGTTCAGCACATGGCCCTAATATGTTAAAAATATAGGAGGCTCGGCATAAGTTTTTGTAGCAAAAGCGTCAGTGTTTTATACAATTAGCCTGAAATCATAGGCAGTCTCATTATTACAGTTACGTTGTTACTTATGGTCGCACTAAATTTGAAAATGGAATAAACTTGCTGTTTTGAAAATCTCGTTGTTGCTTAAGAAATAAAAAGTTTATAAGAAATTAGTTCTAAAATTATCCGTATTAAGTTTTAAATACCCCATCTCCCTTTAGGATGTTTACATGCTTTTATTAAGTATATCTTAAATTTCTATTCTCACTTTTTGAATCGGTTTTCTAAAAATGCTTTATTCGAGTGAATGGTGCCTTTACTCCTCACAAAACCCCAACGCCTATCTCCAGACTCCCAATCAACTAAAAATAAAATTTTCACTATTATTGGTAATTACAAATCTAATTTAAGACCAATGAATTCGCGACAAAAACTATAGCTACGCTCCCTTTGGTTTTCCATTGGAACCTAGATAGGTAGCGGCTAAAGCTGACGCTATTAGTTTTTCCTCATCCTTATTCCTAATTTTGATTTAAATAATAATGATACACCCATTCTTTTGAATTTTCGAATTTCCTATAGCAGACGCTAGATCATAGGTACTACCTAGTTTCATTTGGGTGGAGAATTGTTTTTCAAAAAAGCCCCAAGAGTTTAAAAAAACACTTTTTTTATCTTACAAAAGATAAATAATCATAGTTACTAGGAACTTTCTTCCCCATTGAATGCATCAGCTCCATCAACGAATTTTCACCAACTAATACATTTCCGTGCCATGATTCTAAATAAAATCAGATATTAAATAATGAAATTTTTTTAATAGTTTTATGAATTAAATTACCAAAAAAGAGGTAGTGGTGGGTTAATTCCCTAAAATAGTATCAAATCAATTTTAGTTCCTTATTCACCAAACAAAATATACACAGCCATTTTGACTGTCAAATTTGCTCCTCCAATTTTAAACACAAAATCTTTGATCCAATTTTGCCCACAAAGGTATCCATATTTATATTTATTTTCTTCCCTACACATTTAACATAAAAAAAATTAAATTTATTCTTATTATTATTTTATTTTTGTTGCAGATTATTGCAATAAATAAATTATAAATAATAATAAATTTTAAAATTTTATGTTAAATGTGTAGGGAAGAAAATAAATATAAATATGGATACCTTTGTGGATCAAAGATTTTGTGTTAAAAATTGGAGGAGCAGTGGACTGTGATTTGAAAGGCGGAATGACGTCATTCTGTTGTTCACAGGAATATTTTTTAATACTTCAAATGAACTTCACATATTAATCAACAATAAAAAATAATATGTCTCTTTAAGGCTGCACATTTAACGAGCTCTAAACTGTTTTTTTCAGTTCGAAGAACTGTTTTTGTTCTAATATATGCCCATTTATGAGACGTGGTGCTTTACAGGAATTACATCCCAATTTCATAATTTGTTAAAAATTAGTGCTTTCTAAAATTAAAAATTAAATGTTTGTTGTGTCTCTAATAAAAGTGCCGAACTAAGGCCTGCATAGAAAAATAATTTAAAACTCAAAATATATTGTTATATTAGTTCAACCACATAAAACTTTTTACCTTTGCTGCGCAAATACTCAGCCCGTCGTTTTGCCTGATTGTCTCCTTGGCATTTCAAATTTTAAAGCTCGAAAATCATTAGTTGTCAAACTTAACAGCCGTCAAAAAATTAAACATTCAAAAATACTGATAGTTTAGTTCAACCAAAGATAATACGTATCCTGTATTCGATATCACGGTGCTTTTTATGACTATACGCCCTGAAGCTGTTACCGAATTCCAGTCAAAATTCCGAAAAGTCGGGCTGCTAAATTATAACATCTCACGCGGCATTAAAACCGCCGTCAAAACGAAGCCGTGTCGGCAAGTTGGCAACTTTTTTCCGACTTCCACCCGTTCCCGTTGCGCATGCGCGCCAATCTGAAACTTAAAGGGAAAATGGATGCCTCGAAAATGTAATTTCCTGGCTTCAAAAACTTATAAATTATCGGCGTTATTGATTAAATTATAAATCGTGAAAAGCCGGGCCTATGAAGTGAAACACGCTGATTTTAAATCCGTTTACATAATTAAAATACGAGAAGTGGTTGAGGTTAGAGCGCGACCCAAAAAAGGCCTATAAGTCTTCCACGACCAAACCGGTAAATTGCCAATATACGCGTAGCAGAGGTGGAAATGGGGAAAAAAGATGAACTCTAATTATACTCTGCGGCCGCGGAGTATAATTTACGATTTTGGATCAGAGGGGATTGGTTATACTTCCTACAGCGATTGGAATATTGTTCGCTCGAAGCTAAGAAACTTTAACCAATGGGTGGCTTGACCCTACACAGGGTTTGTACAAAATTACCGGATTAATTTCCCTGACATTTCCAGGTTTTCCCTGACCATTTCTGTAGAATAAATGAATGGTTTAAGGTAAAATGGTGAAAAATAATTGCTTTTTAATGCATCTTTCAAAAATGTATTTTGGAATCATTTTCAAGACTTGTACGAACCCTGCAAAATCACCCCTTGTCCAGGCCACTATATTTTCTAGTTCTCAAATGAAAAATTAATTTAGGTTTACAGATTCTATACATGAGGAACAACCACTAATACAAGGTACACAGCGAGTTATTAAATATAAGTGTAACATATCTTAGGGTCTCAAGATGCATACAGTTACATCACACTGTCGTGATTTCTTCTCCCATCCACCAAGAATATGCATAACAGTTGGTATAATTAAGAATTTGGTCAAATTTAAGAAAGGCCAAAGTAATTCTTTGGCAGGTCCAAGAAATTCACAATCTTTACTGTTGTCTCAAACCCTTTAAAGCGAATCGTGATTTCCACAGAAAAGCCAACAGAACTATAATAAACCATTTCCAGATATAGGTAGACCGTTAAATTAAAGGGTCCTGGATTAAGACTGTTTCCGACCTATCCAATCAACCCAAGTTTGAGTGCAACAGATCCATTTTGCAGAGCATATGGAATATGTAATTTCTCATAAATGTTTCCCACCGATGGGGCTCCTTTGATTAAACGCGGCCCTGGACTGCAGCCCCTAAAGAACATGCCTACATCCGCCCCTGTTAGCAGATAAGTTAATTCCTGTAACTCAGTTCGACTGCAGTGGTCTAATTACATTTCTTCCAATGGAAAATGTGAGGGGTTAACCACTGTCAGATGCCATATAAACCGATTACTCCTACTCGATAAAGGTGACAAAAGGTACAGGCTTCTGCGGATTGTGCCGAGTGACGAGCCCCCCAAAAAAAAACGGGATAAAGGGATTATCTTTTCTTACACTACTGATTGTTTACTTGTCGTAGTAGACAGTTGAGTTTGTGGGCCACAATGCAAACGTAATGATGCATTCTCCTACTTACACTATTACCGGTTGCAAATAGTCATTTTAAAATTCGTAATCTTAGCGTGGATTTCTCTCTTTCTCTCACAATTTTATCGTTATAAACACAACGCTCACAAAAATTTAGGATATGGCTTTTTTGTAGATGGAAATAAGCTTAGCCAAGGCTTAATATCAGAATACAAAGTCTGAACTAAGTCCATCTCCTATCAAAGTTAAATTCATATTCGATAGAAATTTCAAATATTTTATCCCTACCTTTATCCATTCCTCTTCTGGGATACATTTCCTTTTAAGAATAAAGACACCTTAAGAAAAGATGAAATGACGCTGAATCGACGATGAAGCATGAATATTTGGTTCTACTTTCAGTACAAAAACGTTTTTCACGCCAATGCACTCATGATTTACCGGTCTCAAAATTTCGATTGGTGGCGAAACAGTTGGGTGAAAAATTCCAAATTAGTATTTTGACACGGACCAAGTAAGAGTAATCTTAGTAGCATACACTTATTTGGTCGATGATTTTACTAATTTAATCAATAGGCTAGAACTAAAATCCCGTGAAGACTTTTCCAGCTAGAACTAAAATCCCGTGAAGACTGCTCCAGCTAGAACTAAAATCCCGTGAAGACTGTTCCAGCTAGAACTAAAATCCCGTGAAGACTGCTCCAGCTAGAACTAAAATCCCGTGAAGACTGCTCCAGCTAGAACTAAAATCCCGTGAAGACTGTTTCGGCCGGCCCCAGCTAGAACTAAAATCCCGTGAAGACTGTTTTGGCCGGTCCCCAGCTAGAACTAAAATCCCGTGAAGACTGTTTCGGTCGGGCCCCAGCTCGAACTAAAATCCCGTGAAGACTGTTTCGGTCGGGCCCCAGCTAGAACTAAAATCCCGTGAAGACTGTTTCAGCCGTGCCCTAGCTAGAACTAAAATCCCGTGAAGACTGTTTCAGCCGTGCCATAGCTAGAACTAAAATCCCGTGAAGACAGGTGTTGGAGCTAAGTTTAATTTTTCTAGGAGAGGTTCCTCCGCGTGGTATCAGTTTCCGGGTTCCCGGATTTTTCCACCACGCACGGTGGATGTCCAAATTGATCTACGTGCTGAAGATCAATCTTTTTAAAAAGCAGTTCAAACTCACTAAACTTGAACAAAAATCTACCCTTGAATTCGGATTGTTTGTGGTTTTGATCTACGTGAAAGCCTGGACAACAAGCCCGATTGCCTGTGATGCACCTGCTAATGACCTCAATCTAATTCGAAGCCTTTCTAAGTACAGATCGGTATCTAAAATTATCTCAGAAACGGCAATTGTGGCGCTAAATCGGCATTTGTGGTACTTGGGTCAGGAAATGGCTCCACTTGGCCTTTTCTCTGATTTAGTGCCTATAGAAACCAAGCGACTGATGGTGGCAAAATTACAAGAACACTCACCTTAAACTATCTAACCTAATATCCTTTATAGCAGCATAATAATTGTGACACAAACTCCATAAAATTTGATCTTCCCGATGCAATAGAATCAATAATAGTACCTTCAGAAACTACAACTGTTATCCCAGATGATTATACAACTATTAATTTATTAGAAACTTCAACATGGAGGTAATCGGATGTTTTGAAAACCAATTCATTTGTAAGCTTCGATAATTTCTCCGACAGAAACTCTGCCAATGACAATATCGGTTACTAGGTCATTTAATCTCTTTGTTCATGAATTTTCTAAGTTCATCCCAAAAGGCTGGGCCTTCTCGTATCAGGAGGATGATAGGGAAGTAAATTTCTTGAAATATTGAAAAAGAAACTGCAGTATCGTTATTTACATATCAATAGTTATCAATTCGGAAAGAAACAGTAAACAAAGCACTGCTGTGAAGGTTCTGAACAAATTTCTATCACAAGACCATGTGGCTGTTATTGCTTTTGGAGAATATTTGAAGATTTCGAAAACTTAAGCTTTGTTGGCATTAGCAAAGCTTTAAACAAATTAAATACTATGGAGTTTGTCAAGATGTAATAGAAACGCATCTTAAGGATGAGTTTGAAAATGGTAAACAAAATACTGGATATTTCTCATGGCACGAAAACGCTTTGCATTCAAACTAGTGCGATAATTTAATATATTCAACTACATGTACAAGTTGCAAGAATCTGAAAACTGCTTTAAAAAAGGAATTGTATCGAAGGAATGTTACTCTGAACCAAAAGAAAGGGAAAATAAAGAAACTTAATAAGCATCGCAAATGCCCATTTTATGGAATGTCAAAAGTTAACCTAGTGAAGGATGTTCAAAGACACAATAGACAAGCTGCATATCTTAAAAGCGAAGTGTTTAAAATTAAGCAACTACATTGACAAATAAGGGAAGACGGCCAAAACTAAATAGCACTGATAGCAACCAACTCCTTAAAATTTTAGAGAGACATAAAAATGATTTCCCAAAAGACTCGGACAAAAGTTTGTTCATAGAAGAACAGATAAAAGCCCTAGCATGCAAAAGTAAACGAGGTCGTCGTTGGCATCCAAAAATGGTACAATGGTGCATTTATATTCAAAGCAAATCACCCTGTGCCTATGAAGCTATGGAAAGAAGTGCTTGTTTTGAATTACCATCTAGGAGAACATTATACAACTATGCTTCACATTCCGGAGCCAAAACAGGTTTCAAAGCTGAATCTTTCAAAGAAATCATAAACACCTTTGACGAGAATGGCAAACATGAACATCTGAAATATGTCAACTTATTAGTAGATGAGATCAATATTAAGGAGGATATTATTAACAAAAAAAGTACGGGTGAGCTTATTGGATTTGTAGACTTGAATGAATATGGAAATTCTGTTGTTGAACAAAATAGAATTTTATCTGCGCTAGAAAAGACTCCAATTTCAACCCAAATCCTCTCGGTAATGGTCCAAGGCATTACTAGCAATATAACTTTTCCCCTTGCACACTTCCCTAGTGACAATTTAACCGGTGATATTTTACATTCGATCATTTGGGAAGCTATTTCAAAATTGTAGTTTTCAGGAATTAAAGTTCTTGTGGTTACTGGGGATGGAGCCAGTTGCAACCGAAAAGTTTTTAAAATCTCTGCTGGTGATGTAGGTTTTCAAATGCAAGAACCATTTTGCTCTCGATGAAGATAGAGACGTTTTTTTTTGTTTGTGATCCTTCACACCTTTTGAAAACCACTCGAAACTGTCTTGAAAATAGCGGAGTTCGCAAAAGGTTTTCTAAAACGTTTTCCAGGAATCTTTTCAAAGGTGGTCAACACATGCACTGGAAAAAAATAGACATTTTTACAGTGAAGATGTCCCGCGCAGCATAAAGCAATTACCCAAGTTGTCATATGACCATGTGTATTTAAATTCATTCTCCAGAATGAAAGTAAATCTAGCTACACAGGTCTTAAGCCGAACAATTGCCACAGTACTTGATAAACGATTTGGCAAAGAAGTTAGTGAAATGGTCAAATTTATCAAAGTCATGGCCAAATTTTTTGATTGCATGAATGCTAGAAATTTCAGAGAGTGTTATCGCAAAAGAAACCCAAACCTATCTCCATATGAAAGTACTGATGATCCAAGACTAAAAGTTGGTGAATTTTATAGTTTATCAATATTGAAGTCTGCCAATGATAAAAACATCACGTATTATTTTTATTTTAGTGGCTTGAAGATGATTTTATCGAGCACTTTAATGCTTGGAAAGATGAAGTAAGAAATCTCTCTGGTACATTCAATGCTGACCAGCGAAATTCCATGATGCTGAGCAGAGAGACTATGAAAGGGCTAAAAATAACTGGTAAACATTTGTTTTGCTGTTTACCAATTACTCGTGCTAATACTTTGATTGAATGTTTCTAGCTAAATCTGTTGCTGAAATTGTGAGATTTCTTATACGAAAGGGAGCCAAATTTGTACTTACTAATTGCCTAAATCAGGATAATTTAGAAAAAGAATTTGGAAAGCATAGAGCTGCTTGTGGTCCAAATACTGCCCCTAATGTTAATTTGTTCCGTCAAAATGTTGATAAGTTACGGAGAGTAGGAAATGTTTTTGCACCCACAAATAACCAAAATACTGAAAACTTAAAATGTTAAATTTGATTGCCAGATCTTTAAAAATATCACAAGTCACTTATAAAAACATCACAAGTCACTTATAAAAGGTAAATTGTTATTGGCATTGAACAAATATATCAGGTACTAATTTAAAATATTAAAACAATTCCATGACTACATACTGGTATTTTTTACTTTTGTTTTGTCTTATTTAAAGTCAAACTTTTAATTCGGTTTCCATTTTAAGTTTTTCCTCAAGCTCCCTTTTTTAGCCAAAATTAGTTTCTTCGATGCTTGGTGTTTATTTCTGTGGTAAATAGAAAGTGCTTCTCCCCTTAGGGTTAAAAAAGATTCTACTAATTTATTGAGCAATAAAGTGCTTTTATCTGCCTGAACAAAATCAGAAGAGGAATGCATAATATCTTCCCATATTATCTTTATGGTTTCATTATTTATCACGGTGTTTTTAGCTAAAGTTTTCCTATTGATATTTTCTGTCATTGGGTTACAGGTGATACGATGAAAATTTTCAGCAATGGAATCAATTACTTCAAATAACCTAAAAGTCTGTTCATTAACAAAAAATAAACCTCCTCTGTTCATACGTTATGTCCAATCTATCAGTGCCACCATCTTTTCAGAGAAATTTGACTCGGATATATCTCCTTTGACTCCAAATAAAACAACATAATCCACATTTTTGGGAACCTACTTTTTTATGGTATTAATGGTTGATCCGGCCACATAATAAAGCAATTCTTCATGCTTTGTATTTTGTTCATGTTGCGCAGTTGGAAGTTTCTTGGCTTGAATTTCATTTCCCATTATTTTCGCAATAATTGGTTTCATCAAAAACATTTTTGATTGAATGGAAAATCTTCTTAAAAATTCTGCACAGCAAAAACAGCGTTCCCTTTCTGTAAATCCCAATATTCTACTGAATACTTCTTCAAAGTATTTTGAAACAGATTACTTCTGTGAACTGGTCCCACCTCTACAACAGTAGTGAGGTCAATGAAGCCTTTAACTATTTTTTTACACTATTGATGAAGCTTATAAAATAGCCTTTCCGACTGTTGTAATTAAAAACCATAAAATGTATAAAAAACCCTTGGCTTGATGATTCTCTAAAAAAATTATCAATCAAAGAGACAAATTAAAAAAAATTGCAAAAAATTCCCAACCGATGACAATATTGCCTATTATAGGCGCTTTCGAAATAATGTAACAAACAAAATTAAAAAAAACAAAGGAAAAATATTTCAATCATAAGATTGGTAATATAAATATAAATATAAATATAAATAATAGCAGGAAGCAAAGCTGGAAGATAATTAATGAAATAGTCCCGAAACAGTCCGTTAGAACTAAAAAGTCTCCAGTAATCAATAACATGGACGATATCAATAAATTTACAAAATTTTTCTTAAAGCTAAAAACTAAAAATATACTTTCAAAAACCCATGCTTAGACGAATAACTGCCTTCTTCAATGGTTGTTACGGAGACAGATCGTAAGGAAATTATCTATAATATAAATATGCTCAATAATAATTCAGCACCTGGTCTTGATGGGATTGTGCCCAAAGCTCTAAAGGTCATCGGAGAAATAATTGCCGAACCACTATCCTTCTTAAGAAACCTTTCCTTTAATCAGGGTGTTTATCCTGACAGACTTAAAGACACAGTTCTAACGCTGATTCATAAAAGCGGAGACATAAGCGAACCCAATAACTACCGCCCGATTGCACTCCGCTCTGTTTTCTCCAAAATCTTTGAAAAATGTTTTTATACTAGATTAAAAAGTTTTTGTTTAAAATATAATCTGATATCTGATCAACAGCATGGCTTTATGCAAAAAAAAATACTGAAACGGCGATAAATAAGCTCTATAAGAAACTACTAGAAAATATTGATCGAGGTAATTATTCGGTGGTTTTTTTTCTAGACTTTAAAAAAGCCTTTGATCTATTTAACCATAAAAAATTACTAAGCAAACTAGAGCACAAAGGAATTCGAGGTATGGCAATTAATTGGTTGAAGTCTTTTCTGGAAAACCGTAAAGTCTGCACTAAAATTGACCAAAACTATTCAGATATGTTCCCTCTTAAAATTGGTGTGCCTCAGGGCTCGATATTATCCCCTAATCTATTTAACCTATTTGTTAATGATATAACTTAACTGCTAAAAGACCCTATTGAACTTAATTTGTACGCTGTTGACACGACTGTCTCCGAATACAACCCAAATCTACAAGAAATGATAGAAGACATTAATACTAAACTTGGTAAAATTAGCACATGGTTGGATAATAATGAAATATTTTTGAATACTTCAAAAACAGAATATATAATCTTTTCTAATAAAAACCGGGTGATTAACGCCCATACAAACATAATATCAATTTGTAATACTTTTATAAGGAGAGTATCTTGCTATAAATACCTTGGTGTTTGGCTAGATGAAAAGCTACTTTTTAATAAGCATGTTGATAAACTCTATAGCAAAATTGCTAGATATAAATATTTTCTAAATTATAATAAAAATCTGTTTAACAAAAAAACCATGCGAATGATCTATTTCACCCTGATTTACTAATTTAATATAATATACTGTATAACAGTGGGGTAATTCTTCCCGAAACAACCTGGAAAGACTTTTAATACTGCAGAAGCGCCTTGTGCGTATAATCTGTAAATAACCTTATCGTGAACACACCAAACCCTTATTTACTGAGCTAAACGTATTAACAATTGAAAAAATTTGGCGTCTGAGAAATCTAATGTATATTCATAATAGCCTACTCTCAAATTCTCATATGCCTTTCCAGGTTATCAAATGGAATGATAAACGCTACGTTACGCGTAATAAAGACTATCTCAAAATACCAAACTGTAATACTAGTCTATTCCAAAAATCGTTATATTTTGAAGGTGTGAAACTGTACAATCTATTACCAAGTGAAATCAAAGATTTAAAAGATTCTAGATCGTTCGCCAAAACTGTATGTTGCTATATACAAAATAACTAAGTCATTTTTTTCTTTTCTATTGCTTACTCTGTAGAGATGTTTTAAATAATCCTTTAATGGTTGTGCTATACTGATATACTTATGTAATTTTTCTACTTTGGACATTTGTCTGTTTATGATATATTTGTTCTCAAATAATACAATTGGCGGAAACCCTAGGGCCTACAAGTCTTTCCGGACTTGGCCCAACTGATCCAGTGTAATTTGAATGAGTTACTCCTAAATAATAATAATAATAATAACTTTTCCTTTTTTTTCTAAATTTATTTTTGACCGATAGGTGGTAGGAAATTTTTCAATGATAAATATTAAGAGCCTACCTGAAAACCTACAAATAACGTTGGTTTGATTGAAATCGACCGAATTTATCCCTAGATAATGAGGTCAGAAAAAAACAGGTTGGCCATAGCAGGCCAAAGGGTTGTTTATTAAATGACAGAATGATAAACTGGTCTAATTAGAGCTAGTAACTTTGAATAACTATTAATAAACGAAACGGATACTTCGTGGTTTTAAATTTGTATTGAATAAAGTAAAATACGCTAGCTTTCGGGCTGTGGCCCCTCTATAGGATATTAGTATTCCAATATTGTAGACCAATACCCTGACGTTTATCGTAACCCTCAGCACTCGGTTCGTCTCAAAAGTCAATAAGAAGAAGTTAGAGAGAAAACGCCCATACATACAAAATGCAAACACAACACACTTAACACCCACAACCGCCATAACACGAACTCAACATTCCCACATTACGCATAAACATTACAATAACAAAATTTCCAATAAAACTGAGTTGAAACCGTCACGACGGTGAGCGTTAACGAAAAAACAACCAAACCAAACCGCACCAAACGCAACTTTATCCGTTAACGCTCACCGTCAGACGGTGGTTTTGCCAACCTTTAAACTGCAAAAACGGTTTTTCGACTTTGCTCCGGTAACGCGTTCGCAGCCCACACACACACACACACACACCCACCCACCCACATCCAAACAGACACGATGATCGTAATACCCCATCGGAGAGGTAAAAATGTGCCACGTGCCATGTGACTCGCGAGTGTGTGTTTTAAATTCGTTGAATTTTTTTACTAACTGAAATATGTTCCATTCATATGATATGAATGCTACTCTTAAGTATCATGAACACCACGGTCAAGGCTGTCACGAGTCTTGAGTCTCAGACTTTTTGTATAAAATATTATTTATTAAAATAATTAATTTTAATTTAGAATATATTTTACAAGTGAAATTACCATTTGTACAAAAACCATTAGAGAAAATAGAGGTATTCCCCAAGAGAGGTGCCAGGGTGAAAACTGTTCAGCACCGATGCGGCATTTCCCCGATGGATCGCAATCGCTATGCGTTGAGATGAATAATAAAAATTAACTTATCAGCCTCGTTAGGACACAGAGCACGGTCGAATTCCTATGTTTTAGAAAATTTTAAATAATATAATTTGTCTTACCTTTAGTTTGTAAGCTATTTTACGACCTTCTTTATGATTTTTGAGCACTCTTAACAATATGAAATATCTCCTGATTTCAAGAAAAAACTGGCGTATTTATCTTTACTTTATTAAATAAAATATAAAATTTAAGGCGGGGAACTACGCCAAGTGTTTTTTTTTAAATTACAAACAAGAAAGGAGTTTCTATAAATAAAATCCAAAAATCAACAAAGGTACTCAAAAATTAATTTCGTATGTCGGCCTCATTTTAAATATCTTTTAGAAGTTTCAGTTTTATCTTTTCTCTTTAAAACCTTCTTTACGAAGGTCGAAATTTATGTAAGGCATTTATGGGACTACTTATTTTTTTTTCAATAATGTTCATGCGATTGTAACGATGAGAGCTGGTTGGTTTTCGCCAGTCCTGGGACTAAAAAAACTAACTCTTTCTACTCCTCCTTAAAAGCAAAAGTAAGGAGAGAAACAAGCTTCTTATAAAACGATTTCATCGTCTGCTAAGCGTCTCGCTTCTTTCCCTTCAATAAGATCTCTGGTTTCAAAAGATAAACTGAAAAAAAAATCGAAAATCTGGTCCTAGAGTTTTACTTTCAACAAACTAAAGGGGAACGGCGGGCACACGGCAGCCCGCATAACCCGGCACAGCTGGCACCGGATATCCCGGCGGAACTCCAAAAGGCCGGGAGATGGGTCCGCCGTGCCCTCATACGGAGGCCCGCAGCCCCACAGCAGGCAACGCAATCCGCCGAGACGGCCAGTTTGCCCGGCCCCTCTCCGTTAGCCTGGGCCGAAGCCCAGTTACCAGCCCACACCTGACCGAAGTCGGAGGTTGGAGATATGACCCTTTGGACGGAGCTAACATCTCCCAGTGCGCCACCGCCCTTATGGGTTACAAGAGTCGGACCCCGACTCCCCGTAAAGCCACCAGTTATTGCACACTCTGACCCCTTGAGGACAGTAATGGACACTAGTAAAATGTTTTATTATATTGATATGACAAATTTATGAAAAAATAAAAGAATGCAATTTAAATTTTGGATTTGTTTTTGGATCCCGTCCGATTCGGTTTTTGGATCTTGTTCGATTCGGTTTTTGGATTCCATCCGATTCGGTTTTTGGATCCCGTCCGATTCGGGTTTTGGATATAAAAAAATCTGATCCAAAATTGGGCAGATCCAATTTCGGTTTTGATCAAAAACGAAATTGGATCTGCCCAATTTTGGATCAAATTTTTTTAATCAAATTTGATCTAACATTTTCATAAGGGTCTCCTTAATATTTGAAATTATTTTCATCGGTAGCAAAAAAAATAACATTTTCCAATATAACTAATATTTTCAGCAGTTAGACTTATTTCGAGAAGCTACAAATTTATTTGTTCGCCAGAACCTTATCATTTTTTAATAATTATAAATATATAAACGTGTTTATTCCGATTAAATTAATTTATTTAAATATCATTAATAAGTGTAAAAATAACATATTAAAAATTACTTTCGTTTCTATTCGCGGCCATTTCTTGGTCTCTAATCGACATCCCGGTAGATCCTAGTGGTTAAAAATGATGTGTATATTAATTTAAATATTATCAGTTAATTTCAATTGGATTAACAGGTTTCATGCGCCTAGAAAAGGTATAGAGGGAGCTCGTAAGAGAGTAGAATGTTCGCGATAAAGCTACGTCTACACTCCCACACATTTCAGGCTCACGGTTTCTTTAGCTTCAGTCGCTTAACCTGATGAATATTCATATTCTTGAAATAGTCCTTTCTCTAAAGTATCGTGTCCTTCCTGTAAAAATTTGGCTCTTACGCCATTGCTTTTTACTTTTACAAATTTACGCGTGAATATAAATCGCCCGTGCCTAGATTATTCTGATAAAGCTCAGTCTTGTGACGTCAAATCTACCTTTAATACGTCTACGTTCTATTCGTTTTATATTATAAAAACATTTCTTAGGAACCGAATGATTTATAACTAGTTCATTAGATATTTCAAAAACGACTTTGAAATCGGTGAATTATCCCGTAAATTGAGTAGTGGAAGTTTTACGTCGTCGGTGACGTCCTATGACGGTAATAGGACGTCACCGATTCTTTTAACGACGGGTAAAAAATTACACCCAAAATGGCTGCCATGGCCTAAGCTACGGAGTGCCACTACTCTATCGCGTAAACTCTTGCAATTCCAGTTAGCTTCCCATATTTTCAGCAACATAGTGCGCAATTAGCTTACCGATTTTGAAGTTGAAAGAATAATAAAGTGACGCACGTATCTTTTCTGGGCCACGTGTATGGCGCGTGGAGCTGAAACCCGACCAAAGATGCCTTTTTCCACAGTATGGAAAACTCGAAAGGCGAGAAGCGGCATGTCAAAGGAGTGGGTGAGAGAGAGGCAGCGGGGGGTGACTGAGACCATGGAAAGACGATAAGGGAAGTGCCCCTAAACAACAATCCGACCTTCGTCTTTCCCTAAACAAGCGCTTCTTTCGATTCTTAGAGAGCGACTAAAATTTCTATTGTAAATTTTGCTATTCCCTAGCTTTCGGCTTAGCGATAGTCTTCCTTGACATTTTTACGATTATAAATATATATTTAACTGCCTATTTTTGGTTCCACGCCATTTGCTATACCAGAGTTTGGGAAAGGTTTGGAATATTTTTAATGATTGTGAATTTTTCTACGCTAAATGAGCAATTTTCAAAGACGTGTGATTTGACTTTTTGTGCACTATGCTTATTAATTTATTTAAGTTCCCAATTGAAATTATTTTTAATTGTTTTCGAAATAATACAATTTTAAATAATTTTAATATAAAATAATATTTTAAGTATCTCGCGGAGCTTGAATGACATTTTTAAACATTAAACGATTTGGGAGTAAATGTTTAACTGGCGACGCTTAGTGACTTTCATATCGGGCCCACGGCGCCGGCGGTCCCCGAATGAAAAGGGGCCCAAAAACGCTTCCGAATAACATTGTCCCAAATGATCGTAAAGGGCCTCAATATCGAGTTTCGTTGGGCGGGTCTTAAAGGACGATAGTTGCGCAACTGCCAACGCTTATGTCGTTTTTCATTAAGTGTGATATAATTGTTTCTTGGAGTGTAACTAATTGAGATTTATCTGTCGAAATCCATTGCATAAACTCAACCTCGTCAACATCTTCGGTTATTGTTTTCAAATATTGTAGAATCGTGCATTTTTCATTTTTTAAGTCACAAACACTGAGACTCATGAGATCAGTAACTGAAAATCTGTTTTCTTTTGTTAGTGCCGAACCATCAACTTCGCATTTTGATGGTATGTACAAACGCATACCGAATGCGTGCTTTTGGTCCTGTCAAAACACACCAAGGCAGTCTTAACGCACAGAATGTTGACAAACCAACTAAAGGGAGACCCTCTTCTTGGTATTTTTGATGAAGTTCGTTTAAGTTAAGCAATAATAGTCGTTTATGTTTTAACTCCTTTATACCTGTGTCTAGATCTCGTACCGAAATACATTCTTTTATTTCAGGAGTCAACGTACTGTTCTCGTCATTTTGATAGAAAGTTGAAACAGCTTATTTAACTTCGTTTGATAATTTGGAGCCCTTTGATTGTCTACCAGGCCGGCTCAAAATACCATTTTCATTCTTCATTCGCCTGCTACGTTTAACCAAGTAACTTCATGCGCCAATGGTTTCAATAGTTTTCTCAATCCCAAAGGGCGAAATGGTTAAGATCTGTACTTTTTCAGCATATGTAGTCTTTTCTGAATTAAACTTTTCTACTAGTTCCGTCACTTTTCGTTGAAGATCTGGATCACGTTGCGGAGAATCATAATCTTGGCAGGAAGTACCAAGAGAATTATGAAGCTTTATTTTTAAAGCATTTGAAGCTGTTTCCAATTTTCTTTTTGCCAAAGCAATTCTTCTTTCTAGTTTTAGTCCCTCTAAAATATATTAATAGTAAAAACTAATTTCAATACTACCGAAAGAAAATTATTTTTATTATTAGACATATGAAAATCCCTACTCAAACAAATTTCTTTGAAATAAATATTATACATTAAAATTTTAATATTTCATTTAATTATATGTGTCGTGCAGTTCCTCATAATTTTAAAATTTTATGAGTTTACGGCTCCCTATTATCGCCGTAATAAAGAAGTATACAGTATTGTTATTACTAGCGTAAATGTATCATATGTAACCTAGTTACTCATGAGTGTGCCTCTGTTTACCATCTCTGTATTAAAAATTTAAACGAGACCTTGTTTCACAGCACTAACGTCGCGTAAAACTGGTTTTTTACTTCCCTCCCTCCCCGCCAGAACTACTTTTGATGACGATAAAACCGTCATCGACTGGGAAGTGACGTCAATTACGTCATATCCTTGCAACAAGGTCTTATTGTGAAAAAGTTCTTTCTGGCACACTTATGATTAAATAAGTTACATATGATAGTATGTAACCAAAAATACCTCTTTCTCGTTTTGGAAACAAATGGTTCCTATTTTAATAAAATACATTCCATTAAACATGTATTTTTTTAAAATGTGTTTAACAGTCTTAAGTTCTAGCGGTCTATTAAAGGGCTGGCGCTATTTCTGAGGGGAGGGGGCAGATTTTCCCCTTAGGCGCCGCCGCCGCCGATTATTTTCTGCAAATCGGTGCGCCACGCACCCGCAGAACTAATTATCGTTCCCGCCACCACCGTTTAAAATTGGTTCGGCGCTATTCTCTACGCATAACAGTTCAAAAGTACCGATAGACAAAAACTAACTAAGTGGACGCCCACGGGTTTTACCCTTTAAACCTCTTATATCTGCTGACTGCGCTAAAACAAAAATTAACCTTTAAAATTTCATACTTTAAAAACTATTCATATAATCTTCCTCTTAAGCTAAGTTTATAATTTTCAATGAACCGTAACCAGGGCCTCCTTATCCATTGGGCTAGGTGGGCAGCAACCTAGCGGCGGCTGATGTTCAATGCTATGAGGCCAATAAAAAGCTACGAAAAAAAAGTCGAAAGAGGTTCAGCTTATGTTATATAATATACATAGTACACCGCAGACAGATTGCCACACTTCGTAATTTCAATTTCTTAGTTTTGTGACGGCCAATTTCGTCAGTTGAATCGACTGACGTTACTCGGTCTACTTATTACTCTGATAAGCATCCGAAGCTTCGGAGGGAAAAGTAAGTGCAGTCAGTCGATTCGCTGTCTCTTCTGGATTACCGGTTACGTATTATCGTTTGTAAAATTGTTTTGGCTATATATCTGTGCCACATTGACATGTTACTCTCTGGGGAGAGGTGAAATTGTAAGTTGGAAAGTTTTAAAAATTATATTTAAAAACTTTTCAGTCGTCAAATTGTCTTGTTCTTGTAAGTTAAGAAAACCTCCGTGAATTTTACTCGTTTTGTACCATTTGTTGTAATGTGGAATACGTGAAGACAAAGAAATTGAATAAATGATATTTGGGGTTTAAAATATCGTTTTTTTTGCTCATTCCTAATTTGCCATTGAATATTATTTTCGGAATTTATTTTGTATATTTAGTTCATTTTTTAAATGTTTAATGCATATAAATATCAGTATTTTTTCAACGTAAAGCTGTATAGCCTGTATACACGACGGTAAGAATCTGGTAGACCGTAGATTAACCAGCTTTAGCAAACGTTAAAAATATCATGTACGCGAACTTCTACGTTAAATATCAGATTTTCTTTAAGTTTGGCCGTTAGTATCTGTACGTTTAAAATTGAATTAGAAAAGAGTCGGGAGACTTCTTTTGTCGACGGTCCATTCATTTCTCTCGACTGTTTTGGCAACAAGATTTTTGTTGGAAAAGAACCATTTTGTGATATAGAAGAGTACATGAAGATGAATTATTGAAATTGGACAATACCAAAAGTTTTTTTTTAATCATCGAAAATTCTTTGAAATCATTTACGGGTTACCGTATTCGCTGTTGAAAATTTTGAATCCCAACTTGAATTTTGTAGAATTAAAAAACTTTCGTGTTTGTAAATTTTCCTGGGTTGCTAAAGGTGTCTAATAAAGGGGTTCTGATTCTGCGGTACTACCAGCAGTGGCACAGCGACTATTACACGAGGAAAATTATATTTAAAAAAAATTAAGTTAATAATTTTCCAATAGACGGTTGTAATGAAAGTAGCTTTTGTAGCTCTACTGCTAAAACTCTTTTGAAATTCTTTCCCAAAAATAGCTTACACCAAATGCTTAAAATCCAACCAAGTTGAACCAACTGAAAAGTCTTCTAGCTCTGGGTTTAGTGTGATTGTAAGAAAGTTTAATGTTAATATTTATTTCATGATTTTCATCTCGTTTAGGCATTAAACTTTAACTTTATGGATAAATATGACAAAGAGAGTGGTAACGAATATCGTAAATTAAAGGAAGAAAAGAATAAGAGACACGACACATTAATGAGCAAAGTCACAAAGTTGGATTGCTTTTTCCAAAGCGTGATAACCATCCTAACGCGGGTACTGTCTCGCTTCAGAAACATTCGAAGAACTCAAATAATGGAGATTCAAATTCACAGAGCACATTATTTGAAAATGTGGAAATCTATTGTATACAGATCGTAGAAGTAGAAAACCGAAACGCGGAAAAAGAAAACGAAGAACAAAGAATCGAGGAAAAGAAAAACGAACAAATTACAATAAATTTTTATTACTTTAATGATCCAACGAAATGGCTTGCCTTAAATGATAATAGAATTTCACAAGTTATCAATTATTTAAGAAAATCACCAATTGATATAACGAAACTGGATTTTAGTGCATCAAAGGTTACTTATTAATCTCAAAATATATTATAAATATCAAAATAGATTCGCAAATTTAACGTGGTTTATCGTGTGCTACTAAATGGTAAAAAGCAATTGAGAAATTGGTTATTGTATACCAATGGAGAACTATTTTGTATTCCCTGTACTTTATTTTGTAAACCAAGAGGTAAATTCTGCACGGGTTTTAATGATTGGAAACATGCGGAAACAATAATTTCGCAACATGAAAATTTCAATTGTCAGAAAGAAAATACCAGAATATATGTAACTCTATAAAATAACGCACAAGAATATTTCCAAAACATTTCTGCATTGGAGATGACAAAAAATATAAATTATTAGAAAAATATATTACTAAGGATTGTTGAAGTGATAAAGTTTTTAAGTTCAAGGGGTTTGGCTTTCCAGGGAAGTAATCAAATAATTGGTGATAAGCAAAATGGAAATTACTTGGGCTGTATTGAGCTATTAGAAAAATTCGATCCCTTGTTACAAAAACATTTCTTATTTCGCAAATCCAGGTATGTATCAGCAAATATATGCGACAAATTTATTGATATTTTAGGGAATAATTATTCTTAAATAATTAAAAGAAGCAAAATACTATTCGTTGATAGTCGACTCAATACCGGGCATGTCACATACTGACCAGTTAACTGTTGTAATTAGATATGTTAATTTCTCTGGAATGGCAGTAGAGAGGTTTTTGGTGTTTTGTAGAAAATGTAGGACATAAGGGCAAAAGTGGATATAAAACAGAAAGTCTGGGAGGAAAAGGGTTCGTTAGCTTTCTCAGTGGTTTCCTTCAAAAATGAGGAGTTGTTTCCCCTATACAATGATTGAGCCAATCAGGAACGACTCTGTTACGTTTGGCCTATGTCTCATGACGTCACGGTCAGAGGAAATAGTTTAGATGGGCGATGCTAGCTAACCTAGCGGTAAAACCAAGAAGCATTCCTTGGTAAAATTCCCGAAGACGTTGTCACATTGGTTAATTTATTCCTTTTTCAAAAATTTTGGCTCAAGCTCGTAAGAAATATACACCAGAAGAGTTAGCTTTAAAGCCGAAAAGTAAATTTAGTCAGTGTAATTTATTTATAAAAGATTTGTATTCAATTGGTACTATACAAACCAGTGAAGATTTAAACCAAGGTTTAACTAAAATTCCAGTAGATAGGGATGTACAGACAAATTTTAGTATAGTAACATGGATTAAATAACCCTATAAGGTTATTTAATCAATGATAGTAATAACCAAGGTAATAATGCAGAATCGCAAACTGAGATTTTGGGTTCAATTGTATCTCAAGAAAAGGGGGATGAAATTAATTGTTTTACAACTAATAAACTTAAATTTGCTAAACGTAAATGTGAGCCAAATGAAGCTGCTAAGGAGACAAATTGTGATGAAGATTTGACACTGTTGAAGAAATAAAAAGTGGATAACTGCACCCCGATTAAATTACTAACTTCAGTTGATAATGTCCCATGTCGCCTGTCGTGTATAATATTTATATTGAAACTTTTCTCAATCACCGCTGGGACTTTTCGAATTATAGTTAAAAATGTTTCTTGAAATTTTAATCATTTTTCACAACTGAAGTAGTTTCTTTAATTGTTTTCCCTGGATTATTTCTACCAGATGAGAGGCGAAACTGATCCGATAACCATTTTTGTAACTGTTGACACATACGGAATTAGGGAATCATGTGCAATAAATAAACCTCCGTTGTTAATTCCCCTCAAAACTACAGGGATTTTATTGAGGTTTTTTGCCAAGCTATCCAATGTACTACATTGGAGAGTTCATTTGCATATATTGGGTCATAAATTATAACTGGGTCAATTCCTTCTTCATTAAGTACTAAATTGTATACCAAATTATTCCATGCGTACAGAAAGCCACTATCCTCCTCTTTCTTCAGAGTAATGCGAATGTAACAACTCGTGTTGAGAACACATATCTTCTAGTAGTTCTTTTAAAGTTCCATTGTTTTTAAATTCGTTAAACACTTTAAGCCGCACACCCCATTCAAACAAAACAAAAATGTTTTTATCAATTATCTACCTAAGCCTTGCCAAACATGTGAATTTTCACAAAGAGCAGACGCACCAAATCCAGCCCAAAGACTATATAATCAGGTGGATAAGGAACTGAAGAAGAACTATAATATATCAGCCGATTTACGCAGGTACATGCGAGTAAAGCGCCATTTGTAATGCTCCGCCAAAGGGGGTAGGCACAAACTAGGGGCATGCTTGGGGGATCCTCATTTTTGATGGAACAGGGCTACCGGGTCCTCCCAGACTTTCTGTTTAATATCCACTTTTGATAAGGGTGAGGAAATGGAAAATTGTAAACTAGAAAATCTATCAAAATTGGATATTAACTTAGAAGATTGCAGGGGGCAATCTTATGATAACGCTTCCAATATGTCAGGAATGTACAGGGTGTCTCAATTTGCTCGATCAGGCCATTTTTCTCAAAATGTATTTATGCTAGGGTTCTGAAATTTTCAGGGTTTGTTTGTTAGGTATGGAAGGCTTTGGTTACTAAATTTCAGAAAAATCGAACGATTTTGTGCCGTTTTGGAAAATTTATTTTTTCACCGGTAGGTGTCACGCAAAATGGTTCAATTGAAAAGTTGTAGGGCATAGTCGAAAGTGTAAAAATAATTTTGGTTCGGTTGAAAAAGACCTATTTTTCACTGAGTTTGGAGGTCGGGGGAAAAACAAGTTGTACAAGCAGGCAATAGCCTTTAACGAATTGTAGGTAACATGCATTTCAGTTATGAGATTTCGAAAAATAAACAAATAATAATTAGCCCAAGTGACAAATGTTTTTTAATGACTTCTACAAAATGTTTTCAAAAATGCCACCTTCTGATGCAATGCACAAATATGCACGATGTTGCATATTGCGAAATGATCCCCGAACCATTTCTGGAGTCACCCGGCGACATGCTTCGATGATTCTTTGTCGTAAATCTTCAACGCTCGTCACAGGTGTTTGGTATACGTAGTCCTTTACGAATCCCCAAAGAAAAAAGTCGAGTGGTGTTAGATCGTAGGATCTTGCAGGCCAACGAACAGGACCAGTTCTTCCGATCCATCTTCCAGGAAACTCGTCGTTTAGATATGCAACCACGTCACGATATTGGTGAGGTGGCGCCCCATCTTGCTGGAACCAGATGCGTCTGTACTCGGCCAGAGGAATGTCGTCCAACACGTTGGATATTTCATTTTGAAGGAACTCCAAGTAGTTTTGACCGTTCAGACGATTTGGCAGGAAGAACGGGCCAATAATTCTGTCACCTAACACACCAGCCCATACATTTAAGCGAAACTGCACTTGGTGGCGGTGAGGAAATCTCCAGTGTGGATTCTCGTAGTCCCACATATGTTGGTTTTGACGGTTGAAAGGCCCATCTCTTCCGAATGAACATTCGTCGGACATCAGTAGTTGATCGTGAAAATCCTGGTGTGCATCAGCCATGAGGCAAAACCAATTGTAGAAGTCGAGTCGGCGCTGTATATCACCGTCATGCAGTTCTTGGTGAAGTGTCCCAAATGTAGTTTCGATCCAACCCTAAGTCAAAGCTGGCAGTCCTGACGCTCGCTCGAGGATAGGTGACGAAGTAGGCAAGTATGGTGTTTTCCATGTCGATGTCCTGGAGACCACGACCACGAAACCTCGGATTGATATTACCCCAGTTGTCGAAGTCGCGGACCACTCTAAGAACCGTCGTATGACTTGGTCTGCAATTGGGAAATCTTCGTCTAAATAACTGACTTACTAGAGTAGCATTACGACGACCTTCTCCGTAAAATAATTCTAGCATATGAGCGCGCTGATCTCGAGTGTAAAGAGGCATACTGGACAATAATCGGCCAAGCTGAGATAATGTTTTAACTTTGAAATGTAAACGCTTTAAATACGTTAAAAAACAACAAAAGAAAAATAAGTGTAATTTTTGGTCTACAAATCATTGTTTGATGATCTTACTCGTTACCACGTCGAAATGGAAGACGCGGTCTTTGTCTACTTTGGTGTTGAACGTAATAATTTTCTTTAACAATAACTTTTTGCAGATCTGATTATTAACTACATAGCTGAAAGCATAAGTTCCCTAAAATAAATGTACATGTGTGTTGTGATTATGTACGATTGTTTACGTTAAAGGCTATTGCCTGCTAGTACTACTTGTTTTTCCCCCCGACCTCCAAACTCAGTAAAAAATAGGTCTTTTTCAACCGAACCAAAATTATTTTTACACTTTCGACTATGCCCTACAACTTTAACATT
Organism: Leiobunum rupestre; assembly: GCF_980474605.1. Lineage (NCBI taxonomy): Eukaryota > Metazoa > Arthropoda > Arachnida > Opiliones > Sclerosomatidae > Leiobunum > Leiobunum rupestre. The sequence continues at coordinate 2,155,300 of NC_143393.1, read as the reverse complement.
GAAACATATTGCGTGCCACCTACCGGTGAAAAAATAAATTTTCCAAAACGGCACGAACCCTAGCATAAATAAATTTTGAGAAAAATGGCCTGATCGAGCAAATTGAGACACCCTGTAAATTGGTCTTCAAGCTCGTTTAAAGTTGCAAAATAAACTTGCTATTTATTTGCGTTTCGCAGCCCATTCTACGAACTTAATTGGTGAATCAGAAGCGGAAAGCTGTATAGAAGCCATAAAATTATTTTTCTGGTTCAACAGGAAGATGGAAATTATTAAAAAATCATTAACCTTCGAAATGTAAAGTACCAAAAACGTTAAACAATACGCGTTGTCAGCACATGCTGAAGCTGTTGAACCGATAGTTTCTGGATATGCTTATTTTATAGCTGCGTTGAAAGACATATCTGAAAATTCTACGCAAAACCCTTCTGCCAAACTGGAAGCCAAAACTTTCGAAAAACATCTTAATTCCTTGGAAACGGATGTGTTGATTTTATTTTGGAATGATATTTTGAAAAATATGAACAAAGAAAATGCATCCCTACAGAAAGTTGAAATTGATCTTCAAAACATAGTTTCGTTATATAATTCATTAGAAGGGTATATAAAAGAGAAAAGTATTGAAACGAGTTTTAAATATTATAAAAATAAAGGATTTGACTTATCTGGATGCGATGCATTCCAAATAAAAAGAAAATTAAAATAAAAAGACAGTTTGACGAACGTAGATCTGATAAAACAAATTTTAACAAAGACGAATAATTTTATATTAACATCTTTTATGTTATTATAGATAAGCTCGTAACTGAAATAAAAAAAAGGAAAACTGCTTATTATGAAATTTTTTCTCGGTTCGGGTTTTAATTTATTTTAAAGAATTTGGATGACGAAATTATAAGAAAAAAAGGTTCTGCAATGCGCAATACATATTCTGTCGATTTAGAGGAAAGTTTTATTTCAAGAATGTTTGCATTTTAATAACGTAAATATAATAACCAATGAAAAAATTACATCGAAAGCAGAGCTTAGTTTAAAGACAATTATAATTCCAACATTGAAGCTACGTTCCCAAACGTAGCCACTGCATTAAGGATTTTTATTAGTATTAGGAGAAAGGTCTTTTTCTGTTTTACACAGGGATAAAAAATTATCTTCGCTCTACACTAGGACAGTTTCAACTGAATATTTTAAGTATTCTCGCGATAGAATCAAATATGTTAGAGTAATTAGTAAATTTGCAAAAAGAAATATATTTAACAAAATATATAAAAACCTTTTATTTTAATTATTCTTTAAGTCAAATCTTATACTATGTATCATGGAGTATTAGCTTCGCTCTCTATACATGGTGTCCACTAAAAATTACCAAGGCGAATATCTCAAAATCTGATTTAGGTACGATTTTGAAATTTTCAAGTCGTATACAAGATGTAGAGGGAAACCTTCTGCGTAAATGTCGATGACCTTGAACCACGTCTTTAAGGTCATCCGAAACGTAACTCGAGAACCGTAAGTGGAAGAAAGTTGGTTTCAATTAGAAAAGTGTTCCACGTGACATTTTAAGTACAAATAGCTTGAACCTGATCAGATTTGATTAATAGGAAGCCGAGAAATGCTAGATGAAAAACAAGAAGGTCGTTAAGTTGATAACGTGTCGAAAGTGAGGTTCGGGAGCTGATAACTCTAAAGATACTCGTGTAAGAGTACTGAAATTTGCTACACATCCTCATCAGGATTGAGGGTGTTAAGTTTAACAATTTCAAGGTCATCCAAAAACTAACGCGAGAACCGTAAGTGTTAGAAAGTTGATTCCAATTTGAAAAGTGTTCCACGTCACATCTATAGAGGGCCCTGACCATAACATGAAACGGTGGTTCGGTGGTAGAACGTCTGCCTGTTATGGAGGAGGACTCGGGTTCAAATCCCGCTCGATGCAATCGCAATTTGATACCAAGGCGAATACCGTGAACAATTGTTGGAAACCCTGCCATTTGGACGTTGAGACGTTTATCGTAACCCTTAGCACTCGGTTCGTCTTAAATGTCAATAGGAAGAAGTTGGAGATAAAACACCCATACATACAAAACAAAAACTCAACAAACTCAGCACCCACAACTGCCACAATTCAACATCCAATAAAACTGATTTGAAACCGTGGCGACGATGAGCGTTAACGAAAAAACAAACAACCAAACCCAACCCTATCGCAAATTTATCCGTTAACGCTCACCACAAACACGGTTTTTCGACTTTGCCCCGGTAACGCGTTCGCAGCCCACAGACAGACACACACACAGACCTACACGTTGATTGTAGTACCCCTCCGAGGGTAAACGTTTTCTTAACTCAGCTAGTTTTGAAACACGTATTTTCTCAACCTATATATAATATTTTCATCCACCCTCATTATTTAGATAAAAGACAGAGTGACCTGATTAAAGAAAGTTGAAACGAGAATTTTAAAAACAATCAAGTTATTTCCAAGCAAGTCGAGGATTCATAGATTATTGTTTTTAATAAATAAAATAATTAAAAAATATGTTTTACCGATAGATATTATATTCTATGTTTTGGTTAAATTTTAAAACCATCGAAACATTTAATTTTATAAAGTAGTTCTCCCCCCTGGTGTGAGTGTGTTCGGAAAGGGGGGAATTCATCCCTCATAGTTTTTTTGTCATATAGGTTTCCCCAGAAGAAAATCGGCTTAAAAGTATAGCCTTCCACTACTAAAGCCTTGAACGATTAATTGACGACTCTCAACAGAGTGGGACCTGGACTCGGAGAGTATTTGTTCCACCTAGAAACTTTGGGTTGCAGAAATAATTTTTTAATTTCTTATTTTTTTCCGTGTAACTACAACCTGATCGGTTGCCATCAGGGGCAATAATGGTTTTATTGAATTGGGGTGTGAAAATAAGAAGCGTAAAACGATATTTATTCCTAGAGTTTCATAATTTGAATTTGAAATCTAAACGCGTTTACGATAATAACATCAGCGCTGGCGATTGTTTAGAAACTGTGCCATGGAAAAGGTCCTGATTCTTAAAACCTTAAATTCGCTTTCAAACATTTGGGCATATATTGCCTCCCCTCTCCTCAGGCCCTTTATTGAAACAAGGGGTGCATAAATTTCACTCTCGAAGATCGAAATTTTCTCACTTGCGAGGTCGTAATATTTTTATTATTCTTTTATTTTACAAAGAGTGCAACTACAATTACGGACAGTCGCAATAATATACGTTTTTAGAACCATCGTAGCAATGAGCCTTAACTTCGTTAGGGCATGTGAGTTTTGAGCAGTCCAAATCTGACGGCCCTTTTTCGTCAGTTTTAAATTCTCGGTGGTTAGCTTTATGACACGTGCAAACGCAGTGGTTGTCACCAGAGACCCTATTCACTGAATAGCAAAGCGCTTTTTCAGTACCAATCCCTGTGCAAAGTGAATCGCTGCAGTTGGACAGTGAGAGCTCCTCAGACGCTGGGCAAGCTTTGTAAGAGAGATTAAGAAATATGTAGACAGATTTATAGCAACGGCACATTCACAGACGTAGCCTGGTTAGAGATACGCATCCAGAATATTTCCCTGGCAATTTACACGGTAAATTACTATGGCAACAATAATTTACAATTTTCTCGGGAAAATTACGAAAATGGTAATTGCCCTGGTAATAACCAATTTCCCATCAAATTCGTGTTGAACTGTTTCTTGTTTGTTTTATCATTTATCTAAAATGTGCCTTAAATAAGTCAAAACCTAACATTATTCGCGTTGTAGTATATTTTAGTATATTTTTATCGTTTTATTATATTTCGAGTGTTTGCTTAGGAAGAATATTTATATCTAGCCCTATTTATTAAAAATCACATTCATATCTCGTCTGCTTCAGGGCCGTCTTTAGCTCTCAGGCGCCCCTGGACTCAGTGGCGTAGCAAAAGGGAAACAAAGGGGGAGCCATGCCTCGAGCGCCACTCATTTTTGGGCTCCATAATCTGTTTGATGACCTTTTTGTAAACGGGCCGCCAGTCATTAAGGGCCGCATTTTTAGGTATGTTTAAAACAAAAAAGGGTGACATTCAAGAGATTTGTTCCGGGCGCCACAAACTCTTGCTAAATTAACGCGTAATTTACTGATTTCCAAAATGACGGTAATTAAGGACTCTAAGCCTGGTTAACTTAGACCCACGCGATCATTTTTACCGGTAGCTGCTTTTTAAGTCCAAAGCACATACGGTTATAAAATATTTTGTGTTCGAATTATAGTGGTTGAACCAGAACATAACACATCGGTTATCATTAAAAAAAGAACCTTAGAAATATTGGGTTATGTGAAATTGTGTCGGATATTACAACCTTTAACACAAGCGTAAGATCATTTTGTGTTGCGATAAGGGGAGAGGGTTACAGCACTATTGTCTAGGTAACTTAGTCTTTGTGTTTAGTTGAACATACGTAATTATGTTAGTACCCTGATTGTGGGTGCATTTATTTGTATGTTAATATGTAGGTACGTATAGGAATAGGTGAATGTGAGGTGGTAGGAAAGTAGGAATAAGGTAATCTTGTTTGTAGGTATTTAAGTAAGTGTAGAATCATAGGTAGGTAAAGGTGTATGTTTATAGGTAGGTAGGTAGGAGTAGGTGATTGATTATAGGTAGGTAGGTGAAATTTTAGATGTATAAATGTGTATATTTGTGTTTGAACTGATAGACCGTAAATATTTATGGAATGGATATAATGGAACGTTTACTAGAAAACGTTCGAAAAATGTTGGGTATCCACTTGCGTGTTACTGAAGAAATCTCGGGTAAACATACTCTGAAATGGACTTTTCCCACCCTAAAACTTAATTTTGTTAGTATATGGTAAGACTTACGACTTAAAATTTTTGTCAACTCTCCAAACTTTTTAAGGGCTATCGAATGCCACCAACGTTAACTCTGTGTTCCTAGGGGGAAGCTAACTTGGTCATTGGGGGCAACGTTATTCCTGTTTTTTTTTTCCTGGTTACAAATACGTAAATATCTTCTGTCTCTTATAATTTTTTAATTTCTGCCGCATTTTTGGCTTTTCAAAACCGTGTGACGCAGGACAAAGTCCCCTATGCTTAAATCTCTAGATAAAAAAATTCAACCCAATATGGCGGCCGTTTCCAAAGCTACGGATTGTTAGATCATTATAAAGAGATAGGAAACTCGTACCTTCGGGAATGCTTAAAACCACGTTTTATTTATTCTACTTAAGCGCTTCAAACGGCGAGACTTACAACAATTTTGAACAATTTGCGTGAAATTCAAACTTATCTAAATGTAAAACGATATAGCCATACTATTGTAAGATTTTCAAATTATTTATTTTTTGTTGATTGGAAAGCTCCATCCAGAAAGTAAGTATTTTTTAGAAAGCTAGAGTAGACTTCATTTTAATATTTGAGTTTTTAAATATAACAATACTAAGAATGAAATATCTAAACAATTAAAGTTATACCTGTTTTTGCAATTATATTTATGGTTTGTTAAAAAATAATTACTAATCCCTAGCCACTGGGGGAAAATGGCGCTAGTGATACCGTGATCGGGCTTTTAAGGAAGTTTCTTTATTCTCAATATATCTGCTTGTGTGCCAGGATATGAAGTAAAAGAGCGGTAAATGATGCGTACACTCATCTCGGACGCGCCCATAACAAGATTTTTTTAGAGAAATTGAAAACTGCGGAAATAGCTTGAAATCCTTTTCCGCAGTGATTGTTTTACATCTTTCAGTTTCCGTTTAGTTTCTTATCCTGCTCCGTTTTTCCCTGGCTTAGTATTGTCTTACTAATTCCTGACGTTTCCGCTCGTGTCACATGTCGCCTATTGGTTGATCTGTGTTTCATTAAGTATCGACTCGTGATGAAAACCCAATTCAATTATTTTCGACAACCATTCAAAATCAAAGGCGAAAATATTTACCTGGATAAGCATAATGCATCCTATGAAATGCGTCATTGTGTATAGGTACGTTGCACATTAATCCCTGGAGAACAAAAGTCAGACTCGACACCGAGATAAGAAAAGATGAGCCTCTCATATCGATATATTCTTTACACTTTCGAAACAGCAGCTACGAAGAAAATAAAGGTTCTTAGTTTTAGGGAAAGACAATAATTATAGCAGCACCAAGTACTTTAATCAGCTAGGCTAATACCCAAGGCACCACCTTCGGCATACGTCATCAAGCGTTATTTAAAGCCTTTAATTCAGGTGGCTGGGTTACAATGCGTAGGAGGGTGGTGGCAAGCCCTTCATGCCATGCAAGCTAACAGCTCCCTCACTCTTATTTTTCACTTCTGATCACACTTATTTGTTACTTCTGGTGAGACGTTGAGTGTGACACTTGTTTCTTCTAATTAACGACAAACACTAGTTCGATCAGTTTCATACTTATTTGTTACGTTGAGTGTCACACTAAGTACTTCTGGTCGTACGCCGAAGAATAGGTCGATCAATGTCATACTTAATTGTTACTTCTGGTCATACGTTGGAAGCGCGGCGCACTCTTAACGGCCTTGAATAACGCTAGAGGGAAACCGGCGCGTAGACCTCTATAAACACGCGGATTTCCAATGTTGGAAATTGCTGGGGTCCGTATACGCTGCCCAAAAAGCCTTACTTAGAATTAAATTTAAGGCACGGTTTTGCTAATCTAGGTTATAAGTAAACGACAGCTATTCAAAAATATAACTTTTATGAAAATCGAACTTAAATTAAGGAACTCTATGTAGATTTTTAGGCAAAATATAAAACCACGAAAATTGGGGTCCCGTAAATTACACTGAAAACTATACTTAAATTTCATATTTACTGATTTAACCGAAGTTTTAGGGCCGCTGAATCCCAACCTATCCAATAATATTTTTTTAACGTTATGGAATTTAATTATCTACCACACAAAGCGAAACCACCGAAAATAGTAAATTGGGCATTTGCCAAACTTCTAGGGCTCCGATTTGAAAACTTTATGAAATGATATCAATGGCAATGAATTTACACTCGAACGAGATATCATTGACTTTTCTAGCCCTAACCGTTGAAGAGATATGCGCGACACGGCGGCATCGGCATCACTGTACGTGAGACTAATACACACAAATCAGCAATGGCTGTCGAACTCCAATTATTCGTTTTAGAATGCAATTCCGTACAAAAGAGAGAACTGATGTAATGAAAAAATGTAAATGTTATTAAAATTTTAAGAGTGTCGGACCCCTTGAATACTCCACTTAAAACGCAAACGAGTTTCGCTGATTTTTGATTGAAAATATCGTAGACGGAATTTGTGCAAATAAGCAAGATTTGTTAATCAGTCACTGCCTTCCCAATTAGCGCTTCCAACGGATTTCTACGTTGCACTTTTTTATTATCTTGGCGAGTATTTTTGACAAAGCAAACATCAGGAATATCCGATGGAATCTTAATTTGTTTATTTTCTTATGTATTTCTCAAATAATGTTCCACTATATTATAGATAAGTTTAATTTATTTCATCCTATCATGAAAGTAATTATAAAATTCTTACCAATTTTTTTTAATCTGAATGCTTGTTTGAGCAACGTTTCCGTGTTTGAATTGCTCGGAAGCCAACGGCGTTAAGGCAGAGACGAAGGAAATTGTTCCTATGTGGCAGGACAAATGTATTTTGTAAAACTAGGTTATCACCAATTGTTTAACTGTCAAAAAATATTTAATTCAATACACAATTCTATAAATTACGGGCTAAACGAGCCAAATCGCTAACAAAGACCTCATCAGGCTATTTGAGTAGGACTCGCTTAGCTTATTCTTTGGTTTTTAAAAAAACGTTCACCACTTTGTTGTTGGTATTTTTTAAAACTTCACGCGTAAGATCAATTGGTTGAGTATATCTATAGCGGCTTACGAGAGCAGGGGGGGGGGGATTGGCAACGATTTTGACTGCTTGGAAATTTTTAGTCGCAGCCACCAAAATATTAGTCTCGCAGCCGCCGCCCCCATACCAAGTGCTATTAATGAGAATGCAACTACAATTTGTGCGATATGAAAATGCAGCGTACTAAATACACCATAATTATTTTATTTAAATATTAATGTGTATTTTACAAAAAAACACACAAACATGAAAGTCTTACCTAACTGTGATCTTCTTATATATTCGAGAATATCAGTAAATGAGATATTTTCCATTTTTTTAGACTGACCTAGCATTAAACTTAGAACACACTTACGTAAAACGGTGACGGAAAATATTAAAAGTGAACAGAAACGTAAAATAATTAACGTAAGTGTGTTCTAGGCTTTAAAAAATATTCGCTGAAGAGAAATATTTCTGTAACGAAAAATCCCTGTATTAAAATTTTGGTCACGATGCACAGAATCTTTTCCGTTACGAAAAATCCATATGCGGAATATCATTTGTAACGAAAATTCCATGTACGGAATATTTTTCGTAACCTAACTTCCATGTACGGAATATTTTTGGAACGGAGTTTCCGTATACTGAATATAAACATATCTTTCTTAACTTAATTTCCGTATCGAAATTTTCGTTTCGAAACATTCGTCTACGGAATATTTTTTTTTTTCAAAATTTATTTCAATAATTAACCAACATTGTATAAGTATATACAAAATTTACATAAATACCTAAAGTTTGACATATTAACTTATTTCCTAATGAATGCTATGAGGGACATACAATTTGGGATAAGGGAACTGATGTAGGGAAGGAAGCTTCCGAGGGTTTGTGGCACCCGGTTCAAAATAATGGTATGGCGCCGCAATGTATGTCATAAACAAAGTAATGAAAGCCACTAGCTTCACGTGTGGACATTTTGTACTAAAATGAGGCGGTTTATAAAAAAGTATTTTGTTTTTTATAAAAAGGACTATTACCGACACCAAAAGTCACACAACACCCATAAGTTAAAGCTTTGATCATGCATTTTTTTCTTACATACTTTCTTCTTCAAAGATAAAGCAGTAAAACCATAAGTTTATGAATTACTAGCTCCCTAGGGAGATAGTAAGTAATTAACTTATGGAAAAACTCTGCAACCCGGAACTTAAATACTCTTTCTGATTTTTTTTTCTATTGGTCATGGCAAAGGAGTCAGTTCTAAATGGTTAATTATATAAAAATTCGTTTATGGCTTAACATACGAGAATGCGGCATACGCTACTGTCAATGGTGTATTAGATACTTTTATCCAGTTTTTAGCCTCTTTTTAAATGACAACTGATTGTTAGTATTCTAAAGGCTCAACTCAATTGAGGCGGTAGTTTCAACTTCAAGTTCAAACGAGAAAACCAAATGGAAATTGTAAATTTTTTACTTCAAATCAAAAACCCAAAGAAAATATACGCCTCCCCCCCTATAAATTTAAAAACTTTTTGTCCGATTGAGATGCACTAAAAGACGTGTTCAATAAGTTTTGGTAAAATAAGATTTAAGCTGACGAACTGAAATTTCCACACCGACACCTAATTTTAAAAACTCCCGGAATATGTTACTTCAAGTTGGGTAATACTAGTTCCGGGCTTCGCCATTTCGAAATGTTTTGGCCCCCACTGTAAAGAAAGGATGAAATATCCCAATTTCATAATTTAGGGTATTATATGTTACTTATACTGACACTGTTCCTAAATTTACCGTTTGTTATATTTAACCAAAACTAAACTGAAAAGTTTGTGCTTACATGGTTAGTAATTACATGTAGTAATGAAATAAATACTAACTTTCAACATTACTTTGTTAAAAAAAAACGAAAAGTATTTAAAAAAAATCACAGTTATAAAAATATTTTTAAATTCGGTTGCTCCATTATGAGTTTTATTATTATGGTTACGAACTATTAAAAGTATAAAGTAACAGTAACCGACACCTTCTAGAACTTTAAAATTTTTCAGTTCAATTCTTGTTAAATGTTTCTACAAACGTAAGAGACTACTTCTGCAAATGTCTGTTAAGCAACTAGAAACCTCAATCTAGAAACCTCAATCTTGGCTAGTGCTTCTAACTGTTATCTGAATAAGGCAATCTCTTACTATTTTCTCATATCGGATATATTCTTAAACAGTTAAGCATATAAATTTGCTAATCTGCTCGAAGTTTTATCCGATGGGGTGGTAACTGATTTGTTTATCCGAATTTTCAACTGATCAGCAGATAAAAATTCGTATATTCCTACCAGATATTCGTTTTATAATTTTAATTGGACTACAGTGATTAAATCTTACGATTTTGCTTGCTACAAGTTTGTTTTTTATTTCTAGTTATTAGATATGTCGGTTTTTTAATTAATTGCTGTTCTATCTTGCTAAAATTTCGTTATTAATCCGCAAATGTAGGCTTTATCCCTAACAGCCTTTCCCTTTACTTCAGAGAGTTATCTCGTTGTTTTGGGCCAACGCTGCTGGGGAAGGTAGGGATGACTCATTTTCGCTCGCGTCGTCCACCTTCGGAATTATCTTAGTTCTAGGCGGTACTATCTATTAGAGGCTTATGCTAAGTCTAATGGTATGAATATCTGATGTAACTAACATATAATACCTCGCGTACAAAGCAGGAGCGGCGATTGGGGCCTCAGGTAGGCTTAAAAAGCTATAAATTACGGGAAATGGTAGAAAAGTCCATCAAAGAAAGATAATTTTCTGCCCTCTTTCGTGATTTTTCTTATTCCATTGTACCCACGTAATAAGCTATAGTCAACATTAATTTTTTCACGTGGGGCCTCACAAATCTAGTAAACGAACTCATTTCAAGTCGATTTTTAAGGCCTCAATTAAATATAAAAGACTATTTTCGGTTTAAACATAAAATTTGCCAATTGAATATTTTAAGTCAATTAATAGGGGGGCCCAACAATGGAGAAAAATAGGGATTACAACTCGGTTTACAATTAAGGAACATTATTAGCCTACACCTAAATATCTCTTGGTGTCGCCACTGGTTCGAAGAATTCTGGACGGGACCCAGCTGGGCTATATGAACCACGTATTATAAGGACGTCCCCGGGCTTTTATGTTTGCTGGGGAGTTGTATTACCTGATTTAATGAAATAAATTCGCGACTAATATATTTTATGCCTTTTATTTAGTACATAAAAAAGAGTAGTACATAAATTCGGCATTTCGATTGTCCATTCTCTGCCTAGATTTTAAACTTGAACCGCATTATTTTAACCGTGAAAATAACGTTTTTCTTTATGAGCGCCCTAATTTTTTAAATTATTACATTTAAGGCGAGCGAACAATAACACATTTGTTAAGTAGAACGATAATTGAAAAATTCGGAAAAATCAAAATAATAATTCAGGAGCAAGATGAACAATAACATATTTAAAGGAACAAGATGTCATCGACCTGTGAGTACACACAATTCTCAAGATGTTCTAATTTTGGTGGTGAGTTAAAGTAAAATTTGTTAAAAATATCAATTACCGTGTACACTGTCCGAAAAGTTTTTTCATCTTTTAAATTTAAATTTAAATGGCGAATATTTATTGCTAGAAAAGATGTTTTTAGCTTGCTGAAAAGAACAGAAAAACCCTAAAGTACACTTACAAGCGTAGGTTTTGACCTACTTTCAGCACCTTAACCAGGATTTGATTTCCGGGTGGGCACGCAATGGAAACAAATAAAAAAAAATAAAAAATTGTACCTACAACCATACGGTCCAGGGTGGGCACGGACCGACCGCCCCCCCCCCCCCTGGTTACGGCCCTGCTACTTTCGTCAACAAATTCGAAAATGTGAAATTGTTAATTTTTTAAAATATGTGAACATAAATTATGAGGACATTTTTTTCATGGGTAGCATTTTTCCACTGCTGCAGAAGATCATGAAAAATATTTTTTTGGAATTTCATCCCATGTTTGTTAAATATTAGAGTGCATCACAGCTAGAATAGTTCTTCATTTAGTTAGTGGAATTCGAACTCTCTAGCCATAGGATGATGCAAAGTGGACTTGGAAATACTTGAATGTAATTCGCATTATTGCTAAGTTTTCTTCGGCGGACATTCCTCATGGTAAAACACCTACATCTCTGTGCTTGTTTTAATCCTGTCACCTTTGTTATTCAAGATCATAACATAAGGATTAGGTCATCATGAATTTCTATAATTTTATTTATCAATTGATTACTGGGAGCTATGATCTACTACTGAAAAAATTTAACAAGAAAAAATGCACATTTTGTTTAATACAATTTATTTATAAATTTAAGCCTGAAGCATGAATACAAGGAAACTTAAAAAGGTGAAAAAAAGACATTTAAAGTTAAATTACATGCTAAAACTTGTACGAATAGGTCTTTGAGAAACCCTACATGACGTTTAAAGTTAAAAATTAAAACGTGAAACTTTGACTAATTGATATTTGGTCTATTGCTCAAGTTTGCATTTTTACTTTACACTGTTAATTTCTTTTAGGGCTTAGCTTTTCCCCCTTTAAGATGAGTTTATTTACCCTTTCTATTATTTATTTGGCAAGACTGCTTATGAAGCCAACAAGGCTTTTGTACAAGCATAGTTATAAAAGGAATTAAATATATATAAAAATTAACAGATAAAAACAAGACAAAATACTATTACAAGACTACTATAATACTACTATAGAAAACACAATCATTGGCACATTTTAAGTGTTGAGAAAGCGATACACGGATGTCAGAAGGGAGAGAGTTCCAATCATTAACAGCACTATTGGCGTGGCACGTTGTTTGTTCATCTTGTAACAATTTGGATCAATCAAATCATATCCTATTAAGGATGTAACACGATTAGGTTAACTGTTACAAAAATTAGTGTTTGGGTAAAAATCATGAATTGAATTTATATCTAAGAAAGATATAATATTGAATATTTGAAATTAGAGAAGAATATGAAAATACACTCAGTGATAAATTAAACACTTAGACTGCCCCTTTCCTTCCATCTCTAGTTGGAAAAATAATCAAAAAAGGAAAGAACTTCTCGCTCACAATAACTAACAGAATATTAAGAATCTCTGATAATATAACTCTGTTTTGAAAATAGCAATGGAAAAAGAAATTAAAGAATGTATTAGCAAAAGGGCCCTACAAAAAAGGATAAAAACAAGATTAGAAAATGAAAAAAATTGTAAGTAATATTTTAGTTCAACAATACAAAGAAAGAGTTTTAACCCAGAGAGTATAATTAGTCCTCTAGATAGGTCCCCAAGGGAAAAGTGTTGAAAATTGAGGCCACATGGTGATAAAGAAAACTAACACATCTAAATATCTTGTTGTCTGGCTCGAAGTGACCTTGAACTGGGATGTACAATAGGTTTAAAAAAAAGCTTATAGCAGACTTTGGTTACTGAGAATACATTTGGCTATTGATTCTTTGAGATTAATTTTTATTACTCTTATTAAACCAATATAAGATAAAGCCCCGAATGTTGCAACCAAAGCTATTGCGAAATTGCCAAAATACTCCTCGTTAAAGAGGCAAAACAAATTGCTAGGTTAAAATCTGTACAGCTTAGTTCTTATCAGAACCGCTAGTTTTTTTTGTATAAAATCAAAATTAACATGCCACACTATGTTTACCAACAGCTCTCTCCTCGTGTGGGAGGTGTTGTTTCTTGCCCCTGGCCTTAAATCATTAGATTCCATAAATATGCTCATTGTATGAAATTTATTTCTTAGAAATTTGTTAGTCTTGAGAGGAGATCTAACAAGTAGTAGAGCCCCCACTTTTGATTCAATGATATACCTTTGCAGGCTGTTGAGAAATAGAAATGAGCTATATAATAGCAACTGATAATAGTGCGTGGCGTTATGTTTCTCATGTGCACGTAAGTGAAAGAGTATGGTGGGTGGTACCCAAATTTTTAGAAAAATGAGGATAATCCGAATATCGATAGTACAACTTTAGGGGGTGCGGCTGGGGGGCGGTAGCCCACCCAATATCTTTTAAGGGATTAATAATTAGTAATTAATTAACTAATTTATTAATTATTATTTAAATGATTTACAACTTACATATATACCCTAATTACCACCCTGGTTAAGCAAAACCTAATATATGTTAGCTATTTTAGATAGGGGGTGCAATATACACCGCCCCCTTCGCACATTTGAAGTTAATTCAGTTGTTGAAATAAACCACGTGATGTAGGGTATCAAATTAAAGCTTATAACCTCGTGACTAACACTATGTAAACTATAGTAACACTGGGTGTATTTATGCAAAGTATTAAAGATAAGGGGCGCGTCAAACCATAACCCCAGATACTTTGATGTCGCCGTTTGGAATATAACCGCACGGTGTAGGGTATCAAATGAAAGCTTATTACGTCAAAAATTATAATATATAATAATTTTTCAGGTTATAAAAGGGTTTTCTATTACTGAAAGATAAATATTTATTACGCTATTTTAATACAACAATAATGGTTAAATATATTTGATATCACATTTTTAAAGAAATGCACATTTTTAAAAGGGAATACACCTTTTAAAAAGAAAGTTCCGTTTCACTGTCATCATCTTCACTAGAACCTTCAAGGTCTTCGACATTTTCATTTTCTATGTACGAATTGTCACAGTTTTCTGGGTCACCCCCACACGCGCACATTTCAGTACATTTAATTCGAGGAGCGTGAGAAGCACATTTACAGGGGGTTTGCAACGGCCACGTCCACAATTGCACTTAATAAAATCCAAAACGTCCTCTGGAGCGCAAGGAAGGTCGCACAAAACTGGTTGATTAGTACCATCTTGAACGAACCACCCGTAATTATCTGGTGGTGGTAATCGGGGATGTTGTGTTATATCTCTTGCCCATTTCATGCTTTGATAATGCGCCCTACGTATCGCAGGTCTCAATACTGCGGATATAGGTGGTAGCATTTCTCCTTGCAAACCTTTTTTTGAAAAAAGCCAACAATGAAGCTCGCCCAGTGTTGTTTTCGATACATTCTTCGTTGGTTTTAGATATACGAAGTAAACTAACTTCTCCAATAAACTGAATATTCCTTCTGTAATGTTTTCGCCTTCTCCAAGTGACGCTTACGCGTGCAGAATGTCCTCATCCGCGTCTAAAAATGCTTTCCAAAATGACGTCTTAGTTTTTCCCGCGAACCAGCCAGTCACATCAGAACCAGATACGGCGTGAAGAGTCGGGAAATGAGCCTCAATTGATCTCCTTAGATGTTTTCCTCCCAGAATACGATTGACAGTGTGTGATCCATATAGCCTAGATTCTACCCATAGCTCTGGAATACCAGAAAGTTCGAGGAATTTTCCAATAGCCCTTAATTCCGCCATTTCGATGTGAAGTTCTTTCGTGTTAAGGTTTAGCGTGGTAGATCGATAGCGTTGCAGGACGTTAATCAAATAGTCTCAAGTTCAACCCCCAATCCTTTCGATCTAGCACGCTAAATTTTTTTTATTAATATAAAACGGGATGTCGCCCAACTAAACTGTCATTATAAAGATGTCAAGTTTCGTAGTATTTCTACCTTCGAACGCATCACCCGATATTTACCCGGAAAATACGCCTTCTACCTTTCAAGTACTGTTATCAAAACCTTTAAATTTTAACAATGAAAAATGGTCTTGCGCATAAGCAGAAAAAAATCTTCCTGAAACGTATTCGAATATAACAAATGAGTATTCGCATTTCCAAGTAGGGCACGTGTCAGATGTTATTTCACCCGAAGAAAATCAATGGGATTATATTAAAATTGAAATTCCACCAAAGCGTTACGAGGGTGATCTAGATCGAAATAAGAATACTATTCCAACATCTCTTCAAAATAATATACTCAACGAGTTTGCTAAAACTATTGAGGCCAATTGAACACTTAAAGGAAAAATTAAAATAAATACGGTAAAAGTAGATAAAAACGAAGATAGTTCAAAATTAAAAATACACTTACAAAAAGATGTGCAAGTAAGAATACCTGAAGCATCGCCCCTAGCGTCTGTTCTGGAATTTCGAGAAAATGATTTTGTCGACAGTGATTATCTTTCTAATTATCCACTCTCAAATCACGCCAAAACTATTTCTTTAACTTACGCAACAAATTTTATCGAAGTACGAATAAAAAAAGCGTTAATTGTGAATAAATATCAACAAAAATATTTACCACGACAAATTCCCGTGGAAGAAATACAATCACAACCAGGAGGAAAAAAACAGAAAATTAACAAGAAACCGAAACTAAATCTAGAAGTAAAACAAGAAACAAAACCAAAACTTGAACCAAAACCAAATTTAGAAGAAAAGCCAAATCTGAAACCAGAAGAAAATCTAAACAACATTTTACCAACAGAACCTTTAATTCCAAATATTTATGGAGACGTCAACCAACCAAAAGTTTTAAATCCTTCTGAAGAAAATAATTTACCAAGTTCTCTTCCAATAGCAGTTAATCTACCATCTCAGCCTGTTATTAAACAAATGCAATGGAATAATTACGCAATTGTTTTTGAGGCGGGCAGATATGAGGGAGAAAGACAATATAATAATGAAATTCAACCGTTCACATTACACTTAATTATAAGCGATTTATTAGAACGATGTAAACCGAGACAGTTTGATGGATTAAAAACCGCGATATCGTCCGATGATGAAGATAATTTATATTTTAATTAAGAAATACCGGTAGGGATGGAAATTAAATTTCAAAATCCATTAGCAGATATTTTTAAAATTCCACCAGACACTTATTTTACGGGTATTCAAAAATTTGGCCCGTTAAATAATTTAAATAATATTACTTTTAATTCGCACAACAATTTTATCGACATACGTATTGAGACTACAAAAATACCGCAATTTGAGTAGGAAGATTGCGCTTTCTACTCTATATCAATTATCCAACCTTTTTTATTTGAAGGTCAGAGAGATGATTTTGGAAATATTATCCCATTATCTTTGCATAGGCAATTAAAAAACGAAATTCAACAGGCGACAAACTCCCCCCCTTTAAATCGGTTCGAAATCCATTACGTAATCGAAGAAATAAATCGAGGTCATTACTTAAGAATTTCATTCCCTCGAGACCTACAGGCGGTCTTCACCGGGAGCTTAGAAAATATTTTTAATATAAACGCGCCAAAATTTCAAGATGGTGTAATTAGCAGTCAAAATCCTTTAAAAGTGTATATGGAAAAATTTATGTCAGATGAGGAATCGGTTATAGATTTTAGATATAATAAAAATATTCCAATTGAACCGCCTAACTGGGAAAATGACAGTTATACGTTTGAACGTAATTATTACGAGGCTAATAAGGATTCTAGCGGGAATTTTAAACCGTTATCTCTTCATTTCAAAATTGTAAATGAACTTCAAAAATATTTTTAATCGCATGTTTCTCTTAAAGCTGGATTTTTTATTTTCAAAGAAAATGAAAAATATTATTTTCAAATTGAGTTAATGAGTGGGTTGGAAATTAAAATATTTGGACCTCTAACAGACCTCTTACAAATTGAGTACAAAATAGATTATATCTCCTCAGTTTATAAAAGCAAAGCATTAGACCCACTTCAAATTAGATTAGAATTAGATAATACGGTTAATTCTATAATTTTTCGAAACAGAGTTGAGAATAGTCGACGACAAAAACGCGATATTGATTTCCACAATTACGAACAAGGTAAAAATAATAAACTAAATGTTGTAGACAAATTCCATTGTCGAATTCCAAGTGGCGTTTACCACACTATTGAAGATGTTTTAATTGCGATGAAACATTCATTACCACAACAGAGCTGGGCTAAATTCGAGTTTAATTTTAATTCAGATTCGACAGTTTCAGTTAAAGGTTTGGGTGGAAACAGTTTTTTAACCTTTCCAATAGATAACCCCAAACTCGGACAAATGTTAGGTTTTTCCAACAATCAAATTGAAAGACCTCTTTTTAACGAAATAGGTATGTACCCCGCAGATCTCAACCACGGAATATCCGGAATTTATGTCTATACAAATATTATACAACCTGTAATTACAGGTCACACTAATACGCCCCTGCTGAGAATTATCAAATTAAACGAAAATAAATATTGAGCACAAGTTGAAAGATTTATTTTTTAGACTATTTTCCAGTTCTCTACGATCAAATACAGATTATAGAAATTTCTTTAAGGTCGGATAACCGTGAACTCCTGCCATATAAGACAGGAAAGACTATTGTTAAATTAATATTCAAAAGACTGGATTCTTAGTCTAAAGCACACTTAAAACAAGCTCATCATGGAAAGATATTATAATCATTATGTACAAACAGGACGTGGATATAACGTCTTTCGAGGAAGCAAATATCAAGCTGGTCGTGGATTTGGGTCAATTTTTAAAAGTTTAGCAAGATTCGTAACTCCTCTTTTTCGACCCGTAGCTAAATCACTCGGTATCCAAGGATTGGTTATGGGAAAATAAATAATGGACGATGTTGTTGCGGGTCAAAATTTTAAGGAGTCGTTAAAAAAATAGAAAAATTGCCCGAACAAATCTTTTAAATAGTCTCGGTGATACCATATGAAATACACAGAAAGGCTCTGGAGTTCGGAGAGGACACAAGCGCAAAGCAAAATTACGCAATAATCAAAGAAAACGCAAGAGAACAAAAACCGATTTACTTGACTAAACACTATGCCTCAATTTGAATCTATGTCTTCGGAGTTGGAGCTTTTTAACGAACCCCTGATTAATGGAAATATTGAGGGAAATAAATTTGTAGATTATTTCCCTATAGCTCCCTTATCTAATGCTACACAGATTGATTTTTCTATCCCCGGGGAGATTATTATATTGACATGTCGAACTTGATGCTTAAAATTCGAATTCGTGTTAAAAAAGAACAAAACGGAATTTTAATAGATATACCTGCAGCCGAAAAAAAGTTTCCCTATAAAACCTTCCACTACATTCTATTTTTAGTCAAATAGACGTATTTATGAATGAAACTTTAGTACAGTCTAGCAACAACTGCTATCCGTTTTTAGCATATTTAGCAACAGTTTTAAATTTTGATAAGGGAGCCAAACAATCTTACAAAACCGCCGAGGGCTATTACGAAGACGGATTTTGCGACCCAGCGTTAGCGTTTGATGATGTTAATAAAGATAAACAAAAGAATGGAATTTTAAAAAGAAGTAAAAATATTGCAGGATCGAAACTTTGTAGATTCTTGTAAAATAGACAAATTTCTTTTAAACAAAGTGAATTTAAGAATTCGACTCTTGAAAAATTCCAATGAATTTATAATTATTTCCCAAGAAGATGTTAATCATAAATATAAACTATGTATCGAAGACACGGCTAAGCATATTCTCGTAAATCCAGATCCCCAGCTGGCACATAACGTGATACTTCATAAACAAAGAGCTTTGTACGATTTAACACAAACAGTCCTTAAAACTCTGACAATCTCAGCGGGCGCGAGCGATTTCGTGAAGTCGAATATTTTTTTAGGTAAAATTCCCAATCGCGTAATAATCGGAATGATAAACAATTCTGCTTACAATGGCGCCAGTCGAGAAAACCCCTTTCAATTTAACCATAATAATCTCTCGTTCTTACAACTTTCTTTGGACGACCAAAATATACCAGAAACTGCTCTAACTCCAAATTTTGGTAAAGGCCTTTACACTAGGTCGTATTATTCACTATTCTCGGCATTGTATTTAATTGGAAATAACTCTGGTAATTGTATTGATTACGAAAATTATAAAAACGGTAATACATTATTCGCGTTTGATTTAACTTACGACTCCTTGGCAAATTCTAACAATCTCTCAATTCAACGAAATGGTAGTTTTCGAATGGTAATGAAGTTTTCTTCACCCTTAACTAATATTCAAAATATAATTATTATTGGAGAATACGAAAACCGATTTGTCATTAACCAAGAGCGTCAAGATACGTATATTACGGAATAAAAACAATCAACGAGGGCAAAGATTGGTTAGTTGCTTCGTGAAATCGTAGTGGTAAAGATGTATCGAACTCACAGTCTCTCACCTAAACAAGAAGTATCGGTGATAGGTTATGTAAACCCATCCATCAAAATTTACCGACTAGACACTTGCGCCGAATTTGAACTGAATTTGGAAGCCTGGCAATTCCTATTCACATTCGAAAAGGAAATAACTGATTTTTTTTAAGACCAAGTTGCTAGTTTTCATACCTGGCTTTCTCTTGAAAGTTCAAAGATAAAAATCGACTGTTTAAAGGGACAAAAGGAAAAAACTCGTGGATGTACGAGCTTGCGCAAGAGGAAAAAACCATTTGTATCATCTTTTTTATTCAACAAATTATGGATTTACTCTCAACCAAGCAGGGTGGAAAAGATTGAAGCATTGTAAACATACAATTGATCAGGAGATTAATTTAATTTTGTCGGCAAAAAATATTATGCGTGACATAATTGTACACGAGCTCACGGATAAAATGTTTGAAATTACCGAGAATTGTGAGAATCCACATCGTAAATCTTCGATTACTCACGATGTCTCTTGTAAACTAGGATTTAGCACAAATTTTGAAGACCGAGTTGAAAATATGATATTATTAGCCATTCCACAATTAAATTTTGATCATATTGTTGTTAGATTCCAAAAGGAATTTGGTCTTGACCCCTTAATAGTAGAAAGTCAATTATATTTTGATATTGTTCAAAATGTTTCAAACTTAAAATGTGATTTAATTTATTAAAATAAAAACTTTTACTATAATCTGTTTTTATTATTACTATACATACATTTAAAGATGGTGGTGTCAAAAACCGACAAACAATTAAGTAAAGTTTATTACGATGTTGAAAACCCATACAGCTATTCTAACAGTGTTTCTTTAAAAAAAACTTTTCCCAAAATTTCGGAAAAAGAAATTAAAAATTTTCTCAACAAACAACCAACTTACACACAACACAGATCTAGGAGGTTAAATTTTAAACGTAACCAATTAAATGTAACAACTATTGACGATACATTTATGGCTGATTTATTAGACTTACCTCTTTTACAAGGTTTTAATAATAATTACCGCTTTACGATCTTAGTTCAGGACATGTTAAGTAAATTCATTTTTATTCATCCAATAAAAAATAAAACCTCGAGCGAGATTGTGAAGGCTTTTAGAGAGATTTTCAAAAAACGAGTACCTGTTAATTTATGTACCGACGCAGGGTCAGAATTTAGAAACGCCCCATTTCATGCTCTTTTAAAAAAATATAACATTCACCATTATCTCACGTATACCGAGAAAAAGGCCTCTATGATTGAGAGACTTGTTCGTACGGTAAAATCTAAAATTTTTAATATAATTACCAAGACCGGCGATTTACATTATCTTAATAATCTACCATTAATTGCAAAATCTTATAACGCTCGAAAACATTCTACAACAGGAATCACCCCTAAAGATGTCAATAAAAACAATGAATCAGCAATTTGGAAAAAAAATATGGCAACCTTAGCATGATTGGAAAACCAACTTTAAAAATTGGGGATAAAGTTCGATTAGCCGTTGCAAAATCAACATTTGATAAAGCATACAGAGGAACGTTTACAGCCGAAATATTTGAAATTCATAGAGTAATTACGAGAGATCCCTGTATGTATATTGTGAAAGATTTGACCGGCAATATAATTAAAGGGGGGTTTTACGCTCAAGAAATGGTTAAAATTCAAGTGTAGAGCGCTACAGTCTTTATTCAACATTTTGTTAACCATGGGTGAAGTACACGTTCTTCTGGGTCTCGCGATCGTAATATTTGGTGTTAGTGCCACAATAGTGTCATCCGCGATGAAATTAAAAAAACGAAGTCCCGAATATAGCCTAGACATTGGAGTTGTGACAAAGCATACGACCTAGGAAAAGACACGTACCTCGTAAAATGTAACGAGACTTTCGACGTGCGACATTTTAAGAAAGAAGACGGAAGTTTGAAGCCATCTATTAGGGGAATCAACTTAACAAAAGATCAATATGAAAAAATTAAGCATTTTGACGGTGACGTGAAAGATGAATACTAATCAAATACAATCTATACCTAAGTGTGACCCACGCTCGAGAGATAAATTTATCGGAGTGTTTCCAGCTAATAGATTACCCAAACCTCCAATTAAAAAAAAATCATATTGTTTCGTAGTTAATACCGACCCTGATACGCTTCCAGGGTCTCATTGGACGGCTGTTTACAAATCGGGCGACACTCTGGACTTTTTTTGTTCTCTAGGAAGATCACATCATGACTATGGATTTTTGCTAGAACGATATGGCAAGCGTATTCGATACAACACTCATAAATTTCAATCAGATAAAAGCCAAATCTGTGGACCACATGTGATTTATTTTCTAACCTCGAGATGTATGGGGATTTCTTACAGTAAAATAATTAAAGAACTGTATAATTTCAATTTAAAAAGAAATGATAGTTCAGCGTTGTTGAATATACAGGGTCTTTTTTTTGCTCGGAAAAGTGTTTTTTTTTTCAAAAACTATTTATAGTACCGATTTCAAATTTGGAAGGTCAATTCTCTATACCGGGGGACATCAGTTTGAGAAATTTGAGCTTTTTCGGTAATGTTTTTCACCAATTTTGAAAAAATATTTTTCGACCACTAGGTGCGAGATAAAAAATTTCTATTATAAAGTTGTAGGCCGTCATCGAAAACCCTTAAAAATTGTTCACTCGACGAAAAACAATTTATTTATCAGTGAAAATTCGAGCTTGAAAAATTTACAAGTTGGTGAAGCCAAATTACGATTGTTTGAAACGATAATTGAAACCGAATTACCTAATCCAGTTGAAACTTTGGTTAAAAAAACGACCGGATTTAAAAAACACGAGGCTATAGGTCAATCCTAAACATGCATTGGGTATTTAAAGGAAAACTTTGGGAGATTATTATCAGTGTTTGATAATATTTCGAACAATGCCTCGTTATTCAGTAGCTGAGCGTACCGAGATAGTTGCCATTTACTATGGAGAAGCAGCGCAAAACCTTAGAAGAGTGACTGAAATCTTCGCAGAAAGACATCCAAATGGAGCACCATCTGTAAATACAGTAAGACGAGCAATTCACGATTTCAATCAATTTGGTAACTTGCAACCTAGGTTTCGCGGATTGGGTCAACCGGATTTAGACTTCGAGAACAATGTACTCGCGTACTTTGTGGCATATCCTCGTCACAGTTGCAGTTGGGTTGTTCTGCAAATCGTGTGTGGAAAATTCTTCGTAAGAATCGCTATCACCCATACAGAGCTACGCTCCACCAAGGACTAATTGACGGAGACCATCAAAGACGTTATGAATTTAGCAACTGGTTACTAAATGCTGTCCAAGAAGATAGACAATTTTTGCGCCATGTTTTGTTCTCCGACGAAGCGTCATTTTCTAGAGATGGGCCCTTTAATCATCAAAACAGCCATCTTTGGTCTGACATCAACCCACATTGGGGTTTTGAATATCATCACCAGGTTCAATTTGAACGGGTCAATGTTTGGGTTGGACTTGTTGGAAACCGTTTGATTGGTCCCTTTTTCCTGCCGACGAACCTCAACGGCCTAAAGTATTTACATTTTCTACAGAACGAACTGAGTGACGCAATCGACGACCTTCCATTGGCCCCTCCGCATTTTTCCCGGCAAGTAACTGAGCACCTCAACAACGAGTTTCCTGAAAGGTGGATAGGGAGAAATGGTCCAGTGCATTGGCCAGCAAGGTCACCTGACCTAACACCGCTGGATTATTTTATCTGGGGATTCGTTAAAGCAAAGGTATACGCCACGCCCATTGAAACTAGGGAGGAACTCATTAGACGAATAATCAGTGCTTGCCGAGACGTCACACCAGAAATGGTAGAGAAAGCGTTTGAGAACTTAATTGTCCGCGCACAAACCTGTGTTGCAGCCAATGGTGATATTATTGAAAATGTTTTGTAAAAATTTATGTGAATAAAATATCTGCATTTAAAAACCAAACGTGTACATTTTTTCAAGTGTGAAAACTCTTCTACGTTTGTATTAGACTTGTTCCCTTTTCAATTATCGTTTCAAACAATCGTAATTTGGCTTCACCAACTTGTAAATTTTTCAAGCTCGAATTTTCACTGATAAATAAGTTGTTTTTCGTCGAGTGAACAATTTTTAAGGGTTTTCGATGACGGCCTACAACTTTATAATAGAAATTTTTTATCTCGCACCTAGTGGTCGAAAAATAATTTTTCAAAATTGGTGAAAAACATTACCGAAAACGCTCAAATTTCTCAAACTGATGTCCCCCGGTATAGAGATTTGACCTTCCAAATTTGAAATCGGTACTATAAATAGTTTTTGAAAAAAAAAACACTTTTCCGAGCAAAAAAAAGACCCTGTATGTATTCATTTGATGAAAGAGTGGAAGCGAAATAAATCGATTTGTTTAGAATAAAAAAAATGTTTATTTATTTCACACATAATTATTGTTACACATTTTTATTATTCTTGCCAGCGCGGAGGAGGCCTGGTTTGTCGTTTTGGCCTGGGAGATTTTTTAGGCGATGGTGATTTTAATTTTTTTTGCGGTGATATTGGAACTCCACCAACAGCACCCTCCTCCAAAGATAGCTCTCGATCCCAATCATCTTCTTTGCTTAAACGACTTCCAATATCGGTATTTTCTAAGTATTCTTCAAATATTTCATTTTCTTGATTTAATCGTTTTTGCATCTTATTATCAATAGTTGTCTTTTGTTGCTTAACAATCGGCGTAGATGATTTCCTTTCCCAAGAATCTACAGTCTTTAAGAGACTCGGGAATTTGGCCTCTTTCCTAGTCTGCTCGTTTTCTCTCTCGCTGAGATAGTCTTTTATTTTGCGTGTCATAGTATTTAGACGCAGCTCTCCCTCGGGCGTCTTGAAGGGTGAATAAATTTTCGAGGCGAACGGGGAATTTAATGGTGCAACAAGTACGGGTGCTTGAAAGTTGGTAATTTCGACTTTAGGTACGGGTATCGCCTTCCTCATTTCCCTGGCCTCGCTCATTATTTTTAAAAATTCGCGTAATTTGGAGCGACTGTTTAAATTAGAAGATAATATATTTTGCATCTCATTATCTAATAAGTTATAATATGATTCCTGGGGAGAAACAAGTTGCTTATTTTCTTGAGATATTTGTCCGACACTCGATGCGGGAACAAAAATCATTTTTTTCATTTTATCTTTTATTGAATAAATTGGCAATTAAAGGAACGATAGAGCCTAGTAGGGCCGGTATGAAGCACCCCGTACCTTTCTGAATTAATAAAGCACGCTTCCTTTTTTGTGAAATTTTCGGACTGGCCAAAAACCGTATTGATTTGTTATATTTAGATAATTGTTTTTTTTTGGCTTTAGATAACACAATTCCACCCCCTTTCAAGTTTTTTCAAACGGTCTGTAAGGCTTTTAATTGCGTTAGAGAACTGTTAGCTAATAAATTTTTACGTATCCCTCCTTTAGATTTATACAATAAATTTAAATATGGATAGTGTGTTTTAAACCTGTCAGATGGATTTGCAATAGGACTCGTTTTTTAACGTACTGTCTTTTTTGGAGCCATTGTCTTTAATAAACTTAATAATAATATAGTAAATTATTTATTATTGGAAAAAACTACCATTTGTGGTCCCTTTTGATTAAATGTGTACGATCTTAATCGTAAGTTATCTGGAGTGGTGACAGATGTGTCTATAAATAGTGACTTGTAAGGCTCGCTAGTAGCCATATCGTAGGCCATTTTAATTATTTTTGTATTATTTGGAGATATTTGATTAGCTAAATATTGAATTTGACTTAAATCTCGAGGAGATTTAAACAGATTTAGATATGACATATTAAGAGAGATTAAACGAGATTGTTTCCCTCGAGGAAATAAAGTTTGTGAGATTAATATGACTGAAATTTCATAATGATGACTGTCGACGGTAACCAATTTAGCAATTTGGTCATTTTTGTAAAGCTCGTCCGCCAGATCATCAATAATAAGTAAGGAATTTCTATTTGATTCCCAAAACTCGCTGTCTATCGGAGGTAGTCCTTGAATAAACTCTATATCGGTTAAAAGTTGAGATAAAACCTGGTAACCTGATTGCCAAACCGAATAACAATAAATAATTTTAATAGGGGGTTTATCGATTAATTCATTCCTCCATCTAATTAGTGAGTTCGTCCATGATGATTTGCCTGACATAGTAGGCCCTGACACCATCATTCGAAATGGTGAAAGAAGTTTTATATAAGACCCCAGCGAACACAAATCGTCCCTGGGACGTCCCAGCATGGTCCATAGAGCCCAGCATGGTCCCGTACAAAATTCGTCCTACGGGACGAATAACGGACGTCCCATTTAAGTCCTCGTAGAACCAATTTCGCGACATCCGATATTCAGCCCAATCGACGTCGCATGGATCTCCACTATTCGTCCGAAATGTTTCGTCCAACAATGCTATCTAGAGGTGCGTTTATCAGCAATTAATTTTAATTTTTTTCACCTGTATTTGCATTTGAGCTGATAATGATTAATGAACTACAAAATATTAATTTTATTATTATTTAAATTTACGAGTTTATTTAACGTTAATTAATGCAATTACGTGTTAAATCAAAACTACTTAATTATTTAATTAATTTTATCTGTTCTTAATTTTTATATTTTTTTATATTATTATTTTTTTAATTTTGATTTCCATTATTTTCATTTGATGCATTATTTCTACAATCACAGCCAATTACTGCGAAAAAGCTGATCTAAGATGTCCCACCTAAATACCTTTTAAAATATCTGGTAGCCCAGTTTGTAGTTTCTTTTGTACGACGCCATTACTCGATAGTTTGGAATCGGTCACCATAAAGTCCTCAATGCGTTCTACACAAACGTTAAAGATTATAACAAAGTAATCTCTAGTATTGCGGATAATATATCATAAGAGTAAGTATTTTATTAAAAAACTGTTTGATTTTTTTAATGATTTTAACTCGATTTTTTTAATGTGTCTTTTACAGAGGTAGGAAGAAAATATGTTTGATCAAAGTCTATTCATTTTGGACCTGTACATGTTTCAATTTAACTTTTTAAGTTTATTATTCATTACTCTCACTGAACGGTTCGCCTAAAGCTTTATTTCATTTTGTTATATTTTATATATTGGATTTGGAATTCCAAAAGTAAGATTTGCATTGAATTATCCGAATGTTAGGGAAGGTTCGCTGTTTTTAAAGTTCATTTTGGACCTGTACATGTTTCAATTTAACTTTTTAAGTTTATTATTCATTACTCTCACTGAGTGGTTCGCCTAAAGCTTTATTTCATTTTGTTATATTCTATATATTGAATTTGGAATTCCAAAAGTAAGATTTGCATTGAATTCTCCGAATGTTAGGGAAGGTTCGCTGTTTTTAAAGTTCATTTTGGACCTGTACATGTTTCAATTTAACTTTTTAAGTTTATTATTCATTACTCTCACTGAGTGGTTCACCTAAAGCTTTATTTCATTTTGTTATATTTTATATATTGGATTTGGAATTCCAAAAGTAAAATTTGCGTTGAATTCTCCGAATGTTAGGGAAGGTTCGCTGTTTTTAAAGTTCATTTTGGACCTCTACATGTTTCAATTTAACTTTTTAAGTTTATTATTCATTACTCTCACTGAGTGGTTCGCCTAAAGCTTTATTTTATTTTGTTATATTTTATATATTGGATTTGGAATTCCAAAAGTAAGATTTGCATTGAATTCTCCGAATGTTAGGCAAGGTTCCCTGTTTTTAAAGTTCATTTTGGACCTGTACATGTTTCAATTTAACTTTTTAAGTTTATTATTCATTACTCTCACTGAGTGGTTCGCCTAAAGCTTTATTTCATTTTGTTATATTTTATATATTGGATTTGGAATTCCAAAAGTAAGATTTGCGTTGAATTCTCCGAATGTTAGGGAAGGTTCGCTGTTTTTAAAGTTCATTTTGGACCTGTACATGTTTCAATTTAACTTTTTAAGTTTATTATTCATTACTCTCACTGAGTGGTTCACCTAAAGCTTTATTTCATTTTGTTATATTTTATATATTGGATTTGGAATTCCAAAAGTAAAATTTGCGTTGAATTCTCCGAATGTTAGGGAAGGTTCGCTGTTTTTAAAGTTCATTTTGGACCTGTACATGTTTCAATTTAACTTTTTAAGTTTATTATTCATTACTCTCACTGAACGGTTCGCCTTAAGCTTTATTTTATACTGTGATAATTTATATAGTTAAATTGTAATTCCAAAAGTAAGATTTGGATAGATATTAAAATTAAGCTTCGAGAAACAGTAATTTCTAGAGTACATTTTTCATTCGATAGTCTTAATTTTTTTTAAGGAATATTATTAAATGGCTAAGTTTTATTTTGCTTCTGATTTAAAAATTAATTTTATGTTTTTTTACATTTGTATAAGGAAGGTTATTTAATTTTTTAATAGTTTAGTTCGAAATTTATTTTGTTATATAAAAATTAAATAACTATATAAGTTTTGTAATTTATATGTTAACTGCTAATACTTGCAGAGTTCGTGTTATTACAATCAAATTGTTCACTTGTTGCTGGATTTTTTACATTATCTTGTATTTTAATGTTTTGAATAAAATTTTAATATCAAGTTTGGCTTTTTAAATTATTTGTTCAGAATACGATATCCAATGAACGTCCTAGTTTCATCCCTATTGACCCATGATTGAACCAAATTAAAGGCCTAAAGACATCTCTAGGTTTTATAGAAAGACATCCAGGGGACGACCGCCGTAATCGCCGTTGGACGTCCGAAAACTCGTCCCCGGGACGTACTACGGCTATAGACAAACCGGACATTTGGACGTCCTTTAACGTCCAACCGACGTCAACCCCGGATTTTGGGATGTCCTACGGACGAAGGCAAGATCCGAGTGTGACGGTCTATTGGATGTCCATAGGACGTGTTTGTGTTTGCTGGGACATTACTGTTTAAACAAAGACAATATACTACGTATTTTGTTAGTAAATTGTCGGTTTTATAGAATATATGTAAAAATCAACAAACACATTTTAAATTTAAAAAATTATTTTATTAAAGTGTAATATGTTTCTTATCAAAAATCATTCCTTCACCAATTATATAAACTTTCAAAATAACATACAAAAATAACATTTTTGAATAAAAAATAAATCACAATAATTCCTTCACCAAAAAATTATACATTAATTCCCGTTTTTTAGTAAAAATTCAATTTTGAAAGTTAAAAGTTTAAATCTTAGGTTATTTAAAAATAAAGTATTTACTCGATTTTCGGAAGAGATTTCATTTACGATAACTATGTGGTTGAATGAAACCTGTTTTGCGGGTTTTTTGTTACATGATTTTTAGACTTATAATTAAAAGATGACAATTTTATTTTACAATTCACCATCTTCATATTCTAAATAGCCGTAGGGTACACTAGAGATATTCTGCTTTAACAGACGTTTACAAAATGTTTTTTTTTAAAGTTTTACTTAAGTTGCCAACACGTAAAAGCATTTTGTACGTTAAAAGGAATTTTCACCTTAAACTCGGTATTTGGTACAAAAATCATCTGTTTGAAAGCGTCGAAATGAATAATTTCGGAATTCTCCCTGGTAAGAGTTATCCCTTTTAGTTTTATAATTGTCTGATTATTTTCAAGTTGAAAGCTGTAACTTTTTGGCCCGGTTGATACGAATTTTGTTATATATGTATTCGGGGTCTCGCACGTAAGTTCACCTAAATTACCACCGATGGGGGGTAGCCATTCGTTTGGTAAATGAGTAAATTTAACTCCGTCTGTGTCAAAATAAATTACACGCTTTCCCAACTTATTAATTAATTTATGCAGATGAATACGCCCGTAACTAGTGACAAAGGCAGCAATTATTACATTACCTTTGGTAAATGTGGGTGCCAGCTCACTTTTTTTATAACCTACCATGGCAACGTCGTTGTTGATTAAATGCAAGTCTGTTAATTTATTCGTTGTGTCTGCTATAATCTCGGTTAATTGGGAGTAGCTATGTATAATTTTAGTTGATGATTTATCCATTCTTAAGGCCATTCTTCCATATAACGAATTCTGAGCTAATTTCGCGGAAGTTCTTAAGGATGGGTTATCAACAATTTCTTCGGGTTCTAATCTCACTCCATGCGCTTCGTATATCGCGTCTAAATACTCTTTTTGTTCTCGATATGTTTTAATATTAGGCGGAAATCCTGAATTTTTAACTTTTGCTCTAAAAAAATGTCAATATATGGTTTGAAGAAATTGGTTGTAATATTATAGTGATACACCTCGTAATTTCTAACAGCTGGTATTTACATTCTTTTATTGAGTAGTAGATTTCCAACGAAGGTAAACCACCGTTATAGCTCGTTCGTCAATACTTTGAGTACATTTTTCATCATTATTTATCACACAACTCCCGCATAAATGATAATAAAGTTTTTTATTAAAACGGTAGGGAAGAACGGGTAAGTAGAGTTCTCTGGGGGAAGGATTCGACAACTAATTATTCCAAAATAGGCGTCAGGTGCATAATCAAAGCTGTGTGTGATAACTTTAACACTTTTACAACCATATTCCTTTTTTGTAAGCAATACGCATACAGACTACAAAAATCAAAATATCGGATTTGTTCTCCAATTGATGTGTCTATTTCATGGTACAGTTTAATTGTTTCTACACGTCCTCCAACTAAAGAATCTCTAGGGTTAATTTTAGGAATAATTTTAATTGTATTAAAAAAACTTAAGCTTCGACATTTTTTCTCAACAAGTCTAATATCTCACATTCAAAAATTTGAATATATGTGTGGTTTGGTAAATTTTGTTCTATAAATTCTTTTCGGTGTAATTCTCTTTCTCTAATTTCTTTAAATGTTTTTCCGATAATTGGATTAAAGCTCGAGCCAGAAAAATGTTTTGGACAACCGTGCCAGAAATCACCCATTACATCAACTACTATGGGTGGATTTTCACAGTAACCATCTACGAAATACGGACCTACAGCCTGTTTGCAAAATTAATTTATTTTCCTTCTCATACCAAGATAAATATTTTAATGCAATCTCACTTTCATTCTGTCTACTTGCCAAACCGATAGCCGGGATAGTACATAAGGTATTTGGTTCTAAAAACTTGTCGATAAATACATTATTAAGTGCCCCAGAAAGAGAAATACCCCCATAATTACTGATATCAATTTCAATTAGGTCTTTATATAAGATGCGAAATTTCTGCATAGCTAAGCGTAATAAATTACAATCTAAAAGACAATACGCTCTGGATTCTGATTTAATACAATATACTGGTTCAAGCTGTTCGTGTGAATACCAATTTTTAAATTCTCGGTATTCCAACTCTTTCATTTTATTAGGCTCAAAATTTTTTTCGTCCGGAATTGGTCCTGAATAGTTTAAAGTCTCTTTTGTCCAAAAATATAGGGAAATATCCTTTAGATTTAGGTAAGGAAAACATTTTAGGAAAATGCCTTAGTGGTGCATTAATATAATTTAAAGAATCTACAAAACGAATGTCTTCCCCTTTAATATAAATAGTAAGAATTTTGGCTCCATCGTAAATAACCTCGGGGATGACATGTTTAATTAATTTAGAAATAATAAACATTCCGTCGAAAGATCTCAAATTATGATCCATTACGATAAGGTTTGTAAATTTCGGTCTAATTGTTTTTCTTTTCCGTTTCCCATGCGTAAGTAAAATAGTTTCATGTTGAAACAAAAAATTGAGAAAGTTATTTACACAATATTGTCCTTCAAAAACCGTGGTTTCAACAGGGTGATTTAAGATTTCATTTTGTGCCACTAACAGAATAGGTTTATGAATATCATGGTCGATTACAGTTTCAATATCGAAATACACATAGGATCGTGGTTTTTTTAAAGGTCGACTGTTTAACATAATGCTGATTAGGATGATGTTCAATTTTACAAGAGTTGCAAGCTGTTTCACATTTGTGAGTTTTTAAAGTTTCAAATTGAACACAGCATTTTTCGCATCTGTGGAAAAGCTTGCAAGTTTCATTTTTAAAATGAAAATTGTAACATTCACCTTGTTTTAAATACATATTACAAAGTTTACAACGAACTAAAGGAATTTCTAAAATTTCGTGAAAATTTGGACTTAAACAACTTTTACTTTTAATATTTTTAGTGTCAAAGCAGTGCTGCATGTTTCTATGTGTGGTGGAATAAAAAAAATCACAGTCTGAGCACGGAGCTACGCCACCCCAAATGGAATGTAGATTTTTAAGCAAATGAACGTGCGTGCCAATTTTTACAAGTAGAATTTTGTTTTCGGAAGGTGGAAAACCTTTGAAATAAATTTGAAAATTTTCCGCTGCGTTGAATATTATTATCTGATATTTTGGGTCTAAAAATGTTTGAAATTTAGCTATATCAACAATTTCTACAGATCCTTGTGCAATTCCCACATCCTCATGCAATTTCTTAGCGGTTTTAGTTTGTAATTTACTACGAAAGAGTGTTAAGGAGCGATATTCTTTAAGAACACTTGTTAATGGAAGTTTTTTCTTTTTGTACTCGGCAATTTGACAGAGTTTTTGTCCAACTGTGAGGGCTCTCGCTACGCATAAATTATCTATGTTGTTTATATAGTAAAAATTGGTTTTAGTTTTTAAAAAAGCATCAAGATCGATAATATCTCTGTTTTTAGGGCTAAAATGTTTTTCCCATTTTCTGTGGGGATTTTAAAAGAATTATACTAAATTTAATTTCTCCATCTAGTAATAAATCTTTTTTCGATTGAGCAATGCGAGCTATATGGCTAAATATTCGAGAAACAGTTAACTGATCAATTTTAATAAATTTAATGTTAATTGGATGTTCTAAATTTTCCGATTGAATTGCAAATCTGAGGAAATCGAAACCTGGTGCCTCTTGTTTTACGTATTTGATAATTTTGGACAGAATCTTTTCAAATACTGTAAAAAATAAATGTGTGGGGATTTCGTTTAAATCTATTAGTTCTAATTCAATATCAAGTTGTTTACATTTCCACTTTTTTGAATTTCTAGGGCTTAATGTTTTAATTTTATAAAACTTTTTATAATTAAAACTGTTTAAAGATGAAAAGTCTAATTCAGAGTCCGAACCGTACTCACTGGAGTCTTCCATATTCTAATTTCGTTTCCAGGTCTAAAATGTTATTCTAATTACTATTACGAATAATTAATTAATGAGTTTAACTTGCCTTCGTGGGTGGGCAAACAATTTTTCCTTCCGTCTGGTCAATTATCTTTTTCAGCCTGTTTGTTGAGTTTATGATTCGCACAACGTCCAGGGATAGGGTGTTGGCTAAGAATTTCACTCTTTTATAATCTCCCTTCCAGAGCTCATCTTGAGGTAGATTTTTAATGTTTTTATACGAATATATCTGAATATCTAGATATATGCCCTTGTCGCTCGCCTTTTTTCTCCGAGTTTTAGTTTCGTAAGAAACCCCACCTTTCTTAACTTTCACGGATTGCTCGATACCAACTTCTTCGATATTTGACATACGACGTACCTCTTGAATACAGTCCCCATCCGATTCGTCCGAATCTAATAGCATCTCCTCTTCAGGCCTATCAAAAACCGAAACTGCTTGACTCGCGGAGATTTGACTATTGCTTGTGGAAGCCATTTTAGGCTGTTATGTTTCAATAGTAAAATTTAGCCCTTTTATACCAAAAGTAATTTATTTTTTCATTAATTTTTTCAAAATATAAAACCTTGAATATTAAAGTGTTTAATACTACAAGGATAGAACCTGGTTATAATTTATCGATATGTAAATGGTATTTAAAATTGTTTGTGAATGCCAATTTAAATATAGACGTGTATAAAAATATAAAATTGGACTTTATATTTAATCAGTTTTTATCATTGAATCAAATATTTTCCGTGACAAAAAAGAAAACGCCCTAAAAGTTTTAATATTTTTGCTTTAAAAATCGATTATAGATGTAAGAATTTTGTGAATTACAGGGTTAGATGTTTTAAAATTCTATGGGAAGAAATATATTTCTGCGAGGCATAAAATTTAAGCGAAGGGATAAATTATATTTCTGCAGGGTGCATTTAATAAAAAAATGGTCTTTTGACTTGATTTTAAACAGGTTAAAACAGGATGTAAAAAATTAAATATTTTGAAATTTTTCTTATAAAAGAGTGTCTTTACCGTATACGTTTTATAAACCG
Organism: Leiobunum rupestre; assembly: GCF_980474605.1. Classification (NCBI taxonomy): domain Eukaryota; kingdom Metazoa; phylum Arthropoda; class Arachnida; order Opiliones; family Sclerosomatidae; genus Leiobunum; species Leiobunum rupestre. The sequence continues at coordinate 2,121,046 of NC_143393.1, read as the reverse complement.
TGGGCTCTCGCGAAGTTTTGACTTTTTCCGGTAAGATATCTCATCCGCTAGCTGTGAACCCTTTTACTCTTAAATACTTAGCTTTACGCAAAGTTAGGAATTATAATCTTTTAAAAATTAACGATGTTTCGATTAGACTTGAAAATTACTGTATGAAAACAGTCTTTCTTGAGTGTCAAGCCTTAGTAGAACCTTTTAAAAAAAAGCATTTTTGCGTGCCCCTTTATAAAAAATCTTTTAAATTATCTCCATCTGTTTTTGCTTCAGTTTTTTCTAGAAGAATCAATAACAATTCTTGTCTATTTGACGTTCATTCTAATAATTTTTTCTGTCCCCACGACGGTTTTGAGTTTGACGGTTTAATGTTCCACACTCAACCACTCTTGAGGGCTGGTTTTCCTATGAAATTTTACGTTTAATTGGAAAGCATATGCGCTTATATCAAAATTTAAATAAGATCCCATGGTTTCGACAACATAGAAATCGTAGGAATCTTCAACACGACCTTTTAATTCTCTATCAATTACAGCAACTTTCTTTCGAAAAAAACAATTAACTATAACTAATGACTTTTGTCTAACAAGATATACTATCCGTTTAGAATTGGGAATGATAGTTCTATTTTTTATTAATGATTTGGATCGCCAAGAAGTTAAAATAGTTACAACTTTAGAGTAAGGAATACTAATTTAAAAAAAATAATTGCAATAATTAAGATAAATATTTCTATTTAGTTGCAAATTATCTCCACCAAATTCGAATTTAAACGATCGTCGGCGAATTTTACAACTACGACTCAAGGTATTTACAATATTTTTTTATTTATTTTTATTTTAAAAAATTAAATTAATTTTTTACAATAGGACTCAAATCTCATAAAGTTTTAATTTGGTGAATTAGACATTTTTTATTTAAAGACTTTATTTGTGTTTTTTATTTTTTTATTGTTTTTTGTAAATGTTAAACAATTAAAAAAATGTTTCATATTTTTTATTTAAAATGTTTTCTTTTTAAAAAGTTAAGTGTTTTTTAAATATGTTTTCAAAAATAACTAGCTTTATTAATTTAATTCAGGCGAAGGAGCCTCTTTTTAATACTTCATAATCTACTTTTTCTTTTTTAACTAGCTTTATTAATTTAATGTTGGGATTGGTGCAAAGACCTTTTTTTTCCTCTATTAAACATCCTTTGTTTTCATCTTTTTTATACAATATATTTTCAAGAAATTGTATTATTGTTATCTTTTTGACACATCTAATTTTTTGGTTTAAATTAATTGTTTGATGTAAATATCTTTTTTTGTTAGTATTAGATTTTTTATATTTGCTTTTATTAATACTATTATTATTATTATTTAAAAAACTTCTTGAAAATTTATTGTTTACAACTGATGTAAACAAAGTTCATCTGGGATACAATCTAGTGCTCATTTCAAACTACCCATTGGTCATTTATTAATCTTATTTTTTTTTCATATCTTCTATATACTTTTTTATACTAATATCGTGTTTAAACTTTAATGTTTGATTTTCTTATATATGTTTATTTTAGTAATTGTCTTATTTTTGATTTTTTTTCATGTCTTCTATATATTTTTTATACTAATATCGTGTTTAAACTTTAATGTTTGATTTTCTTATATGTTTATTTTAATAATTGATGAGTATATTAACTGAAATTTTATAAGTACATTTTGTACTAGGTTGTTTAAAAATTGAATATAATTGTTTTTTTATTAAATTTAAAAAAAATTGTTTAAGAAGGATAGGGATAATTAGTTAACCTTAGTTGTACTACAAAATTAATAATTATTCCCAAAGGCAATATTTTTAAATTTTAAAATATAGGTCAGGCTTAAATTATAAAATATCAATGTAAAGGATTTTTACCAGGAGAAATCTAGAATCAAGATGATTGGTGAATTATATCTAAAGCCTGTACTTTCTTTGCCGCGATCGTTAAAATTTCTCTCTCTTCGAATAGTAAGAATGTATAATCTTTTTAAAAACAAACTATTTGTTTAGCTACGAAATTCTTCAATTATTTAGCAAATATATGCAGATGTTTTGTGGTGGAATCACAAGAATTTAAAAACAGTTTTAGTCTGAACTTCACGTGTTAGATCAAATTCAACATGTTGGCATTGTACAACATAAACGTTCGAACTGTTTTAATTAATTCAAACATTCTCGAACTGTATACTTCCGAAGCGATTAAGACCAAAACCAGTGTTTTTATTCGTGCGATGGTAGAGCAACAAAAAAAGTTAAAGAATTCTGGTGGTAAATATTTTTCGATATAATCGTTTTTAATAGATTAATTTATTTATATCTATAAATTCTAGCCCGAATTTCCAACCCGACATGTCGATTTGTACCGAAGAGGAAAAATATCTTCTACGAATTGATGTAATTATAATTATTTTTAATTATACACTTAAAATATTTTTAACATTGTGTTTTTTATATTTTTTAGCCTTCAAATTATTTATACATCCTTCTTTAATTCTTTATTATTTATTAATTTAATTTGTTAGATTGTATTTTAGTTTTATTTGTAGTGTTTTTTGTGTTGTTAAGTGTTTAAAAAATATATTGTTTGAAATATAATAGTTATTTAATAATATAATAACTAATTGTGTTTTTGATTACTTTTACTAAAACTAACATTGTTTTAAAATAATAAATCTATTAAAATATTTGCGAAAAAAATGAAAAAAAAAACTTATTTATATTAATATAAATTTTAAAGTATTTTGGGTGGGGCCAAAAGTTGCCAAGGCTATAAAAAGAAGGTTTCCCCATCTCGCAATTAACTAATTAGCGTTTTAAATGGCGAAAAAACGAAAAAAATAAAAAGACGATATCAAAAGTTAATTAACATAAGTAATCGGGGGTCACATATTACCGCCGATATCTCGGTCCGACCTTTTCCGATCGTGTCCAAACTTGTTGGGGTGATAGACCGAGGCTTAGGGGTTGTGGACAGTGCTCGAGCATCGAGGTCAAAGATCATCTTCAAGGTCAAATTTGAGATTGAAAACAAAAATATTTTGTTACCTTTTTCCAAGGTCAAAAATTGGTTTTTGGAAAAAAATTTGGGTTGTTTTGGCGGCCATCTTGGATTTACATGTTCAAATATGATTATTCTCTACTTACAGTCACTGGAACTGATCGTTCGGTAGGAGACAATCCAAGTAATTGTAGAACAGCGATGCGTGTAATTTCTTTGGTATTATACACAAGGGAATTGTGTGCTGACCAAGTGAGACCATGGTCTAAACCATCTTGTTTTCCACTACCTATTCTTGAAAGAATCCACATGAAATCGTGATTGAAAGCTTTTTCTTTTTGACTAGAAACTCCAACACCTTGAGTATAAGTGGGAAATATTGCGCTTTTAGGGCGTATTGACTTCGAAACTGAGCATGAAAATTGACGGTGGAATTTCTGTATTTTGAGCCTCTTCTTTAAAGAGAAATGGTTCGTTTGCATCAGATGACTTGACTTTTTGGTAAATAACAATAACTGTTCCGTGCATAGTACGTTGACCACCAGGGTCTAAGTTGTCAAAAGCGAATGATATTTCTATTCCAAATATGAAATTCGGTGGAAGATAGATACCGTCGTTTTCGTTCCTTCTACAAAGCACATTTTTAGCTATTAAATTCTCAACGTCTTTTACTCTTGAATAATTGACGGTCATTCCTAAATGACTTAGTAGTTCAGCTAGTTCTGAGCTTCGTGACTCCTTGTGAATGGATAGTCCGGCCCCCAACTGCAAATTCATTTCTCGGGTTCTTCTTACACTTTGCGATTTTGTGACAGATGCTTGACGAGGAGATAAACATTAAAAAATTAGCGTCTGAGCAAATCTTAATGATCGTTGGTCAATTTCGCTCTTGCGTTTTTCATTTGAACAGAGAGTAGCTTTTCCGATCATACACCATTTAAAAAAAATCAAGAGACCCATTAAAACACCACTTTTCTGATGACAAAATCAACTTCCGTATTACTGACGATGCTTTGAACAGTCTCCTGACCTGAAACTCTTGGTTATCTTCGTCTTTCAAAGTGGTTAAAGCCGCGTCTTTAGTGCCACTCAAAGACACTAATTCCGAGGAGCGCTTTTGTTTTGGTTGAGAAAACTCGATTCCTAGTACTTCATCTTTTAAAAAATCTTTCAGTTGCCTTCTTGCTATAACTTTGTCTTTAGACCATTTGAAATACAAATATTTAAGTACAAGGCATGAAGTTCAGCCATAGAAATGACTTTCATTGTATTCTGTGCAAAGTCCTCTTCAACTAGATTAAGGAACTCGATGCCCGAAGCTACCACTGCCGCCTTTTCATTTTCTGTAGAGCTGCCATTAACGTCGTGGATCGTAAAGCGTTGGTTACTTTTTTTAACCAACATTGCAAGTGATACATAATATCTACCGCGTGTGCGTCCGTTTCATTTATACATTCATTTAATCGTACCCTCCATGTGTCGTTCCCATTTAATTCAACTGCTTATCTTAAAGATGCTCCGCTTGAATCATAAGATATAATATGTAAAGGGTGCCGTTTAGTTTCTTTGTTATCACAAAAGAAGCAAAGAAGTTTAGAGTACTTTGGTTGTTTTGCTTCTCGTAAAAGGCAATGGTACACTCTTAGTCTGACCCCTGCTAGTAGAAGCGGCTAGCTCTAAAGACACTTTGCTAGCTTCGGATTTCAATTTTACTCGATAACGTTTTTTAATTTGACTTCGACGAGACTTCAGAGATAATTTTTTATAACAGGTCAAATGCCACTTTACCTTTCGCTTCTGTAAGTTTTCAACTGTTACATTTCCATCCAGGAAATTTAGAAGTTCTTGGCTGTCAACGTCTTTTTGATCTGCATATTTTGTCAATAAAAAAGATATAGTCTCGTAAGTAGAATTTGCTGGATTTTCCACAATTTTTTCTCTGGTATCATTTTTACAAAACACACAGCTATCACGTTTAGGCGCCCGTGACATCTTAAGAATAAATTTGAATCCAAAGAAAACGAACGTTTCCTTAGCTGACAGAAACTCTTTGCTAAATAAATCGAGGTTCTCGAAGTCAACAAACGCTATCGATCTGCCCATCCACATGACCCTAAATAATAGCCCTGAAACTTGTTTTTTCATTCGTGTAACAGTTAGGTGTTATAACCGGAGACCTTTGCCTTATTCGTCCGCTTATCTCTCTCCCGTTCTATGCGAGCCCACTAATAACGTTTGGTTTCATTTAACCTTTCTAACTTTATGGCTCTTACACTTTTTTTGTTTAAGTATACCCCTTGAAACTACATTTTTTTTTAAATAATACTTTTTGACGTAAAAGCTTTCATTTGATACCCTACACCGTGCGGTTATATTCCAAACGGCGACATCAAAGTATCTGGGGTTATGGTTTGACGCGCCCCTATCATTAATACTTTGCATAAATACACCCAGGGTTATTCTAGTTTACATAGTGTTAGTCTTGAGGTTATAAGCTTTAATTTGTTACCATACATCACGTGGTTTAGTTCCAAAACTGAGTTAACTTCAAATGTGCGAAGGGGGCGGAGTATATAGCGCCCCCTATCTAAAATAGCTAACATATATTAGGTTTTGCTTAACCAGGGTGGTAATTAGTGTATATATGTAATTTCTTAAACATTTCAATAATAATTAATTAATTACTTAATTAATTACTAATTATTAATCCCTGAAAAGCTATTGGTAGGGCTACCGCCCCCCAGACGCGCCCCCCAAAGTTGTACCATCGATATTCGGATTCTCCTTATTTTTCTGAAAATTTGGGTACCACCCACCATACTCTTTCATTTACGTGCACACGAGAAGGTTTTTTTTACATAACGCCACGCACTATAAGTCTTTTTTCGTGGTTTTAACAACAATCCATACAAATGTTCTTAGAAGACAAATTTTGCAAAGTTCACCTATTTACATCTAATTTGAACCATTTAACGTTCATCGTAAATGTCTGAGTTGGTTTTAAGGTGTGATATTTTTCATATAGGAAAAAACTAGTTGAATATAGGTACCCCTTGGCTGTTCTTATGGGACTTAGGAAGGTGAAATCAACTAACTAACTCTGCTCTTAATTATTTCATAATCGCACAACCTTGCAAACATTTCCTGCTGTATAAATATAAGCAGAAACTAGACTAAACTGTGTGACTGAAATAAAATAAAAGTAAATATTACTGATTAACTGATTCAAACTATATGAAGTTATTTGGTGGCCCTGCTGTTTGCTCATCACTGATTTAGTAGATTATCGAAACTACCATATATAAAGCTTTTTCATTTCACTGATCGTGATTTGTTCCGTCTTAAGACATCATTCACCCTGCAAGAGAGAAATGGAACATGTTTCGAAGATTCAAACATTTAATTTCTAAGCTCAAATGGAAGACGCGAGAAAACTTAAAAAAACTGCTCCAAGGGCAATCTTTTCCACAAATCCATTAAAATCAACAGATTGGTAGTAGGTGAAATTTTATCAAAACAGGTAGAAGCATGATAATTTAAAATAATAATAATAATATAATAATATATTTAGGATATACCCTTATAAGCACCATCTCTAGCACTCCAAAGCAGTTATAGAAAACACTTATTGTAGTGGTGCTATTGAAATTTTAATAAGGTTATTGATTTCTATGTTTTGGAACTTCAATCAATGGCCAACATGCCGTCAATTTTTATTACGATAAGAAATGGAAAACTAGTGTCATATGCTGATGGCATTATGGAAAGTGAAATTGGAAAATTGAAGAAATTTTTTTTAAAAGCTATTGATCATTTAAGAAAGAAACAAATCACTGGTAAGTGAATGGACATTATCTAGCCCCATAGTTTTAATTTTATGATAGGGTGAAATGTTCTAAAAAATTTTGTATGCCAATGAAGGTACCCAACTATTCCGCCTTCATATGAAAAACGAATACTTATTCCAGAAAAAAAACTAATGTGGTGTAATTTGTGACTTACCTTAGTATTTTTATTGGGGGGGGGGGGGGGGTGGATACATGGTGCCATTTAATTAAAAGTCATTGTGGAAGAACTTAATTTATTAATAATAATAATAATAAATAGATTTATTATATATGAACATCTTTTAAGTACAATACGTTTCTACAAAAGAGTCCTGGTAGTTTTACCCCAAACATTAAATTCGCACTAAAAAGACATGATCTAGAAAACGAAATGAATGTAATTAAATGACATATTCAGCTTCCTCTTCAATTGATTGTGTTGACTAATGCTAAGTTATAATACATTTTGAGCTTCCGTGCAGTGCTACTAAAGTTTAATTTATTATATTAGGGCAAAAGACATAAAAAAAATTAAAAATTCTAATGTTTGTGTATAAATGTATATATATTTATTATATATATATAAATATATATTTTAGATTCTTCTGTTGAATGTCCAGAACAATTTGATCCCCAAAGAATGTTTGTGGGTGACTTGAGAGAACATATTACAATAATTCTGACACCCTACAAACGTAAGTATTATTTTTGAATAGAACTTGTAACAGAAACTCGTCTGAAGAATGGAATCCAGGTTTTGACACGACTATTTTTATTGCCGAGGCATAAAGCTAAATATTATTTGTAAAATTTTGATAGACAACTTTATATGGATTAACAAAATAGGTAAAAATATTATCAGGATTTTTGTGGTTGTAGAGGTATTTCCAAAAAGTAAAACATTTAAAGAGAAATATATGTGGCAGTCCTTGTCAAATCAACATGGCCCAAACTACTCCAGTTCTCTATTTTATGAAATTTGGTAAACCGATCTACTTTTGCTTAAAATGAAAGAAAGTAAAAGTGCAGCCAACCCCGACTAGTCAACCTTGTATTAATTAAACAATTTTATTTGTTAACAAAATTAGCTTAATTTAATTTTTACAAGTACTTCAATTCAAAACAAATGATTTAATATAATTTGATGCTTATTTTGAGCATTTCTGTATCATTATTTGATTCTTCATGTGGTAGCTTTCACTATCTACCAGTGGTTGCTGTAGGCTTTCCAATTGACAATACAAAGGAAAGAAAATATTGAAATTTTATTCCTATAATTTAGTTTAAACTTTGTTCCTTGTTTGCATATTCAAAACCATTTATCTTGTGTATTTAAGTTTTAACTAAGCTATTGACAATTTATTAAACCCCAGTGCACCCTTATACATTTTTTTTAAATTAGGAAATACATGTAGGAAAGTTCGTTATCTTTTGCTTTCCACATGTTAAATGCCATTTTAAAGTGTTGGTTGCACGAAAATGGATAGTAATAAAATCAAATGAATGAGGGCTTGTTTTGAATCCCTGGAAGTTCTCTTTCCAAAAATGTCTTTCTTGAAACCAATTTCCAATCCTCAATGTACTAATTGTTTGTCCAAAACTGGCCTTTTTCCTCCCCAAAATCCTGAAATTTTGCGCGGATTTTCCTCCTTTGTAGCATGAGCAATATGGGGCAAATAGAAGCTGTAGTTTAATTCCTACAGTACATGGAACTGAATTGGAAGGAATTTTTTTACTGGCATAAATTTTCAAACCGAAGATTTTTAATTAGGCTTATTATCGAAATAAAAAATATATTTATATTTTTTAAGCGTGCGCATGGCGGCGCGTACGACACAACAAGTAAACAATGTAATACTTCGGTTTCATATAATTTTACTACTACATAGCCTTAATTGTGTATGCCTATTTCAATTACTCGGCCGCGTTGGATTTTTTCTTGGATGTTAAATCAACCTGCTTATAATCCCAGATGTAAAAAAATGTATTACAGACAATTAGCCATGATACGCTTCACATTTTCTGATGCCATGGGTGCCGAAAATAATTTGAGAAGTCTGGAAGTTCGCAAAAACCTTGATTTCCACAATTTTGACTTCTTTTTATGATAATTCAAAAACCACTTATCCAATTTTGATGAAATTTTCTGTACTTGCTATAAAATGTTTGTTCTTTCTAATGAATCATTAATTAGCCATAGCTAAAATTTAGTGCAACCAAATGCAACCTTTTAAATAAATTACTATTGCTATATTCCCAGCAAACAAAACAACGTCCTTTGGACATCTGATAGACGTCACACTCCGATCTTGCCTTCGTCCGTAGGACATCCCAAAATCCGGGGTTGACGTCCGTTGGACGTTAAAGGACGTCCAAATGTCTGGTTTGTCTATAGCCGTAGTACGTCCCGGGGAAGATTTTTTGGACGTCCAACGGCGATTACGGCGGTCGTCCCCTGGATGTCTTTCTATAAAACCTAGAGATGTCTTTAGGCCTTTAATTTGGTTCAATCATGGCTCAATAGGGATGAAACTAGGACGTTCATTGGATATCGTATTCTGAACAAATAATTTATAAAGCCAAACTTGATATTAAAATTTTATTGAAAACATTAAAATACAAGATAATGGAAAATGAAATTAATTGAAATAAAATTAAGGAAATAATTATATAAAAAAATATAAAAATTAAGAAAAGATAAAATTAATTAAATAATTAAGTAGTTTTGATTTAACACGTAATTTCATTAATTCACGTTAAATAAACTCGTAAATTTAAATAATAATATTCATAATAAAATTAATATTTTGTGGTTCATTAATCATTATCAGCTCAAATACAAATACAGGTGAAACAAATTAAAATTAATTGCTGATAAACGCGCCTCTAGATAGCATTGATGGACGAAACATTTCGGACGAATAGTGGAGATCCATGCGACGTCGATTGGTCTGAATATCGGATGTCGCGAAATTGGTACTACGAGGACTAAAATGGGACGTCCGTTATTCGTCCCGTAGTACGAATTTTGGACGGGACCAAGCTGGGCTCTATGGACCATGCTGGGACGATTTGTGTTTGCTGGGTAATTACTTCCAATCTACTTAATTAGCCTCACAGGTTGAGTTGATAATTTCAAGGGTATAAAGGGACGATTTGTGTTTGCTGGGTTGGTCTTGGTTAATCTTCTTCCAGTTACGCTGTGCTTGGTGTGTTGAAACTGCAACAAAATTTCCTATTACATGGTTAAAACTCAAATACACAAGGAAATTGGAGTTTTTCAATACACATATAGACAAAAATTAATTTTTATAGAAAGACTGTATTTTAGGTATAAACCAATAAGTGACTTTCAAAATTTATTTTCCAAAACAATTGTAATTAATAATTTTAAGAAAATGCTTGATAATTGTGGTTGAAATTAAAATATTCACGACTTTAGTGCATTAAATATTTAGATGTTTCGCTGCTATTGAGAATTAAAGTACTTTTAACATATTAAAGGGGAACAGGGCCTCATAAGTCACAAAAATCAGCCTAGTATCTTACTAGTTCCAGGCACGTGGGAACATTTGGATTAAGGGGGTACGGCATGGATGCTGAATTTTGGTGCCTCCCGCCTCATCAACAGGCTTTTGGCGCCCCTTTTAAAACAATTTGGTGTTTTTACTCCTGAATCCTCCATTCCTACGTCACTTATTGGTTCCCTCTGCAAAAAGAAAAATACTATTCATAATATACAATAAAATTAAACCTTGATAGATAATTCATAAGTAGCGAGTACCTTATTTTTAATGGTTTAAAATTTTCCATCCCTAATTTTTTTTAGACTTTAGGTGTTTTGAAAATATGCAAAACAAATGTAAATGAAAAGCATTATTATATATATAAACTTTTATTTTTTGTATTAGTGACTGTAGCAGCGTGGACCACAAGTGGAGTCGATATTTAACTAATTGTAATATTTGAAACATTTTTCATGGTGTCTTGCTATCATTCTTTTCGGAAATGCCGTGCATGTTTGGAAAATGAGCTTTTATGCTTTTAAATTTGACTTTTGAGCTTTAACTTAAAGTGCAACTTAAGAGAAGAGGCTAGGTAACTGCCTCCATCATACAAACTAATATAACATGTCGACCTTTGTTATAACTACAGTACAGCCTAGAACAAAGTTCACTAAACAAGCGCTTTGCATGGGATGAGAAACTGCCTGGAAGAGGCAATTGTGTTTCTTGAAATTGAGGAAGCCTTTGGATCAAATCTATGTTGAAGGACAGGGAAAGTGATGTCCTCGTTGCTGGGTCTACACCAGCTGTGGCTGCCCACGAGTGGGGGGGTCTCTCCCCTGCTTTAGTGCCTGCTGCTGGATGAGCTCATTCGGAAGTTCATCAGGGGAAGTAGTTGTTTTGGTTATGCTGATGATATTGCTATCGTCATCACTGGGAAGTTCCCAAATATGGTCAGGGATGTAACGTGGAGAGCTCTAGCGTCAGTTGAGTGCGGGTGCAGGGAGGTCAACCTCGTAAGACAGTCCTGGTTCCTTTTACTCATAAAAGGATACGGGGAATGTTTGATGGTATTTCCTTATTTCCTTGTTTGGTGCCTGGTGGTGGATGAGCTCATTCGGAGGTTGAAATCTTATTGGGGTCAGTAATGACCCGATTTACAGGGCTTGCTTAGCAAAGGACGAAACTGCCTCATATGTACTCTGCAGCTGCTATTACTATGCGTCTCAGTGGTTTGAGCATTTGAGTATGCATCAGTTGGAGGCGCATGACTTTATGGCAAGGCAGATATTAAGCTTTGTGTTAGAAATTGGACTTTTTTAAAGTCATCAGATTGGGGATGCACAATGGACCTAAAGTCGAAGTGCGCAGCTTGCCATTCCATTCAATAATAATAGTATATAATAAGCCATCTTTTGCTTAAAGCGGCTCTTATGGAGGGAGAGGGGCATTAATTAGATTTAAGTGAGCGCTCGCTTTGTGAACTTTGTTCTTGGCTGTACTGTATCTTATTTTACCTTCCAACAGTAGGTTTTTTCTCCAAGATTTGATCATAAAAGGGTTTCGCATAGACAAATGCCTTATTCCTGTTCATGGGGAAATTTCTTGTAAACCTTTGCATTATTTTTTATATTTTGTCTAGGAAATGGGTTATTTGATCAAGAAAATGTACCAACTTGGTGGCCTAATGAACTACCTTACCATTCAATGAACAACCCAAGTAAGTTGCATATCCAAGATATTAAAGAATTCTTACCCAAGATTTAATAATAATAATCAGCCTAAGTCAACTTGCGACTTCTAAGGCCTTTTAACCCGTGACCTTGTTAAACAGCGTAGGAGGGTGGTGGCCAGTAATAAACATTTATGGAGTAAAAAAAAATGAGATTCCCGTATGATCTCTATTGGATATACTCTCATAACTTCCACTGACTGCGTTACATGGTAAAACCCTCAATTCGAATTTTGGGCACGAGTTCCGTATGATCATTTTGTTTAAATAAAGGTTCTTTAAAGTTGTTTAATGTTATAATTCTTTAGATAAAGATGGTCATAGATTTTCTGAAATTGAATTAAGAAACATCTTTCAAAGTTATGTGAATTCTGGAGGTATTTGTATTAATTACGGAAAACTCATGAGGCGATTTGGATTTAATTAAAATTTATTTAACAAAATGAAAATTAAAAACAAACATTTTAAAACGTGATATTTGATCAACGTCCGACACTACGTGAGTATTTTATTTTGAGTTCGGATGCCTAATTCATTTTTCCATTGAAATCATAATTTAACAGATTCTGATAACAATACAATTTTATTTCCCAATATGACAAATCGGTAGAGATACAAATTTTCCAGATTTTTATCAATACTATACTGATACCGATATTTTTACATTTTTACCAATTTTGAAAAAAGCTGATGAAATTTAGAAAATATAAATCTTAATTATAATATTATACCTCGCTTAGGCACACTAAAATTTAGTTGCCCACGTCTTTTAATTTCTTATTTCTATACACAGTATAGGGTGGTTGTTAAGGGCTGCCAGACCAACCCCGACAAAGACTCTTGTCATAGGTAGCATAGCATTTGGTATACTTAGAGAGAATGATCCACTTATGGTGTAATGTAGAAGGGACCCAAAAGTGAATTTATAACGCTATTAAGGTGGTATAGATTAGTAATTGATATAGAAGAAATTGATAAACAAATAATCAATAACGTTGCAAAATGTTTTTTTAAATATTTTTGACTACATAGTTTAAAGACCGAGACTAGAGCGAATTTCCACCCCTCTAATCCTGTACTTAATTTTTTGACGAGTGAGAACTGATTGACATCTCTGACAACTTAAGTGACAGCTGGAGTGACCGCCTGAACAATTCCATGCACTGTAGCTTACCTCTTTTTTGATGCTCATTGTATATTTTCTATTCAAAACCAGTCAGAGCCGCCGGTCAAGCTGTCGACGCTGTCACACAATTTTGCGGGGGTCTAAATTCGCGCACGAGAAAATGGGATCTCTGTTCTCGGCCTTTAACTACCTTTATTCCATAAAACTTTCATTCGCTGTCACTACAAGAAATTATCAATAGCTTCTCAATATTATTACATATAGTAATTGGAACCATTTCTAAATTATATTACATAATGCTTAATTAAGAACTCTTTCATATTAATTAAGTTTATTATAAAATCTTGTTAACTATATACACGCAAAAACAAGAGCTAAGATTCAGGGGCAGCGTCAGTAATAGGCACGTGCCTATCAGTGAATTTAAAAGGGGCCTTCAAAACTATTATAGGGCATCCACAAACTATTGTTAGGGGGCCCCAAAATTTAAATTAAATTCTTAGTAATAATGACAATATTTGTTGTTTGAATGGGCAAACTCAAAAGAATGTTATTAAAAATGTAGTGAAAATACCCACACATTGGGTACTGGTAGTCATATGCAATTAATAATATATTACATAATACAGCCTCTAATATTATAAACCATGGCTTAAACCAAGTAATTTTTTAAAAAACAATGGGGTTTTTTTTAAATAAAACTTTTTCCAAAATGCTAGTTAGTACATTTTCTTACCGCAATGATTATATTTCTAAAACTAGGTGACCACTTTTCCTTAATTTTCAATACCTTCCTATAAATTCCTTACGTTTTTTATGTAATATAACCAAAAAACCTTCCTTCGTCATATACTCTTCTACAACTTTATTTTATCTACTGTTTTGCGATAAGAATCATTTTTGCTTATGGTTTTTCGTATATTTTCCTTTAATTTGCTTTGAAAATTTATTAATTTTTCTATAAAATTTTTGGGCTAAGCTGTAAGTTTTTTTGCATTGTTTAATCTAAGCATATGACTACCTGGTGGCAACTACGTTAAATATCAGTTAGATTTACATATTTATATGCCAAATTTTTAATACAAATCAACACATTTTGTTTCCATCTTTGACTTTCATTGTTTTGTCTTGAGATTGCAAGAACTAGACTAATTTTACTTCACTAGAAACCTTAACAACTCACAATTGTCTCTTGACAGGCTTAGCTGGGGCAGCCACGATCGGGGGGGGGGTGTTCTACTTCCAGTTCACATTCAATTCGGACTACAAAATAATTGTGTTACTGCGGGTAGAGTGCCTATAACTGCGATAGATATATGTTGGCCAAATAATAGCTCATTCTATATACATTGGAGAATATGAACGCATGCTTGATATAAGGTGTATTTGGTCAAATTTAATTAGAAAAAGTAATTTAAATTTTAATGTAAACTGATTGCCAAAACAGTTTATCACTTATATTACCCACCCCATAGTCCATCCACAGATTTTGCACTGGGAACAAACTCTTCTAATCTAACTATCCAGAAATGGATTAGGTAAATTTTGTGATTTATCACTCTGATGCTATTATCACAGTGACATTTTAGTTAGTTAATATAAAAGACAAGTTTTATGTCACGTCAAATCAAAACTACTCAAATAACAATTAAACTTAGAAAACAATTTTTTTAGGTATGATACGCCAATGAAAGTTGAAAAGTTCCTTTTTTTAAAGTTTGACAAATTATCACTATCTTAATATCTATTATGGGTTCAGTAATTTCAAAATAAGTTGTATGAGTTATACTAGAGCTTACACTGCAAATCTTTATGACACATATAGAGCACCTAAGAACATCTACTGAACACATAATTCCGTAACATGTGTATTTCAGACATTCCTTATATGTGCACTATATATGGCTTTTACGTTCCGTGCTTATTTACAAATGTCCTACAAATGTTCAATGTGTATTCTCTGTGTTCCCGTAACATCAGTATAACACCGAACAGTTACGGAACATAAGTGGTACTTTTGAAAAGCACATGTGTTACATCTGCAAGTGTTCATTTTGAATGCTAGTGGTTCATCTGCAAGTGTTCTTCATTTTGAATACTGTATTATACATCTGCAGGTGTTCTTTATTTTTATTGTTGTGTTACATCTGCAGGACTGGTGTCCTTCATTATGAATGATATTTGGTTGTTGTTGTAAAGATGGCCTTGCATCCATGAGCTTATTCAGAATTTAATTTCTAGGTACCTCAACCGCTCTTTTTGTTCCTATTTCAATTCGGTGGAGAGGTTTTTTAATACCTAAACTCTTAAAGTTCTGTAGTTGTATACGACCGGCAAAAGGCGGTGCCTATAACGACAGTCGACAGTGTTTTAGTTGAGGTCAGGCTGATCCAAGTATATATTGGGTCAATTTCACAAGTGAATTTTGATCGGTGTGGGACGCAGTTGAGGTGTTCGGGAAGCATATTCCATTCACGCACTGAAGTTGGAACAAACGAATGCCTCCGAAGACTGTTCTTCATAATCGGAGGACATACGAGAGTCCACGTCGTGAACCACGGGGGGGTCTCACCAATGACGAGATAGCAGCTTTGTAGGGAGACGGTGCTCCTTTGGCTTTGAGGGTAACTGACTATATGGTAAAGCGATGCTTCTTAAGTTCTTAAGTTCGTTTATTGCAAAACAAGGGGTCAAAGACCCATCACAGCGGAGAAAAATATATACAGAGGAAAAATATAGACAGGAGTAGAGGAACTTTATAGAGTGTTGTCGTCTGATACGATTTTGAAAACTTGTAACGTCACAGCTGTAGTGTTAATAGTGTCCGCCATGACAGTTACCGTTTTTTATCAATAGGCAAATTACAATGGTGACGTCGCTTAAGTCGTCGGCGCGACCCGAGAGTAGGTCACTTCACGTTTTTAAGCAACTCGACTTATTTTTATTTCGAAGAATTAAGCATATCCAGATTCAAATAAAAATATTTAAAATAACACCTATAAAGTTTATTTTTTTTAAAGGAATTGCGCAATACATTAAAAATGTTCACAATTTCCAACACTTACTCAAATCTGTTTTTTATAGCGGGCTATGTACATATATTTATACTTGGTTTTAGAACTATGCGTCATTGCGTGTTTTTGGCGCGAACTTCGCGAAGTGTTGGTGTTTTTTTATCCTTCCTGGTCATATTTCCACACGGCTTTACAGTAATTCCTCTCCAACTTTAATATTCGATATTCACAGAACCGGTTGATTTATGAAAAATTGGTAAATATCTCGAAAATTTATTGTAGTTATTGTAAGATTTTTACCAGCTTCTTAAGCAAAGCAATTATGTATGACAGTGGCCGAGGGTAATTAGCAATGGTTCAATTTCACAGTCACTGAACAGGCCGAGGCTTTCAGCCTATCCTACTGAGATACAGGCTTATTGGACCAAAAAAAGGTCAACTATTTACCAAGCATTTTGACTTTTTGTGAATATATATTATTAAGAACATAGTGAAATTAGACTTTACATTAGTTTCAAAAAGTGTTGGTAGTTATAGTATGCACTATAGCTTACTGGGCTATAAGCTTAGTTAAACCTTAAAGTGGTTAAACATTGAGAGATTTTGTAAATATTTATCATGAACATAGTCAAATTTTAACTGGCGTTAGTATGGAAATGTTTTAATCCTAAGGTTTCTACCAAGCATTTTGTTTTCTTCTGGGGCATTGCAAAATGGCATTAATACCTGCCCTAATTTACCAAACCATAAGGATAGTTATTTTAATAGTCAATTTGGCAAAGCTTAAAACACCTATATCTAGTTAAGTAACTTACGTACGTGTGTTAAATTAACATTTATGTGATACGCATTAATAGGCTACAACTTTGTTTTATAAGTGTTTTTTTTTGGAAATAACCTTTTATTGTGATTCCTTTTTCGCAACTGTAATTTTAGTTTAGACGAATATAAGAACACTTTCTTCAGTGAACAAATTTTAGTCTTAGTATTTTGGAATTCGTATAAATTTAAGCCCCTACAATTTCATAGCTTTATTTTTACATTTCACATATTAATTAAATATAAATATTCAACATGCAAGAGCCACGAGTAATTTGTTGTGAAATGTGTAGTTTTTCCTGTTCTGAAATTGACTTATATAATAAACATGTGATGTTGCTTCATCGAAATGAGAACGCATTTTCCGTATCCTGTAGTAGTTGTCCATATAAAAGCACAAGCTACGCTGCCTTTAGAACCCATTGTAGCCGGCAGCATAAAGTAAAAAACCCACAACCAAATGTCCCAAACTTAATTGAGCCTCCTGAAATTTCTAGTGACGAGGATGATTTTGGATTTCCAAACTTTGAGAGAAATAATGAAAATATATCAGAATTAATTGGTGTTGAAAAGCAAAGATGTCTTAAGTGTTCTTTAGGACAGTTTTTTCTCAAACTGGAAAGGAAGCATGGCATCAGTAAAAATGCTATCAATAACATTGCAATAGAAATGCAATATTTACTAAATGAGGTTGGGGAAATAATCAGGAAGGAAATTATTGAAGTAATTAAATCCGATGGTTCATCTCAAGTAGATATAACCAAGGATGAATATGACACTATTTTTTCTTTCACTTCACTAACTAATGCGTTCTTAAATGATAAAAAGCGTATGAAGTTTTTTCAAGAAAATTTTAATCTCTTGGAGACTAACCCAGTTTATATGGGTAAAAAACTAAAGAAAGTTAAAGGCAAAATTGCTCAAAAATCTCAATATGGATATACTGTACCTTTCCTAGAAAATTTAAGAGCGCTTATAAGGACCCCAGATGTTGACTTTTGGGTGTCAAATTCTCATGAAAGTGAGGATTTAGTACTTAGAGATTGGTGTGATGGTGCTTTTTTTAAGCAACATAAACTTTCAGCCCGATGCCTTCAAATTGTTTTTCATGTGGATGATATAGAGACTGTTAACCCTATTGGTGTGCATAGGAAAATGCACAAATTAACTGTGTTTTCCTATGAAATAACTAATATTCCTCCTCAATTTAGATCTCGTTTGCACGTTAAGCAACTTCTTGCCATAGCAAAATCGTCTGATGTGAAGCTTTACGGTATGAAAGCAATTTTAATGGAATTCATTGAAGGCGTAAATGACTTACAAAAGGGATTAGACTTGTTAAGTGATGGAAGAATTTTCACAGGCATGTTAGTTGGTACACCAGCTGATACACCTGCATCAGCGCAATTATGGGGAACTAAAGAGGGGGTTTCATTTGCTAAGAAACCCTGTAGCAGTTGTGAAGGCGAGAGGCCTCAAACATTTGAGGACTTCATCGAAACAGATTTTATTTTAAGAACCACAGATAATCACTTAAAAAATTGTGCAATTTTAGACCAAATAGTTTCAAAATCGGCTAAGAAAGAATGGAGCTCCAAGTATGGAATTAATTATTTGAGCCCCCTTTTCTTATTAATGACATATCGCTAGACCTTTCTGTACATGATCCTATGCACGTTTTGCTAGAAGGGGTCGTATTAATAGAGCTAAGAGCTTTGTTACAGAATTTCATTCGCAATGAAAAATATTTTACACTGGCATGGTTGAATTCTCAATTGCATCTTTTTGACTATAGCTTTCTTGAAGTAAACAGCAAACCAACGCTAATTGATGAATCAGCATTGTCTGACAAAGGTAGCATCTCAATTTCAGCCTCAGCCTGCCTAACCCTTTTAAGTATTTTGGCTTTTATTTTGGTTCAAAAAGTACCCCCTGAAAATAACAAATTATTGAATTTCAATCTCCTCATTGAAATTACCTTTTTAAGCACATCCCCTTTTGCAATAGAGAAAAGCGCTACCCAATTAGCTGAAGCTATAAAAACCCATCACGATAATTTTTTAATAGAATACCCAAATGTCAACTTAACACCAAAATTCCACTATTTGATTCATTTTCCTCGACAACTTCTTTTATTTGGCCCTCTAAGACACCAATGGTGTATGCGTTTTGAAGCTTCATTCAGTGTTTTTAAAGGGAGAAAATGGGGCTCGTTTAAAAACATTGCGTTAAGCATGTGCAATTATCACTTGCTTCGCAGTTGTTTTTTTCAGAGCAATTGTTATGGATTACCAAATGAGAACTTTCTCTATAGTAATGATGAAATAAAAATTTCGAAAGAAGTTCTTATTTGTAATTTAGACGAGGGTTTGAATGATGTGTGCTCTAATTTTTTTATTGGAAATGTAAACCCAAACCTTGATACTGTGTGTTTTCTCAGAGAGTTACAAGTACATGGACATGTCTATAGACCTGGGCTCACTTGCATAAATTTAGCCAAAGTTCAAAATGAATTTCCAATTTTTGCAGTTATAGATTTTATTCTATACTTTAATGAAAAGAAAATTTTTGTTGTACGAAAGTGTAGAGTGTCTTCTTATATTCAGTATTTAAATTCTTATGAAGTAGTGTTTTCTGAAAGCAGAGTGGCTGTAGATTTTAATGAAATTGACAATACATGGCCAGTTCCAATTAGAAGATTTTATCAGAAAAATTACGTAACAAATAAATATTCATGTTTCATTAATTCTAGCTTGTAATGTGTTAACAGAACCTTAAATATCTTGTAAAAAGGAAAGGGACAGTGGCGTCGCCAGGGTGTTTTAGGCAACGCTTGAGCCACTAGAAAAATTTCTGAAGCACCCCCTAAAGTTTCTTAATAGCGCCTCCTAAAATTCTAGGAAATAGCTCTTAGTAAAATTTAGTCTAATATTATAGTACTTGTTAAAACTGTTAGTAGATTTTTAAAATTGAACGATTATTGATCTCATTGTTTCGACTCGACAAATGAAATGGTTCCTATATTAATAAATAATACAAGAAAACGTTTTCTTTTCTACCTTAATTCCGCAGTTCTTTTTCTAAGCCGATACCTTTTTGGATATTGGGAACCCTAGTTGGGTTAATGGCTTAAGGGTCCCCAAATATAAATATCTTGGTGACGCCACTGGAAAGGGAATAAAACTTTTTTAATTGTGAAATACAGCATTCATTGGACCAATAGGCCTGCAAAGCATAAATGCAGCAGTAGTATTCATGCCTCGAAGGTATATCTTTCGAAGTACAACTCTATTTCTCTATTAAAACATGATTTTCCTTGACTTTGCTGATCTTTTTATCTTTGTCTCCAAAGTTAAGGTTCTATAATTAGACTAATGAGGCCTTTTGTAGTTTGTTTTAAATGTGCTGCAGGAAATATATATTTTTTAATGTTTACTGCCTGGTTCCAGTTCTGAAATTGAACCAAAACTTTAACATTTTGTTTTGTTTTTGATGACAATAGACATAAATATTTAAATCATAAATATTATTTAAGTTTATAGTGAATTTAAATAAACAATTCAGCATTTTAAAAATACTCAGAAATGCTAGACTATAGAGGGGTTAAAAGAGGAATGTGTAAGGAATGTGTAGGAGAGTGCTATGAGTATATAAAACCTTCGGTACCGGATGATATGAAATGCTTATACTGTTTGTGTCCCCCGACAAAACATGAAAAAGGTAATTTATTAACATATAAAATATACCTCAATGTATAAATTTTTTAAATTCGTTTTTTAACATTAAGTGTTAACAAATGACGAGCCAAGTGGTGCGTATAATATAAGTGAATCAAAGAGATTTAATGAAGTAAACGAGTCTGGGGAAATTGAACAAATGGTGCTAGATCAGAAACCTGATGTGACACCTGCACTTAATGATTTTACTGACGAAACTATCGAGTTCAACTTAGGAAAATCACTTGAGAATGAAAATGAAAATTCCTTAGGTAAGACATTTTTCATGTACATTTTTTTCTACTAAAGCATATTTTATACAAGAATGAACATATATTTTCACTCCTTATAAAAAGTGATTTATAATATTCAGTATCTTAAATAATAGAATTTAGTACTTTTCCTGTTAGTATGTTTAGCCTTAAAATACCTACAGCCACACTTCTTCCTTCTTAGTATCCTCGAAATAGTTAAAACACAAAATGATAAAAAAGTTTAATAATTAAACCATAACAGTTCAAAAAGTAAAATAAAGATACTTAAATCGATCGGTTCCAGAGGAAAAATTAAAAATGTTAGTAAGCCAGATTTACGAAACTGGATACCAGTTTTGTATTGTTTGGGGTCCATATAGTACTGTATAGAAATCTGTTAGATATAAAGCAACCAAAACTAGGAGCTATGACTAACTGAAAATGTACTACTCAGGTGGGTTGGCAGAGTGGTTAACACTCTTGCTTCACAACAAGAGGTTTGATTCCAGCGTGTAGCACTGGTTGAAAATCCAGAACCACTCCTGCGTAGAGTTTGCAAGTTATCTTCCCACTGGATGAAGGGATTTCCCCCAAGATCTTGGTTTTCTAATTTCCATGAAAGCTTGCTGAGGTTAACTGTAATAGTTACTGTAACGAGCTGTCAGCTAGCTCACATGGCATGAAGGCCTTGTGACCACCTTCCTACACGCTAAAAAAGGTTGGGTTAAAAATTACCCAAATTGGGTTAATTTATAACCAAAATCTGGGTCAGTATTGCACCTACCAAGAAACTTGAGTAAACTTGAAACAACCCAAGATGGGGTTAAAAAATTACACCTGCTTGGGTCAATGAAAAACTACCCAAGCGGTTGGGTAGCATTTTAATAACCCAAAATATGGGTCAATTATTTAATGTCCCAAAATAAATAGTGTTTTTTATTTAACCCAAAAATTTTAGTCAAATGCGACTTTTGCCCAATTTTATGGTTAATAATTTCATTTTATCCCAAGATTTGGGTAGTTGAAACTACCCAATATGGTTAAAATTGGAAATTTGACCAAATTAATTGGGCAAGATCTACAATTAAGTCTACTACCTGGGTATTAATAATATATGTATAGTCCCCTGCAACAGCTACGGCCTTGTCACTAATGTTTTTAAGATTTAAATTTGCATCGTGCATCTAAAATGTAGCCATTAACTTTCGAAAATAAACTGTAAAAAACATTTTATTTTAGTACTTTAAATATACAATAATAATTCACAAACTTATGGAATTTGATTTTAAACTCGAAATTTTTACAAACAGTTTTTAAAACTATGAAAATCTTCTTATCACAGATTGTTGTCCGAAATTTTGGTCTTAAGCTAAATAACAATAACATTTATCTGGAAAGATTAATCTCAAAATTAGGAAATTTATCACTGTGGAAATAGAGTATACTTGGTCTGATACTATTCTCATCTAACATAAAGGTGGACATGTCTTAGACGAAAAAGGGTTATTTAAAAATGAGAGTTTACAAAAAATATTCTTGGAATGTTATATAATCATGGAGAAACCTTTTCTCCATGATATAGTGATTATAACTATTTTATTTATCCCTTTCCCAATAGGTGGTTCATCAGCAATAGGGCAAACCTTAATGTTGGACGAGCTACTTAATTGTTAGAACATACTACTAAATTAAACAAATTAGAAAAACATAATATAATGAAGTGTGTTTTGTCACAATTAATTAAGCACATAGAATTCAATATTTCAATATTGAAATAGATATTTTCTGAAAAATATTCTAGACCATAATAGTCATAAAATGTAAAATAATTGTAGTACAAAATTTTTAAAGAACCACAAAAAATTATTTAAGCTTATATTTTTTAGTTCAGAAGGAACTTAAATTCTATGGATTTTCCAAAATAGGCATAAAATATGATTTTATGTATAATGAGACTTCAGAGAGATTTTACAAAAACATTACCAAAATATATAAGCACTCCTACATTTTTTTATTTGCTAAAATAAGTTGAAATTTTTTCCCAAACACCTGTTAGATATTAACTTGTAAAGGACAAAATTCTACTCATATTATCCAAAATACAGAACCACATTTCTTTGTAGAAAAAAAAATCAGTTTTTCCTTTCCCTAAAATTTTTAGCTCGCCAAATGCTTGAAATTAGAAAAAATCAAGTGTTTTAATTTTTCCAGAAATCTGTTATATACTAACTAGCAAAGGTCAAAATTCCACTAATTCCACTCATCCTATCCATAAGTTCATGAAAAAAAATGGCTTAAAAATTAGGTACATTTCTATGATTCGCTAAAATATGTTGAAATTTTTACCAAAAATCTGTTAATTATTGACTCGTAAAGGCCAAAATTCAACCAATTCCACTCCTACTCTCCTAAATACAGAACCACATTTCTGTCCAGAAAAAAAATCAGTTTCACCTTTCCCTCAAATATTTAGCTTGCCAAATGCACGAAATGTGAAAAAATCAAATGTTACTCTCCATTTACAAGAACTTGATTTGTCAATTCCGAGTTTCAAATGCTTATAGCAAGAACCTCGTTGAGTAATTTATTGCCTGTAAACTGAACACATTAATGACAACATAGTAATTGCCTTGATTTAAGAGCAATTCCTGTCACTAATTTCAAGAACTTCGAACCAGTTCACATTTTGTATTCATATAAGCTTATATTTTTAAACAACTAGACCTGAGTAAAACTTTACTGATGTTTGTATGTAAAAAACACCCTTACCAAAAAATAAGTGGTCTAAGAACTATTTAAGTTGGTTTTAAGTTTGTATTTGAGACAAATACCAACTAAAAACCCACTTAAAAACAACTTAAAGCCAACTTAAAACTTACTTTAAATGTTACTTAATATAGACCACTTAAAGCCAACGGCATTTCCCCACCAACTTAAAAAATAATATGTAATTTTCTGACCACTAAAAACCAACTAAATACCAACTTAAAGAAAAGGGCATTTTCCCACCAACTTAACTAGTTTACTGAAATATGCTGACCACTTAAAACCAACTAAAAATCAACTTATTTTTTGGTGGGCATGTTCACACAATCAAAAAAGGCCTAAACACTTGAAACAAATAACTTTAGGCCATGAACTAATTAACGTAATTACGTCAATTAGTTCTTGTTTAAGCCTTATTACGTATAGGAAATGCATAAAATTTAGTTTAGAACATACTGCAATGTTTTAAGTATGTAAGTTCATACTGCTTATAACTAAATTAAGAATAATTTAAAATTACCATTTAATTCAATGGTTGTTTTGTGGAATTTAAAACGAAAACTGAACCTTTCCTGGAATATTAAAAGTTCCTGACATAATGACATTTGCCATAAAGTTTTAGTTTCGACTATTTGTCAAGTAAACGTTAAAGTATAATGAACCAATAAAAACTCAACATTCAAACAATCGGAACGTTTAGCAGCCGACATAATTGAGTTTTTCCAGTTTTTGGGTACATTTTACCCAAGTTGGGCAATAAGACAAATCTGGCAAATAACCCAAACACAACCCTTTCAAAATAACCCAGAAGTGTTAGATCAACCCAAAATGGTTTAAAATTAACTCTAATTGGTTAAAAATAAATTTTACCCAGAATATTTAACCCAACCTTTTTTAGCGTGTATGCATTTTAACGCAGCCACCAGTAAATAAGGCATTACAAGTTGCAAGCTGACTTGGGCCTGTGGTGGTAACTATAGGGTATTAGCCTAGCTGATTATTAAACCGCAACAGCTGTAAGAGGTGAATCGCCACTGTTATAGTAAAACTGAGTGAAGCGAGAAAGAATCACTAATGGACTGAAATAGAAATAGTTAAAACGTAAAATGGTAGAAAAGTCCATGTTACATTTAATGTAATATAAGTAAAAATAATGATTAACTTCGTTAAATTTGCATATTTAAAAAGATCAATGTTTATTTACAATGATGTGTCTGACCGGTTTCGAAACGCTTCACATGTAATGTAGTAATGTAATCTAGCCTCCTAGCTCTAAATATTTGATTCTGTCCCAATTATAAATTATTTTAATTCTTGCTTTGTTAGTCCTATCTTTGCTGATTTCAATATCTTCCTTTTGGAAAAAGAAATAAACTATTTTTATTTTTAAAATTCAGCATTGAACCCTCTATTAGTAGCTTTGATAAACTGATAATTGCTTAATATCAATGTATCCCTTTGACCAAAACAGTAAAATAGGATTTTTAGTTTTAAATTTACCCTTTCCACCTCGGTTTTAGGTTTGATAGACTTATCGTTGCTAAAAATTAATTCCTTTGATTAAATGAATAATTTTTTTAATTTAAAATCCACCCCTCTATTCTAGCTTTAATACTCCAAACTTTGTTAAATTTCAGTATTTCTTTGATAAAAATTATATATATAAGAAGAAAATGTAATTGTATTCTTAAGAATAAAATAACATTTTTAGTTTTGAGGGTACAAATGTACATTTTAAAGTTCTTTATTCCCTTTCCCAATGGAACAGATTGATATGTAGCAGTGAAAGACTACCAAAGCCAGAATTTAGGCGGAAATAGGGTTACTTCCAATAATGAATTTTAAACTTAAAAATTTCGTTATATTCCTTTTTTTTAAAGGCTTAGATTTCAATTTAGTAACCCTTACCAAAAAATAAGTTGGCTAAAAACCACTTAGTACAACTTGTATATCAACTTGGTTTTCAGTTTGTATTTGGGACAAATGCCTACTTAAAAATAACTAAAATCCTCTTTATTAATCAACTTATTTCCAACTAAACCAGAATCAACATTTACATTTAACTACTTAAAAGCAACTTAAATCCTACTAGGGAAACATCTAAAAACCAACTTTAAAATATTGTAATTTCCTGACTACTAAAAACCAACTAATTATAAACTTAGCAAAAGCAGTATTTTCCTACCAACTGAATAACAACTTATTGCCCCTTTAATAGTAACTTGAAATATGCTGACAACTTGAGCCTACTTAATACCAACTCAATATCAACTAATAATGTGTATACAAACTAAATACAAAATGAAATCCAACTTATTTTTTGGTAAGGGAACTTTGGGACTAAAACCTAGAATAGAGGGTTAAATTGATATTTAGCATTGTGTTATCTGCTCTTTCTTAAGTTTGTAATCCATTTGCGATTTTAGCACTTGGAAAATGTTGCTCAAAAAGCAACATCCCAGAACTATCTGCAAATGGAGCCTCATAGCCACTCTTTTCTTTTCACAATGGAAAATAAAAATAAATTAGCTTTTTTTGTGGTTAAAACTACTGTGTAAAGAAATGAAAACGAGGGTTGCATGTCGAAACCTCTCCCATGACGAAGCTTTGACTACAGAAAATTAACGCCCTCCTTCTCAATCCCCTTGTAAATATTATACAGTGTGATGCTACTGAGTAGCTGATTTTTGCAAATCCTGTTGGTAGGGCCAATTTTGAGAACATGACTTGTACCAAAATAAATTAGACTATACTTTAGGGTTTTTAACAAAAGATTTTGCTAAAATGTTTTTCAAAAATTTTAAGTCAATATGATTTAGGCAATTATTCAATTCAAGCTATATATTTTTTTATTTATCTTAATGTCCATAGACATAACATAATTTGTACGTACATTGATATTTTGCTACCTTATTTTCAAAACCACGTAATTATGTACCCAAATCTTAAGAGATACGTGGCGTTGGAAATATGGTAGCAATTTGGAAACCAATATTAAATGAAAAC
The DNA here is from genome assembly GCF_980474605.1 of Leiobunum rupestre. Classification (NCBI taxonomy): domain Eukaryota; kingdom Metazoa; phylum Arthropoda; class Arachnida; order Opiliones; family Sclerosomatidae; genus Leiobunum; species Leiobunum rupestre. The sequence goes on along the minus strand of NC_143393.1, from coordinate 2,094,268 downwards.
TTTTTTCAGAAGATTTATGTGGAGTAAAAGCTCAAATTCAAGACTTTGGATTGCCAAAATTTTCTCCAATTATTCAAAGTGCTTTGGCAACTAGATCTGTGGTTTCAAAGGGGTATTGGAACAATTTCACAACCGAATGTTGTCTTCACTATATCAATTTCAGTGGTATTGACAATCGATACGCGTATGAAAAAATTGGAATGACCATGATCAACAAATATCCCTGCTTAAAAATGGCAGGACGTAATGAATGGGTATGTTAAACATTTCTTAATACCAAGGTGTTTATAATCATTGTGGTTCAAATAGTGGAATTGTAAATCTTCATTTAAGGTGAAAATCGCCTTTTTGCCATGGGAATACGTTTCTGATAACTAAATTTTGTGCTAAAAATCACAATTTTTTTCTTGAAAAAATTACTGTAATTTTTTTTAGTACAAAAGGTTCCCCTTAATATGACTTCGGCTAGTGTTGTCATCCGTTTAATGCTACCAAAACTGCAGAACTTATTTACTGCTATATCTTAACATTGAAATTTTTAAGGAAAAAGTAAAAAAAAAGCAAATTAGTGCTAAGTATTTTACATTTAGAAAGATAACTGGTCGACTAGTTTTGGCATCGAAAGTGCCATTTTTAAGACTAAAGCCCAGTTCACACTATACAATTAAATGGGACACTTAATTGTAAGCAAGAAAATTGTACAGTGTGAACAGAAAAATTTTAACAATAACTCCCACTTTTTCTGTTCACACTATACAATTTTCTTGCTTACAATTAGTTGGATACCATTAAGTGGTCCAATTAAATGTATAGTGTGAACTGGGCTTTACAAATAGTATTGCAATGTACATTTATATAGTTTTCAGTAGGGTTGTTACAATTTAATGGGGCCTTTCAATCTAGAGGGGATTGATCATTAAATTTATGAAACTTTTCTAAGTGCAGTTTAGCTATGGTCCATCAAAATAAATTTACCTTTTCCCATTTACATATTTCAATACTTTCTCGTGTGTTTCTATTAAAATAATTATTGGGTTGTGCTATTATTTTTGAGTTTTTAAAATCTATTTTAAGCTAATGAAGCACACGATAGTGCCAATGGCAACCTAGCTACTTCTTATTCTTGAAAATGGCACTCTCAATGCCAAAACTAGTTGGCAAGTTCTTTCTAAATGTCATTATAGTTGTTTATAAATAAAAAATATTAAAACAATAATGTTTGTAAATTTTTATTAGCTTTTTGTTAATCTTAGTCACTTAAGGTTAGAACTACCAATCTGTCTTTCAACCTTTCAATAGTGAAAATTGACCATTTATTTATGTTTTCATAAAAACAGTTCAGTAAACACGACTTATCTCTGAAAAATGCCAAGCCTGCCTAAGCTAACTACTAGCGTCCCTACACTATTTAATTAAAACCTATAGTACTATCAGGGGCTATACGGACGTTATAAATTCATGATTCGTGGGTGTATATCAATTCCTTCCTTGTGATCATTAAGTGGGGTGGCGGAGTGGTTAGCACTTTTGCCTCCCAGCAAGAGGAGCCGGGCTAGATCCCAGCTTGTGGCACTGGGTGAAAATCCAGAACCACTTTTTCTGCGTAGTTTACATGTTCTCTCCCCACTGGTTAAAGGGGTTTCCCCCTGAGATCGTTGGTTTCACCTTCGCATAAAAACTTTCTGAGGTTAACTTTAATAGTAGGTGTAGGGAGCTGTTGGTTAGCACGCGTGGCATGAAGGGCTGGCCACCAACCTCTTACGCTGTATAACCCGGCCACTGTTTAAAAGGTCTTAAGTCACAAGTTGACGTAGGTCTGTAGTGGTGACTTGGGTATTAGCTTAGCTGATAATTATTTTTACTATTAAATATTTTATTGCAAGCACGCTAGATTGTCTGTCGTGGCTTACCGGATAATTCTTATTGGGTGATCTTTTAATATAATCGTTGAAGATAGCATTTTGTTTTTTTTACAGTTTCAATTTACTAAGTGCCTTAGTTCTAAAATACGTAAAGAGAGACACAGAAGAAAGCATGAGAAGAACAAGGACCCAAAAGGGTTTCTTCGTCTTGCTAAAGTAGCATTATCTACACCTTCGGAAATGGCTGACTCTTTGCCAACTGATCTTTCACATCCTAAAAGTGTTAATGCTTTGGCTATTTGTAATAAGAATAAGAAACAATCTGCAAGGTGAGATTATCATGAAATTTAAATGAACGAGGGACTCGCTGCTCGTCAGATGCAGTGTCGCACCCAAGGGGCCTGGGCCCCTCCAAATTGTTTGGCTTGACATTGATTTTTAATTAAATTTTTTAACTAAGCCTTCGCTTTCTCCTCCCCTAAGAAATATTTCTGGATGTACGAACTGGACAGCGAAAGCTTGAGTACTTTAACAGTGTTGTCAAGTATGTGTACTGACACATACTCAACAGCATTGTTAAATATACTCAAGCTCTGGCTTAGTGATATGTGCAGAAAGCGCAACTGCACCAGGCTTACATACTTTAAAACGCTTTAGGAGCCCAGAATTTAATAAGTACCCCCCCCCCCCCCAATATACTCTGATACACGATCGTTTAAACTGGTTATGTGCAGACGTGACTATAGCTCCTAGGAAATGATAGGCAATTCCTTCAATTACACCATGTTTTCTATTATAGCTTTTCACGTAGTAACTTCAAAGGAGCCCTTTTGAATAAAGAAAAAGAATTGGAGGCCATTCAAAATATAAAAAAGGAATGGTCAAAATCCAAACCAGATAAGGCAATTCTGAGGGCCTTACTTAAAGAAACATATGCTAATAGAACTGCCTTTTTAAAGGATCAAGAGGAGTTTACATTTCCAGAGTTATTAAAAAACTATCCGTTTTTCAATGAACCTAAAATGGTAATTTTTTGACATTGGAGCTTTTTTTTGATTTTGAGTTAGTTTTTTTTATAGTTCCTCTATGAATTACGGTTAACTTTGGGTAGTCCTACATATGATGAGTTCTTAAAAAATACTGAAATTTTTGTTGAAGTTTTGAAAAAGCACTTCAAAGCTGATCTTACATTTAAAGTAAGTTTTCATTGAAGCCAATATTTATATCAGTTACTATTTTCATTCATACACATTTATATCAAGGGGGAGAGAAGGTCTTTTGAAGCTTGGGGATTATTGGAAAAGACAATTTCTTGCCTTAGTAAAGACAAAGAGCTGCCAATTATAAAACATGTGGAGGTAAGATTTTTGTATTAATTTATGTGAAATTGCTCTAAAAATGTCTCTTGAATACCATGCAAAAGTGTATTTGAAAGTTTTCCTCAAAAAATTGAGAGAAGGGCCTCAAACCCAGGTTCCTATTCAAATTGATATGCAATAGCGCAACTAAGTCCAGTAACACAGTAGGGTCGCTAATGTAGCAAAAACATTTAATAGAGCTGCCCAAAAACTCAATGATGTGGAAGAGATAAATGGTTTTTATATCTGTGCGAAATTAAATGAATAAGTTCTTGGCAAAAAATGAAGTAATTTAATTAAATTTTTTAATTTGAAATTTCTCGTGAATCAGTCTGCTATGGACTTCGGGAAGGGGGAGTTTAAAAATAATAAGCAGCTAAACAAATCTATGATTTAATAGCAAAGCCAATGAGCCATGTTAACAATACTATTCAGTTCAAGTTTTGAAAAAAGTAAAAGATTTTTACGTAATAAGAATAATAAGCTGCATCGCAACTGGCCAGAGACCTTTTTACAGCAACCCAGGGGGAATTAAACCGCCTTGAACAAATAACTGTGCTGAAAGTTACTACAACCAAATTAACTTAAGTGTCTGAATTGCATACGCTTCGACCAATGTATAATTGTGACTCCATTAGAATAAGAAATTTCAAATGTGGTGCATTTCAGGTTAAACAGCGCATTACAATTAATTTCAACAATTTTAAAGCAAAAACGTGTATCTTTTAATATTTCTCAAGGAATTTTGAACTTTGTTAACTTCAATATTCCATTAGTAGAAACAAGAATGTATTGAGGTTACTAAGAATATTTGAGCATAGCATTAACCCCTGGTACCATCCTCGCAGCTTTTGTGGAGAAAGTTGGTCTGCATTTAGGGCACATTCAAGGTTATACCATATAGCAAACTTGAATGGGAAAGCAGACGAATTTAAGCTCTAAAGGCTGCGAGGATGGGAATCAGAATCCTGTAGTCCAATATTCTTAGTAACCTCAATACATTCTTGGTAGAAATGCATAGTTTTTAATGGAAGAAATTCTTTAGCATTTGTCATGCGCATCATATGGTTAGAAACCAAAAATTTTACTACGGAAAGTGTTTTTTAATGCATGAAAATTTTTAATTTTAATAACCATTTCCTAAATATTTTTTGGTTGTGCCATTGGAATTTGTTGCTTCGTTACCGACGTTTCTACGCTATTGGACTGTGCTGCGATATTGAGCCCTTTATTATAGGGTAGTCTTATCTTGGCCTTTTGCACTTTATATGGTTATGAAGTTTTATCATTTCCGCTATATGCACCACAGCGTATATGTACAAAATATTTTTAGTTTTTTTTTCAATTTAATAATGAGTTTATTTGGTTAATTATAGAGAGAAAATTTTAAAGAGGAAATGGAATTCCTGAGTGAAGGCCCACCGATGGCTGTTGTTGAATTTAATGGAAATTCTGGAATAGAATGCGCCGTGGTTGGACTAAAGCATGAAATATTTTTAAAAGAGGACTACATTGATTTAAGAAACGTCCTTATTCTGTTAGTCGCTGAGTATTACTCTTTAGAACTAAATTTCCCAAAAGAGTATATCCCGCCAATGAGTTTTTTATCTAAATATTTATTAGGGGATACATATTACAAATTTTCAGCTAAAGTAGCAAAATTTGATTGTGGTTTTAGGAAGAACTGGCCAACTTTTTCCAGTTCCTTCTAAATACATTGCGTAGCCAAATATTTCCATCTAAACTTTTTCCATGCTCCTAAGTTTGTCTTTTTTTTAAATTGTGATAAGGTTTTATCCCCCACATTTCCATCTAGAACATTTTCTTATTTTCCTAAGCATGCTCTTGTTTTTTTTAACTGCAGAATTTGATTGCAGAACTGGCCAGTGTCTTAGTTTAAGTTCTTATTATGGCCAAATATTTTGATCTAGATTTTTATTTTATTTCCCTAACCATGCAATTGGTTTTTTAAATTTGTGATGTGGCACAAATCTGATAAATACTGTTTTTTTAAATGTGATAAAGCAAAACAAATGTTTTAATTAAAACTGTGATATGCCACAAATCTGATAAGTACTGTTTTTTTTAAATGTGATAAAGCAAAACCAATGTTTTAATTAAAACTGTGATATTCCACAAATCTGATAAGTACTGTTTTTTTAAATGTGATAATTAAAACATTTGTTTTGCTTTAAAACTGTGATATGCCACAAATTTGTGTCTTCAGTATGCATTATACAGATTAATAATAAAAATGGTACCTGATATATTTTATAAATGTGATTTTTTATAAATGTGATTTGCTGAATGAAGTGTAATTAAGTTCAACATAGATGCTAAAAACAATTGCCTTAAGCTAATGGAAAATTACATTTACCACGTACAGATTTATTTCAGGGCTCCCGCAATGGTGTATAAAAAAACTTATCAATTGGTATAGCTTTGACTGTACTGAATTTCTGCCTCTTTTAAACCCCCCACCCCTCCTCAACATTTTTAGAAAGAAAAAACTGACTGTTCCACTATAGTTATTATTTTTGAAATTATTTAGTTTCAACAAGATGACTTGGGTTGGAACTTTGGCTTTTGACGAAATTAGTAGACCGTTTTTCACTGTGGTAGATCAAGAGAAAGAATAGATTTCAGGGAAATGCGCCTTTTAAAGAGACTTTATAGAAAGACCAAGTCAATTTGAACCGAAAGACTTATTTTAAATTGACTCTATAGAGGGTCTCATGAAAGTTGTTTTAAGGTACTAATGGCCAAATTGAATAATTCCCTTCACATGCTAGACAATAAAATTGTCTTAGGCTATCCAATCCTAACACTAGAAATTTAAATTTTGATATTTTAGTCATAAATAAAATTGACATTTTAATCCTATAGCTTTAGTTATTTTATTCCATAATTATATTTTTGTTTACTACTATCTGCGAGCCCTGTTTTGTCGTTAAATATCTGGACGACTATAGAGAAATTTGAGCAAGTGTTTTCTATATGTTCATTTGATGTGTCTTCAATTTTTTCGGTCGATGCCAGATGTTATTTAGACGTAACAGATGCTCTAATTTTGTTACGATCTCGTTCCATAGATGTTACAATAGAACATCTGCAGAAGCACGTATATTGCACGTAGAGTTCATCTGGAGTACGTATATGTTACACATAATTGCATCTGCTGAACACTAAAAATGCATATGTTCATGTGTGCAACAGGTGTCAGGTGCTCTAATTTTGTTACGGTCTCGTTCTGCAGATGTTACAATATGACACCGGCAGAGCACCTAAAATGCATTTAGAGCGCACTAGGAATACAACTACCGTACACATAATTGCATCTGCTGAACACTAAAAGTCCATATATTCATGTGTTTATCAGGTGTCAGGTGCTCTAATTTTGTTACGCTCTTTAGGTGTTTTTTAAACGTGCTGTAGGCGTCATAAAGATTTGCAGTGTATAAGTAGAACTGAATGTTTAATTTTATTATTAAAACAAATAATCAGCAATTTTGCTAATATTTATAATTACATAAGACTTTTAATGTTAGGCCTTGACTGGCCAAACTGGATACATTAATACACCTGGCGTTGAAAAACCAACTTAAGCACAAATCCAGCAAAGCATACTGAAGACTGCTAGAGGTGATGGGTGGGGTCATAGGGTTGGTTTTTTTCCCCCACGCGGTGCCTAGGCTTATTTGCTTAATTCATTACACTTCATAAATTTGTTTTGAGTATACACACCTTTTACATAATTCAAGTAGTTTTATTTTGACATAAAAAACTAGAATACGCAAAAAATATATAAAAGTTAAAATTGCTAATTTCATCAAGAGATAAAATCCTATATTATCTATAACACTTGAGTTAGGCAATATTTTGTGTCAATTGGTTTAAAGAAAGTAGCTACTTCAATTTTGAGTTGCTTTGGGTTAATGAAAATATCATGGATGTTTTCGTCAGCTATTTTATGAAATACATTTGTTGTATTTATACAATAATAGCCAATAGGCAATTATTAATAAGGTATAATTATTATTTAATATAATTGTTTTACTGAGAGAAAAAGAACAAAATAATTTAGGTTTCTAACTTTTATTACAGTACAAACTTTGTCCCATCTAGTCGTAGTAATAGGTTAAAGGGTTGATCCACACAACTTTTACTATGAAAGTACTTATCCATTTTAGTGATTTTAATTAATTAATTTTGTTCAATTCAATATTAGCAAAATTCTCAAGAGAAAGAAGGATTCCAAAAAGTAATTATCTGCCGACAATAATATTTTTTGTATATTGTCTGATCTTTTTCTTTACAGGAAAAGGATTCAGCACCTTGCGTGGTTTATTTGTAAAAGAAAAATAATAAAGTTTTATTTTAAATTGTGCTGCAGCTTTCCCCATATAGCCTTGATATAACTTAAAGTTCAATTGCCAGTGTCTATCAATTCAGACAAACCTCTTGCAGCGAAAAGAGAGAATCATCAAGAATGTACTTATTTATACTTGGGGAGAATAACTATGTCAAGACCTTTTATATCAGTGCAGAAACTAATCCGTTTCTTAAGATATAATTGAAAAAGATGCTTGTAATATTCTTGTCATTGCCCAATAGTATAAATACATTTTTGGTTTTATAAGGCCTCCAGAGATAAATTTAGTGGTGAATATTTTTTTATTGAGCTGCATCTTTTAATAAATTGACCCCTCTTGAATGTTTTTGATGTCAGTTTAGAGCAGCGGTTCCCAAAAGGTGATATCGGCCTATAAAAATTAAACCTGCATCTAGTGGTGGCTTGATTTTCCAAATGCATATTTTCAGAGCTTTTTCATTATATTATGAAAAGTACAAGATCATGATAGTTTTTGGTACATCTATAATTTCTGGCTTATATCAAGAGAAGAGGCAATTATAAGTTGGCATTACTTTATTCTAAATGAAGCAAGTGGATTCTGATTAGTTTTTCAATATTTTACACCAAACATTGGAACCCACTCCAGAAATATAAGTTTCCATTTGCGACTTTTTTATTTATAGAATAATACTGAAATTTCAGACTGAAACTGGCATATTTGTTTATATATTACAACAACAGGTGATACCAAAAAATGTTACACAATTAGCCTTTAGTTTTACATAGAGCCATGTAGCGGAAACCCAAGAAGCTCATAAACCGCTGGATTTAAGTCTGCTCGGCAGATGATTTGCCATTTTAAAAAACTAAGTGTCTGCTTAGCAGATAAAAATCCAGCAGTCTCTAGTTAAGCTTCCGCTGTTTCCTGCTACGCGGCTTTATGTAAACCTAAAAGGCTAGTTTAGTGAAAAATGATTTGCATTTATAAATATAATATTTAGTTTTTCCATATTTTAAAATTTCAATTAAATTATTTTCAGAATGAATTGAGTGGAGTGTTGGCTAATAAATGTTGATTTTTTTAAATAAAATATTCCAAAATGCTGACATTTTCAACCCAAAACTAATGAAAAAGTTCCCCTTATTAGCAACCAAAACTGTTTCAGGCAAAGTTACTTCGCTGCTGCTGCATTTCCTCTCGAACTTTTTTTGTTACGGCATCTGTATAAGTCCACATATTGGTAAACTTTCCAATGTCTAGACTTAGACGGCTGTCCTACCATAAAATGTGTTAGAAAAAATATATGCTATTTGTTGGGGATGAAGTAACTTTAACTGGAACTATTTTGGTCACTAGCTGATATTGTTTGTTTCTACTAAACAAATTTTGTAAAGCTGGGAAAATCGGCATGCTGTTTAAAATTTCAGGCTTTATTCGCTAAGGGGTATAGAATGCTACAAAAAACCTTAAGAAGATAACTTCATCGCTACTGGGCACAGTTTTATGATTTTGGTGCTACATCACTAGCAACTTCTGGCTCCTAAATATTTAATTTTTTTTATTTGTAAATTTTACAGCGATACAGGGTAGTATTTTTAAACTACATGGGAGGGTGGTTGTTAGCCCTGCCACCGCTAACTGCCAGCTTCCCTACACTAACTATTGCATTAAAATCTCTAAGGTTTTATGCGAACCGTGGGGAGAGAACTTACAAACTCTACGCAGGAGTAGTTCCAGATTTTCACCCAGTGCTACATCACTGAGTTAAACAATTTCACGATGTGAGAATGAAACCTAAATGTAGTGTAAGTAGAGTAAATTCGCAAGTGTATAATTAAAATATAGTAAAACCATATTGCAATTTATTCAAATGTGTTTTTAAAGAATGCACCAATAACATAACTTTTTAACTATGGGCTATTCCCAAACAGATCAACCTCATTTGGCTGATTTTGTTTCTATAGTTCTTGACAAGACATGGAATTTAAAGTCTTAAATTATGCAGAACAAAATGTTCACTTGATGAGGTGTCTCAAACCTGAAAGCTACAGAAAATGTTTTTAATATTTAAAAAGTTTCTTCTTTATTAAATTATGTATTTTTTCCTCACAGTACAAAATTCCACTAATTATTTTACTGGAAATTAAACTAAAAAACCCTAGAAGTAATTTTTAAACTCAACCATTGGATGAGTAAATACACAAGAAACAGGGCAAAAAAACACGATCATTGGCAGAATTGGTTCCTAACATGTACAAAATAAGCAGCTAAGGTATGAAATATGACTTACTAACTTTTTCTTCTTTTCACAGTGACATTTAAAGTGTCTAACTGGGCTAAGACATGGAAAATTCCCTTAAATGGAGCACAATCCATTTATGGTCTTGATGATATGGATGCTCTCAAATATCTTAGTTTGCACATCTAGCCCAACTTGTCTTGGAACACTGCAGAAAAAGCCACTGGCACTCTTGGATTTTGTCGGCGGCATCTTTATGGTTGGCCAACACTTAAAATCTATCACATTCACTACATTAGTTCGTCCTCTAATCCAGTACACTTCCCAGTATGGAACCCTTACCCCCAAGATGGTATTGAGAGAGTTCAGCTCAAGGTGGCTAGATTCATAAGGGGCCTGCCATTCTATGATTGTGCATCTAGCGTGACCGCAGTGACAGAAACAGAAAGGGCCTTCTCTTAAACAGTGGTGGCAAGTTCATAGTTTTTCTAGCATAGTTTTTAACAGTGCCTCGAACCTGCCAAATTTTAAAGTAGCTCCAGCCACTTGCAGGTCTTAGAAACTTTATATGCATTTCTATGTTTTTGCATAAATTACCCAACAAATAAAATTAAAAATGCAATTTTTAGAGAACAAATATTAGCTTTTTTCTTCAATTCTGGTTTGAGTGTCAGAATGTTAAATATAATTCATTAATGTAACATTAAACTGTACTTATTTCCAACATTTTTGAAGTTCGCTTGGTTTTATTCCCATTTTAAGAATTTTGTCATTTTTTAAATGTAGTTTTAGTTTAGGGATACGAATTTACCTAGCTACTACTTGATATGTAATGGAATCAAAAGTTCCCTTTTAAATTGAAATAAGCCATGTTGCCTGATAATGAATCTCATTCTAATTTTAGTAATGTAAAGACGCTATCACAAAAGCTGTGAGTTGTAAAATTGTGTTTGAATTTCATGAGGTATAACGAAAAGTTACATAAGACCCAAGGTGTGGCAAAAAAAAATTTATGAGAGCTTGTCGCGAAGAAAAAGGATAGTGGGAGTGAAAAACATCCAAATTTAAATGTAACACTTTTAAATGAAATATTTTACAGGTGTTCAAAGCCAGGTCATAAAGTTGCTAGTTCTTTGCGAACTAATAGATTATTTAATTTATTATGAGGCAACATTGTAGCTACCAGTATTTTAAAGGGCACAAAGATACTGTTGACACATTTTTTAATCTTATCACAAGATATTTACTAAGTAATGATATGTCTTTTATCGTAAAATTATGACCTAACCTTGTAACAGATTTTGAAAATGGCAAAAAGCTAATTTCATGTGTTCAACACTTTTGTAATTTAACCCAGAAAATATGAACTTGTGTATTGCAATATACACCGCTTAGGAATAATTCACTCAAAATTTATAAGTATATAAAGCCATTTATTAACTTACTAATGAGCTAGACTCTTATCACTTCTTATGATCACCAAAATCCAAACAGTTTTTCTTTAACAAAGTTCAAAAATATCCCTCTTGGCATCTGACTCATTATTTCGTATATTTTGGCAGCCCAGCTACTTGTTGACTGGCTGTCCTCATGTCACTACTCAGGTTTTTATTAACAACCAAAAAACAAACTAAACAGAGGGAACGACGTCACTATAACCAGAGACTTCGGCAATTACTACACTCTCAAACGGAGAGGGAAAGAAAAGGAAATATACTCCGAAGAGCTCTCCACTCATGGGTGCTTCATCCCTGGAAATTTTATTCATCACATCCTTTCTTCCAAAACAGTTGCATGATACTTTATTATTAATTTTAGTGTTTCAAAGTTATGAACAACAAATGGTGAAATTATCACCATAATGCCAAGAAAGGTAGCAGTTGCCCATGAGGTTCTGGCTTCCTTCAATGTTGTGAAGTATTTACTTGGTTCAAAACATTTATGGTGAGAAAACTACAGAGTGGTCAAGGGATTAACAATTGCTTCACAGATTTATTGGAAGTAAAAAGTATTCCATGTTTTAATTTACAAAATTCCTTTGGTATTTAACATGTATATCATTCATTAATTTTAGACTTAACTGCTTGTATTAAACTCTTTAGGAATAGAAATGTTAAATTCATATGCTACAGAGAGTAAGGAGATGAAACGTAAACCATTAAAGGGAGCGTAACCTTTTTGTAATTTGTGGGATGAAACACTTGTCATTCCTCGAACATGAGAGTGAGAGGGAAGATTTACTTGTAAATCAGTGCAGTGATGTATTTTTGTAAAAGATTAATCTTCTGTATTTCAGAGTGTTGTGATATAAGATACATTATTAGCCTGTGAATTAGTTTTGGAATTTTTATCAATATTTCCTTTGATAAAAAAAAATTATAGGAAGGAAATGAAATTACATCAAGGAAATAACTCAAGATCAACAGTCCCAGAGTTTTTGTATGCCATTCCCTTGTTTCTGCCATAAAAAATTTTGAATTCTGATAACCTTCCAAATTTTTTTTAAATCCAAGGATGGCATTGTTAATTTAATTTATTATTACCTTACCAAAAATAAGCTGGTGTGTATACTTTCTTAAATATACCTTACCCCCATTTCATTTTTACCACCATTCACCTTGCATTTGTCTTATGCCACAGGTTAATTAATACCACCTTATATCGAGGTTATTTACTATGCCCTATACCAGGCTAAAAACATCTTGAAAACTAGGTTATTATTATTACTAATTAAAATTCAGGTTCATCTTGTAATGTGTAATAATAAACAATTATATATCTTAATTACAAGTAAAACCATGTTGATACCATCTAAATACCAGGCCAAAGCTATATAAAAATATTTTTCCACTTTCAAACCTGGTAAAATCCATTTAAAAACTAGGTACTAAAATATCAAATAAAATTGACTACTTAAAAACCATGCAAATACCAGGTAAAAAAAATTATAATTAATCGTAACTACTGGGTACAGAAATAGCAAAAATAATCTAGGTTAGAACCAAAAAATTCCCTTTTAAAAACCACTGTATTTGATTGAGACCAGCTCTTTACTTACCTAAAACCCGCTTATTTATTATCATGTAGTTAGTTTAAGATCTGATATCTTCCATGCCTTTTCTTATTGTTCTTAGTTAGAAGCTTATTTGTAAATGTATTTCAATTTGGACTATTTTCATTTCAATGAAATTTTAAACATACATTTCAATTGATAATGATAAATTTTACAAGTCCAGTTTTGAATGTAGTAATGGTGTTAAGCTTTTTAAGTGCACTAAAAATCATGACACGCAAGTATAGAATTGCAGGAAATAAAACAAGATATTGCAATGTGTAATCCTAAACTGAATTTCATTTGTTATTCGTTGAAGGTCGTAATTATAACATCTTGTAAATAATTTGAAAAAGTTTAAATTAAAATTTAATTCTCAAAACAGGTATTTTGCAAAGCTCAAAGCTGTTTTATTGTGTTACTCAAGAGCCGCAAAGTGGTGTACAGTTACATAACCATGTAATTTGAAAGGGAGTCCAAAATGAAAACAAACAAAAACATTAAAACTTTTTATGTATTGAATTAATTTAAATAGTTAACGTTGTTTAGGGCGAATATTTAAATTATAAAAGTTGAGAATAAAATTAAGTGTTACATTAAATAAATAATGGGGAGTTAAATGGTTACTAGATATGGTTTAATTTGATACAATAAAATAACGGATAAACAAAGTATAAACAATAAATAAATATTTTTTTTGGAAATAAGCCAAAGCATTTATAAATTGATCCTAACCAAAAATACCACGTTAAACTGGATAACTAGCTATAGGCCATATTTCATAGTAGTCTTTGGTAATCGAATTTATTCACTGCATATTGGCATTTGCTAAGAAAACCAGGGTTCATACAATTTATGGCAAAATACGCGTTTTCCTTGATATCGTGGCATGCAGGGATTGCCACCACCCTCCTACGCATTGTAACCCGGCCACCTGAATTAATGGCTTCAAAAGTCGCATGATGACTAGGCCTAAGGTGGTGCCTTGGGTATTAGCCTAGCTGATTATTATTATTATTATTATATTTCAAGGTGTTTTGACAAAAATTTCTCTGATAATTCCAGATAGACACTTGCATAAAATAAGAGAGCAATTACGATTAGTGCATTCTAAACCCTGACTTTTTTTGCCAATAAATTAATTCCCTGATTTTTCCAGGTTTGCATAAACACTAGAAGACTTAAAACGTTCCAGCATCCATGTAATGAAAGAAAAAGTTAATAACCCTACGGTTTTCAATAGATTATTTGTGTTCCTGTGTAGCTGCGCACGATCGAAACAACAGTGAATAAAAAATTATTTGTAATATGAGAAATAAACTTTATGGTAAACCAATGAAAGAAATGTCAATATTTTTTTATTTGATAATCTTTTAAATACATTAATTGTCACAATAGTTCAAATGATGGAAATTTCTAACACATTCATAAAGCAACGAAGGATATAATTACACTTATTAGTCTGAGGATGGTAGAATTAAGGCAATTTTTCCATTCTATTAACAAACCCGCGTTTATTAAACAAGGTTGGCTGGTTTAACACCAACGGTGTTTTCAGTCATTAGCATAGGCGTCCGCAGGGAGAGGCCAGGTTGGACCATGGCCTCATCTGAAATGTTCTTAAGGAGCGCAAACATCCGGGAATAAGGGTGGAAGAAGCCGCAAAATTAATAGATAATAATAGGACTGCAATACTGTCCAAATATTCACCGGGGTTAGAAATCCGTCCGGCCATCACTGCAGTTGCGCGTCGCACAATTATCCATTTATCACGAAGTGATGATTGAGTGAAATAAAGTAATGTAATAACTTTGTAAGTGAAGCGTAACCTAGAGATAATGATGGCAGAAAGCCTAAAGGAAATGACAGCAACCCGGGGGGGGTGGAGAAAGACACTTGAGTTAATTCTTCAAATTTTGGTACCACAGCGCCACTACCGAGATCGCCTGCTCGTCTGTTACAATTGATTCTTCGCAATCATGTGCCGTTGTTTCCCATCAACAAATTCAGTCCCAAATCATTTGACTAGATAATCAAATTTCGAAGGCACTTACTTCAGTCAGTGCCGTAACTAGCCTTTTCTGCGCCCGGTGCGAGCTTCTATAACTGCGCCCTTAAACAATGTTCTAATCTTTCCCAGTTCGGACTATAAAATAAACAATGTGACAATGTCTATAAAAAAATCTATGATTCAAAAACTAAATTTTGGTATTTCCATGGGGCCGTTGTATTTCGATAGAGGAAGGGGATTGAAATTGAAGTATTCACTTACCAGAAACTGTAGTTTGACAGCGATGCGCAACTCCCACAATCTGGCGAAGAAGGTAGGGGAAAAAGCGGGAAAGCGGTTCTTCTCTCAGTGATGATTTTTTTTCATATAGCCGGTATAACGAAGACGTATAAATACTATGAAGTCTATGAAATAACTTCACCAAAGAGGAGAGACATATGATATCAACTACGAGTAGGGCGCGTCTACACCCCTGTTAGGCGATAAATAATAGGTATTGTACCGTTTTGTACGTATGGCAGTGCCGGACTTAGAGATGCTGGGCCCCTAGGCCTGTAAGGAGTCTACCCCCCCCCCCCCTAGAAATATAGTATAGTATATATAGTTTACATAGAGTCACGTAGTGGCAAACGCGTATAGTTCATAGACTGCTGGATTTTTGTCTGCTAAGCGGACGATTTGCCATAATAAAAATACAAAGCGTCTGCTAAGCAGATGAAAGTCCAGCAGTTTATGAGCTTTTCACGTTTGCCGCTACGTGGCTCTATATTATTATATAAACTGAAATAGCAAACTTCCTGATGTAAAAATATCATTTATATAAATTATGTTCATTGGAATAGCGTACAAACCCAACCGGCATAATCCTTTATAGAAGCCCACTAGTCCAAGCCTTTAAAATTAACCAAGTAGGTGACACACACCTACACAACTCTCATAGCTACGGTTACACTACAAGATAGAAAACGTTTCGAACCGTTTAGAAACAAATCGAAACTGGTTGAGTGAAAATTCTTGATGTTACTTTTAACCTACGTATTTTAGTAGAGTTTAACCCTAAAATTGCTCTAATTTTTACCCATCGCGTACCCAAATTGACTTTGCAAAAAACTTTTTATTTTTACTTGCGAGTATATTGTACACCTAACCTAAGGTTATGCCGGGAGTAGTGGCTCACTCCTGTAATCCCAGCCTTCCGGGAGGCAGAGTTTGTAGATGGCCGTGTGAGCACGACCACCAATCCCCCAACGGGTGGTCGGAATACTTCTGTCACGGGTGTCCCCACGTATCCCCCGTTGGCGTGGCCGTTACACATATCTCGCCCTGATTAATCAGATGGTGTCTTCGCCGGGCTCGCGGTCTTCTCAGACTCAAAATCAGCCCTTTCTTCTTTGAATTAAAAAAAAACCTAAGGTTATAAATATTTCATCAAAAACGTGTGAATTTAGTTATTAGAATTTCGGATAACACAATAATTAATTATTAAATCTTTTATAATAATTTAGTGACTATAACCAGTCATGCTTATAGCGACTACGGTAGAGCTTAGAAGACATTGGGATGTTTACTACTAACACCCCAGTCACTCACAAGCGTATTTTAATTTTATTAGATAAAAAATAACTTACTTTCGATTTCTTGCACCCACTTCCCAAGTTGCCACTAATCACTAGCGATTAGCGAACCGTATTGTTGAGATACACACACATCGGTGTCAACCCTAGGCCTTAGGCACCAGCACACACACAATAACTGATTAATCAGGGTGAGTTATGTGTAACGGCCATGCCAACGGGGGGATACGTGGGGACACCCGTGGCGGAAGTATCCCGATCACCCGTTGGGGGATTGGTGGTCGTCCTCACACGGACTTCCACAAACTCTGCCTCCCAGACGCTTGGGATTACTAGAGTGAGCCACTACTCCCGGCTAGCGAACCGTACTGCGCAAAAACTAATAGTTTAAATAAAGAGAGGCTTCCGTTTAAATTAGCGACGAATACCAGGCTACCTTTCTTTCACGAGCTACAGTTACTCTGATCCCTGGAACTAGGCTGTACCTGAATAGGCTGTACCTGAATTTCCCTAATAGGGACTTGGCAGTGCTACGTCACAGTTTTTTTTCCAATAGTTTTTATCGTGGTTAGAAAAATATGACCACAATGGCGGCCATGGCCAAAGCTACGGAGTGCCAAGTCTCTATTCAGCATAGAAGTCGGAGCACTGCGGTTATATTACTAAATAAAAGCTCTTAACAAACGCGGACTAAATATGCGATAGTTTTGCAATATTGCGATTTAAGGCTACGACCGTTAACTGCCAGGTAGAAAATTGGTTAATTTAAATTACGATTGCTATTATAGATTCATGATTTCGTTTACGGTAATTATGGTCACTAGAGGGCGCTTTCCAAGGATGCACCTCTAGGTGGGCCTAGGCGGAAATACTGCCCTGGCGTATGCTTCTAAAAACCATGCATGGCATGATGGCCCATACCTTGGTCCTGGCCTGGTCATCTGCGCCCCTCCAAGGTCTGCGCCCTGTGCCGGGGCACGGCTGGCACCACCCTAGTTACGGCACTGACTACAGTACCGCCTTGAACAAAGTTCCCTGGGCGAATGAGCGCTTATAGCAGCGTTATCGCAGATGACGACGCTATAAGCGACCGTTTTCTCAGGGAACTTTGTTCCAGGCGGTACTATGTTATGGAGATGGCTAGTATATATATATTTATATACAGAATCTAACACAGGGCGCAAATACGAAGGGGGCGCAGTAATAACCTTGGCCTGACATGACGATAAAGCCTGCGCACGCCTATGATCATAAGGTTAAATTATTGCTTTCTCCCCAATGAGGCCATGAACTAGAAGTACAAATTAAGAGACTGAGTAGAGATTTGTTATTATATTAAACTACAATCAGTTTAATTTTAAACACTAGAAACCAAAAAAGCTGCGGTTAGTTTCCCCCCATCCATTATTAAATTTAACCCTAATACGTCTTGAAGTCGGTCACGTTATTGTAAAAAGATCCCTTATTGTTCTTCAGTCATGAGGACAAAACTAGATTTATTCTGAAAGGCAACACAAAATGAAATTATTTGCATATTACTGAAAAATATAATAAACTAATATTAGTCCAAGAGCGTGTTCTGCAACCCTTGAATAAAAAAAATTCTAAAAAGTTTTAGGTGAAAGAAACATGGCTTCCACCATTAAAATTTCGTTTCTAGATACTTTTAGTTAAGGAAAAACCTTAGCCACTTTAGGAGGTTATTTTAAACAATTCATACTGCTGAAGAATGGCAATGCAAACTATACAAATGCTTTTTGTATGAAGACCTTTGTCTAGTAAGCAAAGCTTATATAGTATTTGATAGTGATGATTGCACATGTTTAAAAAGACCATGCAGTGGCCAAGATTAATAGATAGTGTATTCATGTCTGGAAAAAGAGCTATGAGCTTGCGAACTCCTTAGAACATTCAATATCTAAAGCCTCATTTCTATGCAATCTTTGTGAATGAAACTAAACCGGTAATAAAGTGACGTCTTTCACATAAAAATCCAATGTACCTGCAACTTGTTATGCTTAAGATGAAACCCTACAAAAATGGTTTATTTCGTAATTTTATAATCCATTTTATTGGCTTTTCTAAAACATGAACTAAAATATAGGCCTCAGGTTTCAGAGTAAACTGATTTTTGATTAACCCTTTGGTTATTTTTATAAAACAATTTCAAACATGAATGCAGCACTCAAAACCTTAATTTTTGCCAATTTTATGGACAACTTTGGGAGAAAAAGGTACAAGCTAGAAAGCTGCAGTTTGTTTATTTTGATAAATAGATATTAGACCAGGTTTCGGAATAATTATTTTTAATTTATGCCTTTTATCTTTTTAAATTAATTAAAATTATAATTGGGAAATTTCGGCCGCATTTTGCATACTAGAATAGCAATGGATTTCCCTTTAGTACTACAAATTAGGCTTTCAGCCCTTCTATACGCAACCATAGCTAACTCTTTTTATTTAATTTGGAGTGCAAAAAGAATTCACTTCTGGTTATAAAAAATTTCGTTGGTGCAGTATTAAATACAGCATCAAGATGTGGGAAAATTAACATCAAAAGTAAAACGCTGTTGTTATATATATATATATCTAGTGTTTTTATTCAAAACTAAACATAAGGCCGAAAAATTTGAGAAAAATCTCTTCACTCTTGTCCCCATAAACAGCAAAACTATATAATATCAGTTAAGGTAAGCATTCCAAATTAGAGTTATGGATTTCTGTGTTGGCTTATTAGCATAATTTCAAACACTGAAAACTACCCTTAAATACACCTGATTTTCAGAGAGTGGATCCAGGTTGGTACGCTAGTGAAATATGTGAAATGTTCCAATATCCACGTCAGTTCAGTTCTGACCTACTTGAGTTGAACATACAGTACCGGCTAAAACAAAGTTCTCTGAACGATTAGGCGCTTATATCAGCATTAACGCAAATATTAGCGATGACTACGCTATAAGCGACCGTTTGCTCAGGGAACTTTGCTCTAAGTAGAAAAATCCAAAATTCCCCCGCTGAACGAAAATCCAAATCCCCCCGCTGCAGGAAAATCCGAAAACCTTTCATTTGGAATTTAAACCTCATTTAACTACACAATGATCCAAACAATATTAGAAAAAGCTACTAGTAAGAACAACATCAACTTTACTTTACTTTTAAGAACTATTTCAACACCACTGGAAAGTGGCGTCAAAAAGCAGTTGCAGACCGCATTAAGTGTGACCCTCAAATTCAACTCAATGAAAATTTGATAAAATATCAATAGTAAAAGAAAACCTAAGTTTCATACTTTTTGAAAATCCAAATTTCTCTAAATATCCAAATTTCTAATGAAAATAATTCCTACTGAATGATAATCCCAATTTATTATTTGATAAAAATTCCAAAATCAAAACCATTTTGTTCTTATTGGAAAATTCAAATTCTATACTTGTTGAAAAATCCAAATTATTCATAATTCATACTGAAAAATCTTGTGGCAGCAGGTGATGAAATTACCATTGAACAACTGAAATTTTTACATGGTCAATTTGAATATTAATTTCAGCATTATTTGGCATGCTTCTTAGTCAAAATAGAGAGATCATTATGGATGGATGGATGTATGCATGGGGGGGACAGACTGTATAACTTTGAGTTACCACACGGAGAATCAGAAAATATTGCATAACCAGCTTTCCCGTTAAATGAATTTCTGATTTAGCTCTTTATATGAAAACTTGAGGGTTACCCCGTAGCTTCAGCCGCTGGTAGGCCTTCTGCTTCTCGCCTCACAATTGAGATTTCACGTTTAAATCTCAAACATACCACGTAAGTGACAAAACTTTACCAAGAGATGGTCGACCCCCTTTCTTTTCCGTTGTGGGAATTTGGGATTTCACTAAAAACTACGCGCGCACATTTCCACTCCTTCACTGATCCTTCTTGAAGGAATGTAGCAGTGGTCTAAAATACTCCTTGCAAATCTTGATCAATACGATGAATACAACCGAGGTATCAGACATTCCCTAAAAATTGAAATGTGTTTTAGTTTAAACTTGAGTTTGTGTTTTAAGTTATTTACAACCGAGCTAGGACATACCTGGTGAAAGAGATGGGATAATCCCCTTCTGAATCTCGACCAAATATAATAGGTAGGTAGGTATATTTTAAAGATGATAAAAGAAATCAAAATCCAGTAAGTAATTCATTTTTTTTTGCTACTATTTTGCACAGTTGTTCTGAATCTACCAATATTGAATCCCAATTTCTGGAGCCGTATATGACAATTCCAATTTCTTCAGCCGTATATAAAAATTCTAATTTCTCCAGCCGTATATAAAAATTCCAATTTCTCCAGCCGTATATAAAAATTCCAATTTCTCCAGCCGTATATAAAAATTCCAATTTCTCCAGCCGTATATAAAATTTCCAATTTCTCCAGCCGTATATAAAATTTCCAATTTCTCCAGCCGTATATAAAATTTCCAATTTCTCCAGCCGTATATAAAATTTCCAATCTCTCCAGCCGCATAAAAATCCCAATTTCTCCAGCCTTATATAAATCCCATTTTCTCCAGCCGTATAAGAATCCCAATTTTCCTGGCTGCAGGATAATCCTGATCCCGCAATTAATAAAACAAATTGTTTTAACTTGCGGAGCATTTCCCTCTGCAATGCTTCTTTGTCGAGCCTTCTTTCCGAACTTAGGATTAACTTCGAAACGGGACTATATTATAACTCCAAAGCTTTGGCCATCATTGTGCGTGGGAATTTCTCCAACAATTGAAAAATATTATTAAGGACGTAGTGGCACATCAACCTGCATTCATTTTACAGTTTGCCGCAAGATTGGCACCAAAGTAGAGGCTGTTACATCTCTATTTGCTCACTCAGAGCAGTGTTTTTACGTTTTTCTCTTATCTTCCATTCGAGTTTGAAATATATATACATTTATATATATATATGCCGATTTAGAGCAAATCTCAAACAGTTAATTGGAAAAGGGTACTAGAAACTAGAAGCCCTGCATCAAATTAATCCTCTGACCTCAAATGTTTTAGCCAGATAACAAAAAATGCCTGTAAAAACAACGAAGAGTGTTCACCTTCCCTCATAACTAAGGCACTGAAATTTGTATATCATTTATATAAACCAGCCTATATAAATCTAATTTCTAAAAATTTCTAAAAATAAGTAGTTTTGATAATTTAACAGCTTGAATTAATTATGGATTCATCTTTTAACCGATTTATGTTTTATTGCATTTTGTCGCAAGCGTACGGATATTTTTTAGTATAAAAATTTGTATTTTTATAAATTTTGTGAAAAAATATTTGCAGTTTTACTTTCTGTTATAATTGAAGTAAAAATATATCTAAAGTCATAGTATACCTGTTATTTATCTCCCGTCTTTAATGTAAACAGCCTATATTATTTGTAAACTATGAAATACATTTATAATTACATTTATTATTACCACTTTTATAATTTCTAAAAAGATGTATTTTTTAATTTGAATGTTTTCTTTATTAAACGTAGAGTCAATGGTTTTTATTGTCGCTTGCTTATGGTTTATTTTAATTATATTTATAATAAATTTAATTGGTTACAAATATAAAATAATGGAAAATTTCGTTACAAAAATGTATGTATGTGTGTAGGTATATTACATTTTTAATACATACAGCCATCTATTATTATTTTACATTTTAGCGTATACGTCACAAGATTGATTTAAAGACTTAGTTATTGTCAACAGCAAATATAATATATATAACTTAGATTAGTCAATTTATCATTTTCACAAGCTCGTTGGTATTTTATAACAACAAAACGATCGTTAGGTTTCATGGAAAAAGGGAATAATGGACGGGAATAATAGAACTGGCAGGTGCTTTCGGTAATGATATTAGTGTGATGATTAAAAAAATTTTATTTAAAACCGGCACTCTATGAACAAATACCAAAATTTTTTATTTTATGAATTTTGCCTATTTCATTACTTTTTACACATAACAGAATTAAATTTGTTGATGACAGTCGAAAATAATGAGTGATGAACAAAATAAAGAATTGTGTAAGGATAATGAAGTGTTGTCACTACAGCGTACAATTATAGAATTGAAAAAACAGAAACGAAAACTTCAAGCGGAATATATAGCAGAGAGAATACTCCTTGATAGTTTGTTCCCTTTCATACGAAAGGAACCTTCTTACGAATATTTGCAAAGGTTTTCGGAAGAAGAAAGATTATTGAGTTAAGATGAATTATCCACCTGGGGCTTTTTTCGCGCGACAGCGGCTCGAGTGTTAATTGTTAAATGCCCTTTCTACGGTTTAATTGTTGAAAGACGGAAAGATTGTGATGTACCATTAATAGTTCGCGGTAATCAGATTCATTTGTGTCCATTTATTCTTGCCAAATTGGAAATGTAAAATAATATCACAAAAAAAGTTTAAAAAAAAATATCTTAGCGTGAGGGAAAACGTTACGCGCACCAACTCCAGGGTATACCGGGAGAAAAAGCCTTACGATAAGGAAGAACGGTGAGAGACGCGCCGCGCTCTATTAAACCATTCCTGCACGTTTTATTCGATCTAGCTAGAATTAAATTTACTGTGTTTTATAGCCGTTACGTTGAATTTCTAATTAACTCGGCAAAAATTGTGTATTTTGATCACAAAAAAGTGGATTTTGGGTACTATTTCTCTTGAAGAATTCATTAAATACACAATGGTTTTTAAAAAGGGTACGTTAAAACTTGTATTTTTAAAATAACTTATATTGTTTTAAATTTTTTTTGTTGTTGTAGTATCTTAAAAATTTAGGTCGGACAGTCGACTAGTTGTAACTGTATCAATTTTTCGGAAAGAGCCAATGGGAACCAAAGCACTATCATTGTCTTGCAAACATGGGACGCCCTCACAAAATCATGATCTTCAATTATTGAAAATCTAAGCTCTACATCAATTAAAAAGGTTAACCTGCCAATTCCGATCGTTGATCCTTATTCCGATTGTACTTTTCATCACAGTTTTGAAGTGTCTTCCGATGGTGGAAAATTTATGTGGTCATTATTACCTTTTACGCAAAAGTATCTTGAATACGAAATGAACTATTCAACCAGTTTTTCACTTAGTAGAGTGCAAGTGTGACGAATTTAAACTGCGTATAGATGAACAGTTAAGTCTGTTAGGAAATAGCATGTTTGCTGTAAACCAAATGTTTTCTGTATTGTTTGATTACTTTTCGAAATTTAAAGAGATTTATAAACCACTGGAAAAGCGAGAAGCACTCTGTGATTTCGTAGAAATCTACGCTGCCTTTCGTATTTCACAGGATTATCAAGTGGAAGAAGATTTTTTGGATCAATTTATAGGTGATTGCCCATTTGACGTAAGGGAATTAATGGATCATTGTTTAAATGACGTACAATATTTAAAAAGTGTTTTCAGCTTGTAAACAAATAATGTATTCGCTGTCATCATATATAAATAAATATTTATTAAACCAAAATTTCATAAATATACTATTTAACAAATTATATTATTTCGCAATAGTTTTAAGTTTTATGAAACAGTTTACACAAAATGAGCACACTATCACGAAAACAAACTTTCCAAACTCTAAAATTTGCAGTTTTTAGTCATTTACACCGTTCTCAATGAAAACAAGTTAGACGAATGATAATGTCGCACAAAATTAACAATTTCGAATTTTTAAATGTATTTTCGTGTGTAAAAAGCCCAAACCTAATTGCTTCAGCCAAATTGTTAAGTAAATATGAAAGAAACCAGCTTGATAAAGTTAAAAAAAATTATTCAAAAGTTTACAAACTTTTAAAGCATTCCAAATTGTCATTATGTTGTTAGCGTTGTGTAAAAAATTCGTTCAATTTTTCCTTGTATGTTAACCCTGTAGAAATAGCATTCGGGTCCTTTAAGTAATAGCATCCAATGGAGTAACTTTTCAATAAATCTTTGCACATAAGGATTTAAATTATTTATATAATTATATATTTTATTGTCAGATTTTCCATTTATATAATTCAGCAATTTCTTTGGTGTTTGACGCGTTGTGACCTATCCAAAACACTTGCTTGTAACTTGCATGGTGGCTCGTGAGCGCTATATACTTCCGAATAAACATTTAACTTTGAAACACCTTTACCGCTATTATTCTACAACAATTCTGTCATTTTTCAGTAGTACTCATCTATTTACAAAAATATATCACAAATTTATCCAATATTTATTTTTAACCAATAATTTATAAACTTTCCAATATTATTTTTATTCACATGGTTAATGATCTTACAATATGCCAGTTGAACTCATTCAAAAATTAAAAGACTGTAAATAAAATCAAATTAAATGAATTGTACAGTGTTATTAAAATTTTCCCCATATTATTCAAATATAAAAAATATTTTTTCAATTAACCCAATAATATCGGAATCTAATCAAAATATAAACATATTTTATTTGCTCTTCATTATATCCATTAACATCATATTATTGGAATTTGATCAAAATATAAACAACATTTTTTTTGCCTATAATTATATCAAGAAACACAATATTATTGGAATATAATCAAAATATAAACAACGTTTTTATTTGCCTATAATTATATCAATGAATACAATATTATGGGAATTTAATCAAAATATAAATATGAACAACATTTGAATTGTTCTGATAGTATTTGAATTAACCCAATATTATTCAAATATACAAAATATTATTCAAATATACAAAATATTATTCAAATATACAAAATATTATTCAAATATACAAAATATTATTCAAATATACAAAATATTATTCAAATATACAAAATATTATTCAAATATACAAAATATTATTCAAATATACAAAATATTATTCAAATATACAAAATATTTTTCAATTAACCAAATATTATTGAAATCGAATCAAAATATAAATATAATCAACGTTTTTATTTGCTTATTATTAAATCAATTGGTACAACATTATTGGAATTTACTCAAAATTGTTTAATGTTAACTAAATTATTTTAATTGTCCTAGTATAGTTTGATTTTATAAATATAAAATATTTTTATATTTAGCCAAGATATAAGAATTTACCTAAATGTATTCAAAATTTCCCAATTTAACACGAATTCATGTAAAAAATATTTAAGTTAACTCAATAATATAAGAAGTTACCCAATTTTATTTTAATTTGCCCAAATGTATTCAAATTAACCCATTTTATATGAAATTGCCCATGGTTTTTCAAAACAATAATAATACAGAATTTATCGCACCCAGAGTTACATTGATATGCGCTATTTTGCAAAACGGTGGGGAATTTGTTTTAAAAGATATAGGGTTGATTTACTCAATCAGATGAAAAAATGTTTTCATTGTATCATGTTATTTTTGATAAAATCAGTAAATCCTGAAATATTAAGACTATATTTTAAAACATAATTTATAATAACTTAATTTGATTTTACCTAGAATGAGTCTAAAATTTAATAATCACATAATTTGCAACATGGTCTTAAATATCAAACTGATGGACTGTTACTCTTTAATTGACAATTGCATACTACATTAAAACTCACATTATGGAAATGTTCCTTAATGCGATATTCTACTATAATCTTCATAAATACCATTAAAAATAATGTAATTTATAGTATGTCAAATCTGCTATAATAAATTTTATATTTTAAAATTTAAAGCCCATATGATATAATGTTATATAGAAAATGGTCTTTAAACTTGGTCCATTTATCTAATAATGATCTTTTGACATGGAAATAATTTACCTAGGACACCATTATTAATATGTCAAATCAACTTTAAAGGCTTAATAATATAACACTGTATATGAATAGTGTGTGGTGAATCCAACTCTCGGAATAAATAAATTAAAGTTCTTGTAATAATTGTAACATACAATACACACAATCAAGATGTTCAATTAATCCTATTGATCCATAGAGGAGTAAAATGCAAACACTCAATAACGGACCGCAAAACTTATACCTAATACCGAGGTGAACTGGCTCGGCCACATGATAACCTCACAGTATTACCACAGGCTCGATTGGCTCCATTTTCATTACTTTTTACTCACACGTAAAACGAGTAGAAGTCAATTAGCTTTCCCTTAATAGTACCGCCCAAGGCTATAATGCGTTTTTGTGATTCATATACACTTCTCCCCGGCAACTGTATTCCTGTTATGTGTGAAATATTTTACGAATTCAAGCATTTAAAGTTTTTAAATATCACTAATCATAATGATAACGAGATTAATTCTTATATGTATTATTCATACTGTTAATTCATAATACATCTACACATGATTCGTAGAAAATATACTAAAATTTTCGTATGAGTTCTTGTCTTATTAGTACATTTAATAGTTTTGTAGGACTATGACCGAAATATTTCTTAAAACAAATAGATTTTAAATAAATTATTATTTTTCCAAATCTGGATCTTGGTATTGCAAAGCATATCTAACAATTCTCACGTTAATTGTAGATTTTCTATATTATGGAACTAGAATGTCGTAAAGATCTTGTATTCGGAACGAAAATGGTTGTAATGTACACAGAAAAAAGTGTGTTTGGGCTTTGAACACATTTAAATGTTCTATACATAAACACGATTAGAATTTGAACGCTTAAATATGTTACGAAGACTAAAATATGTTCTATTGTGAACACATTGCCATTCTCCTAGTGTTAGTCCCTTCGAAATAGATGAAAATTTATATCCTAAACACAAAACCTGAACACTTTTTCTGTGAACATGTTAATTCGAGAACATGATCTATGGTTTCGTGTTTTATAGTGATAAAATCTACATTCGCCTTAACCGTAATTTCCGGCCTCTTATCTAGAAAGTTTCAGAATTCGTGGCAAAAATTCGCTTAGGACAGATACGAACGAACTATCTTTCGCGCCTTTGTCGTAAAGTTTAGTAAGCTTTTGTTTATTTACTGAGT
The DNA here is from genome assembly GCF_980474605.1 of Leiobunum rupestre. Lineage (NCBI taxonomy): Eukaryota > Metazoa > Arthropoda > Arachnida > Opiliones > Sclerosomatidae > Leiobunum > Leiobunum rupestre. The sequence continues at coordinate 2,066,840 of NC_143393.1, read as the reverse complement.
TGTTTAAACTTACAAATAGTTTTAAAAACTATTGTACTAGTAATTTACAAATTTATGCAGAATAAATGTAAAAATTATTACTATTTCCCGTCAAGGCCTAAAGTTTCAGTTACAAGTGTTAGTGACTACTGTATCAAAGTGTAGAAAACCTTAATCTAATTATTTAAGCTATGTTAATTGAAAAAACAGTTAACTGAGTTTCAGACCATCCAAGAGCTACGTTTTTGAAACTAGTCTTTTAATATTAATAAATATTCAATTTAATGGGTTTTTAAAACAGTATAAGGGTCCGCAGATTTTCAATATGTTTACAAGCTGAACATTTCCAGTAACTCATGTACAAAACCTGAACACATTACATTTAGAACACTTTTAACCATGAACGCATGACCTAATAAACACGTTCAAAACTCGAACATATTTCCACTTGAACACGTTCAAAACTAACCATATTTCAAATTGAACACTTTCAAAACTAACCATATTTCAAATTAAACACGTTCAAAACTGACCATATTTCAAATTGAACACGTTCTCGTTTTGAACATGAGCAGAAAAGTGATGCATGATGGTGTTCACGTATTGTGTTCAATATCTGAAAATATTTTTTTCTTCTGTGAAATGTAGGTTAAAACCTTGAGCCGCCAATTTCTAACGTTGTTTAGATCGTTAATGTTTGTAAAGGAAATTAAAATAGTTGGTGTACAGTTACCGGGCACATATAAAGAAAAATGATATTGGATTTATAAGCGATTGTTCAATGATTTTTATACATTGAAAACAACAAAATCATAACTAATTCAAATTGAAATATTCAACATAGGCTATTTTATTTAGAACATCAAACTAACATTTGTTTCAAAATATCAAACTTTTTTAAATTTAAGTCTTAAGTTAAATCTTAACTATTTGACAACAGATACAAATATTATTTACGGATGAATTTATAACATTGTTATTTAAATTGATATAAATAAATTACTTTTTCATTTTAATAGAGCTTAGCTTTATTTTTAATTGGTTTTTATATTACATTATTATTTTTTCTGTTTTTAATTTAATTAAATTTTTAATTAACTCAATATTAATACAATATATTTGTTTGTGCTGTCTTGTTTTTACCATCAACTATAAACATTTTGTATCTGTTTGTTTTGGAAAATATATATCATAATTATTATTAAATATCTTCAATGAAAGTAAATTGTTGTTTTTAATTTTTTTAATAAATTTTAAAAAATATATTTATAAACGGAATACCTATCGTATTTAACATTTGTTAAACATTATCCAGTTTTTTGCAAACTCTGTGGAATATTTTATGCTCCACATTTATAATTTTTAATGATTTAAAATAATTTTGTGTGGAAATATAAATTTAGTTTGAGGTCGATGCTATCAATTGTTCATAAAAACTTATGCATTAGTGAGGTTTTATTACTATACTTAGAGATAATGGTCTTAGTTTATCAATAAATATATTCATCAAATAATCATAGATAAGGATGATCTGTTTTAGAAGGAATTGATCATTTATAGCAAGATCGGGATTTTTTATTTATACATTGTTATTTACTTGATAAAATTAAATTAAATAATATTAAGTCTATTTTAACAAATTCTATATATAATCATATATACCAATATTTTTTTATTTAAAAAATTAAAAATCAATATCAATAATATAATACAGGTTGTAAAACATATTATGTCGTCTAATTAGTAAATAATAATTTAAGCTAAATTGTTTTCATCTGATACCTCGAATTGAAAACAGGATATAATTTTATGTTAAATAAAATTTTGGTTTTTATCCCTTTTATTACAATAACAAAATTTAGGACGGTTGCGTCCGTACGTTCGAAAAAGCACACAGGATCAATAAATGATGTTGCATGTTTAAACACGTAAATAATTCCATCTATGTAAAAGCTTATACAAGAAAATTTAATTGTTTTATAATTAACCCTCGATATTTGTGTCCAAGGTTACACTTATTATTTAATTATGAGGGAAAAGTAAAAACTTCGTTAGATTTGCATATTTAATAAAAATTGATATATATTTACTAACACATATTGAACTTGCAAACTCGCTAAGCCTTAACTTATAAGATAAAAGTATTTTTGAGAAAATTCACTTTATTCTAGTGAAATCTTGCTATTTTTTAATAATGATTCTTATGTATTTTATCTGAAATTATAATAAAAGCTTTTACAGATATTTGATGTATAGAAACTACGCTAACAATATAACAATACAAAAGTTTTTTGTACTATCCTGTTAGACATTACATGTAGACTTTCTGTGGGAGTCTGCCAATTTTGTCTTTTGCGAAATAAATATTATTGTTATTTAGTATTATAAAAGATTGTATCTTTAAAAGTTAATTGTTAATAAGCTTTGTTTTTAAAACAAATCATTTTTATTTCCCATTTTGTTTCAAATTAGAGGATTTATTAATTGATATTTTATTAATATCTAGCGGTTGTTTGTAAAAACCAGTTTTTTCTTTTCATTGACTCTGTGGAATGTCTCCTGCCGAAACGTGATCTGCTTTTATAATTTTATCGTTTTAGCGCGGAGATGCAAAAGTGAGTAAAAAATAGAGTAGGATCACCGATGCCAGATGATAATAAAAATTTTGGCGTTTGAAAATGTGATATCGTTAGTAAATCCAAACTAGTTTTACAAGTCTGTAATTGTAGTTGATAACGTTTACACGTGACGATAATTAAGGGGTGGGTATCAAATTACTTCTACAAGGTTGAAAAATGCAATCGAATGTTGAACCAGTTCTATCCTAGAGGTAATTTTAATTTATGAATTTAAAGATATATAGATATTTGATAGTTCACAATGTGGCAGAATTTTATAGAGCGTGCTTCTGGTAACGCTGTTCAACAGAAAGTTAAAATTAAAAATCAAATAAAGTAAGTAATATGGAATTTAAAAACAATTAAATTATTAAACTTAATTTGGTTTTAATTTAGCCACCAATAAATACCCGTTCGTTCACTGTGTATAGTCAGAGAAAATTCTATCAACGTGTAAAGGTATTCACAATGTTGCTATTTTTAATTTAAAAAGAGTAAGTTAATTATTTATATTTATTTTAAAATAATTGTTGTTTTTGGAATTTTTATTAATTACGTATCTTAAACTGTTTTTTTGAACGATAGAATATATTAATTTACTATTGAAAATTAACCAGCCATCCATTTGGGTAAAATTATAGTCTTTTGGATTGCAAAATGAACAAGAGTTAATAAAAACAACATTGTATCTTCAAAAATAAATGTAAGTATTATTTTATATTGCTAAAGTAGCACGTTTTAATTGTAGGTGGATAAAATTATACATTTGAATTGCTAAAACCAAAACAAAATTGTATCTATAAAAATAAATAAATAAATTTTTTTTCATAATACATTAGTGACTATATCTCTGGCCGATACCGCCCGATTAAGTTCATTGTAATGTTTTTAAAATGTTTATTGATTGTTTATGTAATTAATTTATTATTTTAAAATAAATGTTTTTCGGATTTTTTATTTGATTATATTATTTTAGAATGTATTAGTGTACTATTGAAAACCAATTTACTGTTTGGGTAAAATTATACATCAGCTAGGCTAGGCTAATACCCAAGGCACCACCCTAGGCCTAAGTCATCGAGCGACTTTTAAAGCATTTAATTTGTATTGTAAATGTAAAAACATTGTATCTCCAAAAGTAAATACATTTTATTTTATTTCGACCGGGGTAAAACATAAGTATATCTCGGGGTGATATTAATAAGCCCCATTGTAATTTGTTGTGTATTAATTGTTCATTATGCAATTATTTTTATTTCTTTATCTCCAAAAAATAAATAAAGTTTATTTTCAACATGGGTAAGTTGGATATCACGTGACAGACAAACTTGTCAAGGCTATAAAGCGAAGGTCGCGAATTCGTTTCCCCATATCGCAATTAACCAATTAGCATTTTAAATGGCTAAAAAACGAAAAAAATAAAAAAGTGATATCAAAAGTAAATAAGTAGTCGGGGGATAAATATTACCGCCGATATCTCGGTCCGAGCTAGTCCGATTGTGTCCAAACTTGTTGGCGTGATAGACCGAAGCTTAAAGGTTGTGGACAGTGGTCAAGCGTCAAGGTCAAAGGTCATCTTCAAGGTCACATTTGAGATTGAAAACAAAAATATTTTGTTGACTTTTTCCAAGGTCAAAAACTGGTTTTTTGAAAAAAATCAAGTTCATTTTGGCGGCCATCTTGGCGGCCATCTTGGAAAAAGTGGTTCAAATATGAGTATCCTCTACTGAGGTGGTAGAAACAAGGACGCTCTCCTGGGATGGCCTTGAACTTCAACAAATTAGAAAAAGACCCGCGGTTATTCGACCAGTTTGCAAACTATTTGAAAATACCAAATACTTTTCCCCTGTCTTTTCGAATATTCGACTATTTGATAAAAAAATTCGATTATTCGCGAACTTTTCCAAGCGCTATTCGATTCGTCGAATCGAATATTCGATTTAGTATTCGAACGAATTATTTGGTCTGACCAAATATTTTGCACCCCCTAGCTTTAGGCGAACCGTTCAGTGATAGTAATGAATAATTAACATACAAAATTAAATTGAAACATGTACAGGTACAAAATGAACTTTAAAAACAGCGAATCTTCCTTAACTTTTGGAGAATACACTGCAAATCTTACTTTTGGAAATTCACTAAACTATTCACGGAACACATTTTAGCTATAAGTCCACCATTCAGTGAGCGAGGGGCTAACCACTCTTCGAAAATCTGTTCACCGGATTACTCTTAGATTAGCACTGCCAAAGGCAGGGACTAGTACAGTCAAAGTTACGGCTCTGGACTCCGATTACGCGGAGTGATCAGCCCCTCGTCAGTGAGAGTGTAGATGAATACTCCATAAAGGTAACGAGTCAAAATAGCCTGCAGGCCCCATATTTTCTTCCTACCTCTGTAAATGACACATTAAAAAAAACGAATTAAAATCAATAAAAAAATCAAACAGTTTTTTAATAAAATACTTACTCTTATGATATATTATCAGCGATACTAGATATTACTATGTTATAATCTTTAACGTTTGTGTAGAACGCATTATGGACTTTATGGTGACCGATTCCAAACTATCGAGTAATGGCGTCGTACAAAAGAAACTACAAACTGGGCTACCAGATACTTTAAAAGGACTTTAGCGCGGCCAACTTAGATCAGCTTTTTCGCAGTAATTGGCTGTGATTGTAGAAAAAATTCATCAAATGAAAATAATGGAAATAAAAATTAAGAAAATAATAATATAAAAAACTATAAAAATTAAGAACAGATACAATTAATTAAATAATTAAGTAGTTTTGATTTAACACGTAATTTCATTAATTCACGTTAAATAAACTCGTAAATTTAAATAATAATATTCATAATAAAATTAATATTTTGTGGTTCATTAATCATTATCAGCTCAAATACAAATACAGGTGAAACTAATTAAAATTAATTGCTGATAAACGCGCCTCTAGATAGCATTGATGGACGAAACATTTCGGAGGAATAGTGGAGATCCATGCGACGTTGATTTGGCTGAATATCGGATGTCGCGAAATTGGTACTACGAGGACTAAAATGGGACGTCCATTATTCTTCCCGTAGGACGAATTTTGGACGGGACCAAGCTGGGCTCTATGGACCATGCTGGGACGTCCCAGGGACGATTTGGGTTTGCTGGGTTCTCTCGTCGAAGTAGACCCGCTGTCTCCTTTAGATATTTTTCAAGGGCGGATTAAAAACACTATCCGAAAGTAGAAAGGGACACATCTCCTCTTTACTTAGACCCTAACTTTTTACAATTAAATTTTAAGTCTATGTATCGGTGCCCATGTGTATAGGGCTTAAGAAAAGCGAAAAAGCCAGACATCGCGTCTCCAAACGGATTACAAATAAGAAAGGGTGAACTCGACATTGGGAAGGGTCAAGTGAGAAACAAACACACTAAAAAAAAAAAAAATTAAAGTCAATATTATTATCACTTGAAACTCTGAAATATAAATGGCCACAGCCAACATATTATAAAAAGTCATGTTTTCTGACAATTTTTTATAACGCTGAATATATTTGACTATACTGCAATTGCAAGGTGAGAACCTGACACTTAATATTGCGAATAAACAAAAAAACTTCTTTTATGTAGAAACGATTAGCGATCTGATTATTTTTGCTGTTGTATATTAAAGATATTGGTTCAAAATAACCAATGCCGAGACAAGTATTAAAAAGGCCATATTTGCAAACTCTTTGGATACCATGTTTAGTCAAAGTAAGTTCGACAGCCCATTTTCTTGTTAGGCAATTTGATTCTTTCACTTTGGTTTTTTTTTTGTTTTGACCAAATTTGGCTACATTGAAATATCACTATAGTACTCGAAAGTCGGAAAGTGATAGCACTGTACTGAAGAGTGGGAAGTAATAACGGAATTTAAATCCGAAATGTTAATGGCTTTGACAGAAACTGAAAAACATACCCCATCTGTAGGTTTATTTTTCATACACTCTAATCACCTGCTTTCAAATTAAAGATGCTTTAAAATATTTAGTTTTTTTTAACTTGAAAATAACACTTCCTTAGCGAGCATAGCTTCGAGTAGCGGAATAAATTCTAACTCCAAATCCAATTCGCAATTAAAGACAATCATCGCCTCAATCCGGCCGTTCTTCCCCTGATTTAATAAACATATCTACAATGCCTGTGCCTCTATCTCCTATTCATGATCAATCATCTACTACATCAATTGATTGAAGCGATGAAAAGGTTAATTTATTTAGATAAAATCAAAATTTTAATTAACCAAAAAATATAACGAAGTAACTCTTTTAGCATCAGGTGCCAAATAAACTACCAAATCTAACAGATTATGTCGTTGCAAACTAAAGGAAGGAAAGTTGATGGCTGTTTATGATACTTTGGTTTCGGAACTGTCTTACGGGCTTTTGGCAAAATATAAAAAACCAACACGAAGGAAGATTATCAAGCTGTAGGAAAAATGATGTATTTGAAATACCCATGTAAAGTGTGGATAAAAAAGCCAAAAGACCATATGTAAAAATTAAATGTTTTATATTAATTCAATTATAATGCTATACATTGTTATTATTGTTATAGTGTTTGCTGGTTAAAAACTCTCAGCAAAGGTTAGGCACATTCGACACATTGAAAAAAAGAAGTTGCAACCTAAGAAAGCAAAGTTAGTCGAAGAAGCTGCTTTGATTGAGTAACCTGTTCAAAGAACTGAAGGAATTCAAGAGCAAATGAAAACAGAATTTGTTAAACCAAATAGAAATAAATCCAGGATCTTACGACCGATGAGAGATTCGTTCACCCACAGAAGAAAACTTATAACAGAAGGATCGACTATGAATAAAATTATTCAAGTATATCCACCTCTTCAAGAAATAGTTTATGTAAGATAATTATACAGGGTGTCCACTAAAAAATGAACCAGGGCGAATATCTCAAAATCTGTTTTAGGTGCGATTTTGAAATTTTCAAGTCGTATACAAGATTTAGGGGGAAACTTACTGCGAAAATGTCAAGGTCAACCAAAAACTAACTCGAGAGCCGTAGGTGTTAGAAAGTTGGTTCCAATTAGAAAAGTGTTCCACGTCATATTGTAGGTCTAATTAGCTTTGATTCGATCGAATTTGACCAATAGGAAGTCGAGGAATTCTTTTTTAAAACCACAAAGGTCGTTAAAATGAAAATTGTAAGAAAACGCAAAAAACTCGAAACCAATTCGTGTTACATCGAAATTTGCTAGACAAAATCAATATGGTGGGATTTTTTTAAGTTTGAAAAATTGGATGACCTTGAAGACGTGGTTTAAGGTGTGAAAACATTATCTGGCGATCCATTGTCTTTAGAAACTAGGTTTCAATAGGAAATTTGCGAATCACCACTTTATCGTCAAAGTTGTTTTGAACCATGTCTTCAAAGACTTTCAAAAATGACTGACCTTTTTGGTCAAATCCGATCGACTCAAAGCTAATTAGACCTACAATGTGACGTGGAACACTTTTCTAATTGGAACCAACTTTCTAACCTTTACAGTTCTCGCTTTAGTTTTTTGATGACCTTGAAGACATTATTCAAGGTCATTGAAATTTTTAAACTAAAGACCCTCAATCCTGATGAGGATGTGTAGCAAATATCAGTTCTCTAACACTAGTATCTTTAGAGTTATCAGCTCTCGAACCTCGCTTTCGACACGTTATCAACTTAACGACCTTCTTGTTTTTCATCTAGCATTTCTCGGCTTCCAATTGGTCAAATCCGAGCAGCTCAAAGCTATTTGTACTTAAAATGTCAAGTGGAACACTTTTCTACTTGGAACCAACTTTCTAACACCTACGGCTCTCGAGTTAGTTTTTGGTTGACTTTGAAGACATGGTTCAGGGTCATCGACATTTTCGCAGTAGGTTTCCCCCTACATCTTGTATACGACTTGAAAATTTCAAAATCGCACCTAAAACAGATTTTGAGATATTCGCCCTGGTTCATTTTTAGTGGACATCCTGTATATATATATATATATATATATATATATATATATATATATATATATATATATATATATATATATATATATATATATATATAAACTATAACTATATTTTATAAAACTAACTTTTTAAATATGGTATTTTAATTAGATATCAGTTGAATATGAACAAATGAAAGGAGCGCAAAATATTGCAGAAACCTTCATTCAAAATTACATTAAAGTAAGCCAAATTGTTTTCCCGGACAAAGATCCTGTAAGAATAATTGTTTTTGCTATAATACTATTTATCAGAAAAATAATGTTTTAATATAATTTCCTAGAATTCTCTAAAGGAGGATGATGTTTAAGTTTTAAATTTCATAAATTTACTGGAAAGCAACTTGTCAACGCAAGTGAGAGCCCGTAGCAAAAGTAAAAACATTGCAAAGAAATCTAAAACTGAAGATATATGAATTGTTTACATAAAACCAGTAAGTGAACTTAATAAGTTAAAAAGGATGTTATTTTAAAACATGTTTTAAAATATTTAACGGATATATAAATAATTGCTTAAATGACCTTATTAACGTTCTTTTTCGCGTCATCTGGTGGTGGAAATTGGAACCATTCAAAATCTATGGACGATCAGAGGCGCCTAAAAATATAAATCTCGGCACGAGAAGGTGACGAGATTTTCTATTTCGTTATAATCGGCACGAAATTTATGGAATGACCGTGCGTTTTTCTATTGTTGTAAACCTTTTGGTCCCTCTGTTTTGCTTTAGATTTTCACAGGTTACAAACTCCACCCCCAAACGGTGCGAAAAGTAAAAGGGTATAACAATTATTTTTTCCAAAAAGGTGTTTTTGTCTCTTTTTAAAAATTACATACTACGTCTGTGTAATTTTGGTGTTAATTGTATTTAATTTGGGTTACAATGTGACAAAATAATTTTATGGAGTAATGTGTTTTAATATAGAGGGTTTCATTTATTTTATCTAGACTCATCCAATCGAATCTCAAATACTTTCGCCACAAATTGTGTTTATTAAAAAAAATTCAAAGAACTAAGCAATGGATTCATTGTTGCAAAGACGCTCTCAATCGATTGTGAAACAAATAACCTCTTAAAGTGCCTTTTATGTGTGTTGCAGTTGTACTACGTTTTTGATTTTAGCTATTAACCGACACTTATACAGGTTCTTGGGTTTTTGCAAGAATTCCTTTTAAAGGATAACGGAAAATTTGAAGAAAACGCAAAATATTTTAAATTTGATCGAAAATAATGATATAAAATAATTGTAATATTACTTAATAAAACATAGACATGGAAAAATTATATTGTTACTGTTCTTTTATTTAATCAAGTTAAGGCAAATGTCTTAAAACTACAGGTTCAAATTTTCATGTGCTGTGGTTTAAAACACGTTTTTAATGTGACGTGTACCTTTGAACATGTTTAGAAACTAATCTTAAGAATCTTTAGACGTGTTTTCATTGTAAGCGCCAAAAGAATTTAACATGTTTATTCTAAACGTATTCTATCTAAACACGTTTTAATGATAAAAATGAGAAGCAAATAACTTTAATTTATAAACGCATGATGTTGCAAAGCTCAACACCACTATTGCCTAAACATGATCGTTTTTAAACATGATAAATATTCTGTTGCATTTTGGTGATTAAAAAAGTGTTAAGTATCTAAACACCTTTTTTCTGTGTAAGGAAGGTTTTGATCAGTTATGCGACAGAGTTAGCGAAGGGATGAAACCATCGGAAATATATGTAAGGAAACCAGTTCCGGTGAGAAAACGAATAGCAATCGCGGTGTTCAAGCTAGCCAGCTGCTGCGAATTTCGTGTGGTAGCTAACCTTTTCGGAATACACAAGTCCACAGTCATTGAAATATTGAGAATGTTTTGCAAACTGATTTTCCGTTCAATGATATCGGACTTCATATCCTTTCCAAATGAAGAAGAAGCGATTGAAATTGCGAAGCAATACGAATTACAATATGCAATTCCACAAGTTTACGGGGCCATCGATGGAACCCATATTCCAATTATCGCTCCGGAGGAAGTACATAGGTATTATTTGCTATATTATGTTAAAGGATAATGGACCCCGGTAAAAATTTATATTTTTTAGGGATTTCATAAATAGGAAACAATACGCATCGTATGTTTTGCAAGCTGTAGTCGATAAAAAATTACGGTACTTTTTATACATTGCACCAGAAGTGTATAATATATCTCTTACGTAAGAGATATTTTATAAACCTCTGATAGCGCTACTAAGAAAAATTTTAATTTCAGTTTTTTTTTTGTTTTAGCTTTCGCAATATCAGCTGCCCAAGTTTTAAAAGAATCGGAAATTTTTAAAAAATCGCATCTGTTACCAAAAGTAAATCATTTATAAGATTTTAGTGGGTATTCACTCCTTGGTATGCACGAGTTTGAGGCCCCCTGCCCCCCTTACGAGATTACAGGCCCTATTAATAATAATAATAATAATATATTTATTTGAAGAAGTGATGGTTATACATAGTGGAGGTGGGGCTAAGTCACGGGTGACTTGTGAGCCCTATTCTAGGTAAGAGCCCAGCAAACACAAGAACGTCCTTTGGACATCCGATAGACGTCACACTCGGATCTTGCCTTCGTCCGTAGGACATCCCAAAATCCGGGATTGACGTCGGTTGGACGTTAAAGGACGTCCAAATGTCCGGTTTGTCTATAGCCGTAGTACGTCCCGGGGACGAGTTTTCGGACGTCCAACGGCGATTACGGCGGTCGTCCCCTGGATGTCTTTCTATAAAACCTAGAGATGTCTTTAGGCCTTTAATTTGGTTCAATCATGGCTCAATAGGGATGAAACTAGGACGTTCATTGGATATCGTATTTTGAACAAATAATTTAAAAAACCAAACTTGATATTAAAATTTTATTCAAAACATTAAAATACAAGATAATGGAAAAAATCCAGGAACAAGTGTACAATTTGATTGTAATAACACGAACTCCGCATAAAACTTAATTTAAATTTATTATATAAGGTTATTAAATTTTTACAATAGGTTTTCGAAAGTAGGAAACTCAAGTATTAGCAGTTAACATATAAATTAAAAAACTTATATAGTGATTTAATTTTTATATAACAAAATAAATTTCGAACTAAACTATTAAAAAATTAAATAACCTTCCTTATAAAAAACCAATAAAATTAATTTTTAAATCAGAAGAAAAATAAAACTAAGCCATTTTATACTATTCCTTAAAAAAAATTAAGACTATCGGATGAAAAATGTACACTCTGTTAATAAAGTCTTTGCCTCTTGAAATGTTTGCGCTTTTTTGCTAATTTCTAGAAATGTATTATAGATAGAAAGATGAAACCAATTTCATTCTTAATATTTTGCATCCTCTTTCAGATGCAACCATCAGTTCCGTCGAAACATTTAAATCTTGCCCGGAAATGACAAATATCATTTTTGACAACTTTGAAAATAATAGAGTTACGCCTCTGCAAACGACTTTAATGGATTCAGGGTGGTCGATTTATATTTACGAAGTGTTACTTTTATGTCTCTAAGACCAATAGGTGACGAGTTATAGGCTTTCAAACTTTAAGACAGGAATCAGTTTTGTATAAAATGCGTAACCGGACTTTTCATCAAACACGACTAACTTCCACATTATTTCAAAACGCCGTGCAAATTTAGCTTCTGAGGGCTAGTAGTAGTAGGGCCAGATAGTAAATTTGCGACAAGGAGGAGCTACATGGAGTGTCATAGCTGCAACAGTAAATTGTTCCGTTAGAGGTGCAAAATATCGCTACGCACAATTTCTGCGACATGGTACAATTTTGGTATTGTAAATATTTCTTGACCAATATGAAATTCAAAATGTATAATTAACGATTTAATATAGGATCTTCCTAGAAGTGGGCGACCCAAAAAAACAACGCCTGCTCAAGATAGAAACTTATTTAGAGACGCTTCGAGAAATCCATGGATTTCTATAAGACAATTAAGAAATCGTTGGCAGTTAGGTGGGGTTCGAGTAACCGCTCCGACAGTGTGGGCAAAACTGAAAAAAGTGGGCTTACGACGTCGACGCTCTCTATGTAAACCACTGCTAACGCCGAGACACAAGTTAGCTCGTCGGTCATTTTGTCGACAACTTCTTCAATGGCCAAGAGATGTGTTGTCCCGATTAATATTGTTCTCGGACGAAAAGGTATAGTTTGAAAAACCACTTTTAATCGAATTTTTTTTACCGCGTGATTTCAGTCTTTTCAGAGCTCTCCAAGATCTCCTACGGTATGGGTTACAAGACGAAGGCAACAGCGAAATTACGCCAGGTTTACCACATGAACTAAAAGGAGTGGACGATTTGCGGTCAACGTTTGGGGGTGTATTGGAGACGGGCAAACTGGAATTCTCAGACCTGTTGTTGGTCGTCTCAACGCGCAAAGTTACATTCAAATCCTGCGTGATTCTATGTTGCCCTCGCTTGCGGCCATTTATGGGTTGGAGAATGTTGGCAGGTAATAATGTAGCGGTTGTATTTCTGTAATCTCTTAATTAACTAAAAATATTTTATTTTCACCCTGATTATTTAGGGTCTATTTCATGCAAGATAATTGCCCGGCGCACACAGCTAGAGTGGTAAGGCAATTTCTGTCCGATGAAGGAATTGAGTTGTTAGAGTGGCCAGCTTTATCACCCGACCTAAATCCGATGGAAAACCTGTGGTCGCTACTACAATCTCTAATGGAGGAAAATATTCCTTTAAACGCCGAAGAACTAAAAAATATGGTCATCGCCGCCTTCAACCGTGTGACTCCCCATCACCTGCGAAACTTAACTAACTCGTTCCGAAGAAGGTTAAGGGAATGTTTAAGGAGAAGGGGTGAAGCGATTCCCTATTAGGATAAAATTAAAAGTTCATAGCGATATTTTCATAAATCAATAAATATGTCCGAAAAGATTTTAGTTGTTTTTTTTAATCCTTGTTTGGGTGGCTAACGGAAGTGGAATTCTATTTTTCCGATTTCGCTTCCTATTTCTCAAATTTCATAGTATTGAGAGCGTGCAAAACGTTGAATATTTCCTTTGCCTAACCGTATAATAGCTTTACGCGCCGATCAGAATGAATTTGATATTCACGCTATATTTGCTATTTTTACGCTTGACGTCATGTCACGAGTGCCGTAAATAGCCAATAGTGTGGCGGTGAGTAGTGCCTACCAAGCGGTGCCGGCCATTACCATCTTGTTCGCAACAGGGGCCACACGGTTCTCGGTTTGATTTTTATAGTAATACCATAAGTTTATAATGTTTTACGTAAGTGTGTCTCTTTGGGAAATATTTAAGAGGTAGTTATTCACAGAGTGACGTCATCACGGTAATATAATCGTCCCCTAGCGAAGCGCCGTTAAAGGCTATCCCAGTCAAGAGCGAGCGGGCGCGAAACGGTGCCTAAGCCCGTTTTATAGTCTCTTTTATGACTCGCTCTATGTAAAAAATATTATAAACTTATGGTAATACACCGTAATCGCCTCCATTTTGGGTGTCAATACTCGAAATACCGCCAATCTGTCGTGCGAAAATTTTTTCCGTGGAAATGGAAAAATGCTAGATGGAGCGGAAAACGAAATTTGCTTAAATGTTTTCCGGTTCTGTGTAAGCCCAGATATTTCGCTAGATTCCGACTATAAAAATCAGGCTTTACATAAACTAAATTAAGATATTCTTTCTATATATCTGGTGCGAAGGTTGACCTGACTCATGGGCGTGCGCTGATCTTTTCGTCAGATCGGGCCAATTGATTATTTTCCGCCCGGAATCTATTCGAAGAGCCTGGAAATATTAAATCTAACGAACACCAGAAATAATAAACATAATTTTCCGTGCGTTTATTTCAAGCAACTAGAAATGCGTCCACTTCCTAATTAATTTAAGGCGTTTTCCACACTACGCATTGGAACTAGTGGCGTAGCTACGGGGGAGCAGAGCCCGCAATGCGGGCGGGGCCACGAGCCTGGGAGTGGCCCATTCAAAATTAGGACCATACGCTTCTAAACGGTTATTAACAAAAGGCCCATGGAGTGGAGTTGCTGGCGGGCCCAAGGCGGCGTTTGGATAATAAATGCTCGTTTATTTCTTTTATCTGTTTATTTCTGCATATTATTCGCGGTCATTGTTCGATTTATTATGAAAAATGTAACATTTTGTTCCGATACATTTTAGATATGGATGTATTAAAATAAAAGATTTCTTATCCAAACACTACAAACCACTGCGCATAATAAATTTCGCGTTGATCCGCGAGAGGAAAAGAAACCCGAGTATTTCTATTTTGCATCCAGGATCTTCATTTTCTTTTGTTTAACGTAGCCCTCAGAAGCTAAATTTGCACGGCGTTTTGAAATAATGTGGAAGTTAGTCGTGTTTGATGAAAAGTCCGGTTACGCATTTTATACAAAACTGATTCCCGTCTTAAAGTTTGAAAGCCTATAACTCGTCACCTATTGGTCTTAGAGACATAAAAGTAACACTTCGTAAATATACATCGACCACCCTGAATCCATTAAAGTCGTTTGCAGAGGCGTAACTCTATTATTTTCAAAGTTGTCAAAAATGATATTTGTCATTTCCGGGCAAGATTTAAATGTTTCGACGGTTGCATTTGAAAGAGGATGCAAAAATATTAAGAATGAAATTGGTTTCATCTTTCTATCTATAATACATTTCTAGAAATTAGCAAAAAAGCGCAAACATTTCAAGAGGCAAAGACTTTTTTAACAGAGTGTACTCTAGAAATTGCTGTTTCTCGTAGCTTAATTTTAATAACTATCCTTATCTTACTTTTGGAATTACAATTTAACTTTATAAAATATCACAGTGTGTAATAAAGCTTTAGAAAATGAACTTTAAAAACCGCGAACCTTCCCTAACTTTCGGAGAATTCAACGCAAATCTTACTTTCGGAATTCTAAATTAAATATATAAAATATAACAGTATGAAATAAAGCTTTAGGAGAACCGTTCAGTGAGAGTAATGAATAATAAACTTAAAAAGTTAAATTGAAACATGTACAGGTCCAAAATGAACTTTAAAAACAGCGAACCTTCCTTAACTTTCGGATAATACACTGCAAATTTTAGTTTTGGAAATACAAATTCACTAAACTATTCACGGAACACATTTGAGCTATAAGTCCACCATGCAGTGAGAGTGACGATGAATACTCCATAAAGGTAACGAGTCAAAATAGACTTTGATCAAATATATTTTCTTCCTACCTCTGTAAAAGACACATTAAAAAAATCGAATTAAAATCATTAAAAAAATCAAACAGTTTTTTAATAAAATACTTACTCTTGTGATATATTATCAGCGATACTAGAGATTACTTAGTTATAATATTTAACGTTTGTGTAGAACGCATGATGGACTTTATGGTGACCGATTCCAAACTATCGAGTAATGGCGTCGTACAAAAGAATTACAAACTAGGCTACCAGATATTTTAAAAGGACTTTAGCGCGGCCAACTTAGATCAGCTTTTTCGCAGTAATTGGCTGTGATTGTAGAAATAATTCATCAAATGAAAATAATGGAAATAAAAATTAAGAAAATAATAATATAAAAAATATAAAAATTAAGAACAGATAAAATTAATTAAATTATTAAGTAGTTTTGATTTAACACGTAATTTCATGAATTCACGTTAAATAAACTCGTAAATGTAAATAATAATATTCATAATAAAATTAATATTTTGTGGTTCATTAGTCATTATCAGCTCAAATACAAATACAGGTGTATCAAATTAAAATTAATTGGTGATAAACGCACCTCTAGATAGCATTGATGGACGAAACATTTCGGACGAATAGTGGAGATCCATGCGACGTCGATTGGGCTGAATATCGGATGTCGCGAAATTGGTACTACGAGGACTAAAATGGTACGTCCGTTGTTCGTCCCGTAGGACGAATTTTGGACGGGACCAAGCTGGGCTCTATGGACCATGCTGGGACGTCCCAGGGACGATTTGTGTTTGCTGGGAGGTAGAATAATTGAACATGAAATTTATCTTAGGTGTAACAATTATAAATAAATCCATAACTCAAGAACAAACGATCGTAAAAAAAATTCATTATTTACATAAAATAAAATAAAAAATAGAATAAAAGAGAACAGTTTAACTAAGATAACTACATATATAAAACAAGTTGGCAAGTCAAAATATACCTATCCTCGGAAGAATTGTCCCTAGTGGTATTAATATCTCGAGATAACCCTTAAAGATATATCCGCAATTCAGAGTTATTTACTAAAAACGTAATCCCGGTTCAATCCCGCACGGTATACAATTTAATTATAATTAAAATAATTGATACGAAACAACCGAGTTTAATTTATTCAGAATAATATAAATTAAGTAGTTACAACAGCGAGTTAGACGTACTTAAACAATGCACAATTGAATTTAACCCTATTTACAGAACAAGTTTATCAGTTAAATGTAATAGGAAGCAAATTTTAATGAAATAAATATCTACAGAGGGTATTTGTATTTTTCTCGCTTATGAAATAACAACACAAAAAACCTTCTTTAAACCACTTCACACGAAGAAATTATAATTAAAATCCAACAATACCGACCAAAAGCTCAACACAATCAAAAAATTAAAATACCAAAACCCAATCGACCAAACTTTGGAGCCAAAACGACCAATAGAAAAATATATAATAACAACGCAATCAATCAGGCTAAGAGCAAAAATAACGAATAGAAAAATATTTAATAATATCCCAAATTATCAGGCTTCAGAGCAAAAATAACAAATAGAAAAAATTATAATAATATCCCAATCAATCAGACTTCAGGATCAAAATAGCTCATAGAAAAATATAATTACACAGTCGAGTAATAAATTAATTCAAAACCAATCAATAGAAAATAGAAAATCAAGAAGCGCAACACCTTACCATTCACAAATACGAATTTTCGACGTTATTATAATTAAACCAGATTAGCTTTAAGCCATGATGTAACCACTTTAAAGGTTCCACTAAAACTGAACGATTTCGAAAAATAAGCTTAAAAAACCAACAATACCCAAGAATAGACAAAAAAAAACGTTATCTCGATCAGTAAAAATAACATAAAACCCTTACTTTGCCTGAAACCCAGATACTTTTTATATTTTAAAACAAGATTTGACCTTTAACATTTCATACGTAAAAAAGTAGACTTTAACAAGATTAAATCAACATAATTTCATTCGTAAAAAACCAGATTAGGCCTTTATAAATTCATTCATAAAAAAATTCCAGACTTTATTACCTATTATGCTTACGATGAGTGTCTTATTTTCAGTGAAGCTAAGCAGCTATCGGTGGTTCTGTGACAGACCGCTCGACTGCCAAGCCGAATGGCCTGGGTTCGAAACCTGGGTGGCGCATTTGTTTATAATCAATAGAGAAAACTCTAAATTAGAATATCTTCGATGCAATAAATTATATTTCAATTAAACCAAACCTAAGCCGAATTACCTTAAATAACGCTGCCTATTCATTGACGTTTAAGGAGTGTGCTGATACCCTTGATTAGATGGACTGGATTTTTCATCAGAGAAGCAGTAAGCGAGATGCTCCAGAAGATGGAGAACAAAAACCGGCCCTTTTCAGGACCGCTCTCTTTTTGAAACCAAGGTTTTACTTATAATGTATTGGTCAGTAGTGTGCTTTTACTCTATTAATAGTTGAATAAAGCATATGACGTTTTAGGAGTAAGCTTTTTGATTTCCTAACGGCAGTGTCAAAATACGTCACCGTCGAACCCCAACCGCATTTAACAGTTGGCTTACTCGTATTAGTTTAAATAAGGTTACTTGTTATACATGGAAGAAAATAATAATTACATTTAATAGGCATATCAGAATTTGTTTCAGTTAAACGTTAGATTCCCTTATAATAAAAATATATAAGATTACGCTCTATTATAAAAAAGGTACACGACAATACGAAATATTTTGTTGTTGTCTACACAGACTTTCGCCAGACTGAAAACTTCTGTAAATTAATCACACAATCGTATACCCGTACTACAAGAATATCGTCGCTTCAAAACCAAACCACGTATATTTTTTAGACTGGTTTACGTGTTTTTGGTTTTAAAGCGAAGATATTGGAAATTATTATAATAAAACAAGACGTACGACGGTCAGAACAAACACAATCCTTCTAATGTGTTAAGTTCCCTTACCGAAAAATCGGTAGCCCAAATATTGCCATCAAAGTTTTTTCGTGAGATCAATTGTTGTCTAATGGAAGCCAGATAACTGCTTTACGGATTAAGAAAAGTGGCTTATTATTCCAGCTATAAGAGACGGACTAAAGACCAACAAATAATCGACCAACAGATGATTAGAAGACTAAAAGTTGCCTTACTCAATAGTCGAGAGAGTGACAAAATGGGCGAGCTTAGAATGAGCGAACAAATGGGTGAGCGTCTGAAGAGCGACCAAATGGGCGAGCTTATAGTGAACTTCCAAATTGGGGACCTTTGAATGAGCGACAAAATGGGCGATCTTCGAGTAAGCACTAAAATGGGCAAGCTTATAGTGACCTACCAAATGGGCGAGCATCGAAAGAGTGTAACATTGCGCGAAAGTCAGCATAACGGCAATATGGCCGAAATTACATTCCATGACCAAAAAGGTCAATCGTCCAACAAGTGACCCATCGCCAACATAGCGACGAAATGGCCTAGAGTTACCGGATCCACCAATTGGTCCGGCGTTGACTCTCGATAAGGAGACCAACGGCCAAAACAGTGAGAAAGGGGACGAATATAAAAGAAACGGAACAATAACTGAAGTACCCTATAAATGAGAATAGCACATGCTATTTTAAAACTACTGCGAGATATTTTTATATTCTTTGAACGAATATTTGATTGTTCGTACCGCAAGTATAAGGTTTGGGTTAGATCAAGGAAAAATTATATTTCATTAAGAAATTTCAAAAAGAGATAGCTCAACTGGGTAATACCAACCGAAAGTAGACAATATGTTGTTAAATTGCACATGTCAATAATAAATCATTTAGATGAGTTTAATAATCGTCGTCTGGAATAATAAAGCAAATAGCATTTGGTATTAATTTGAAAAAATTCTTCATAGTAAACCGCTTGCTTTTTTAAACATTGATATCTATTAGAATACTTTTTTACTACAATTGCTGCTATAAGATAATAATTAATAATAATAATTAAGGCTTCTTCTAAAAATGGATATCCTGTTCAGCTCATAGCTGATTTCCAAAACGGTCCCTTTAAACTGCGTGGAACCTAGCCAAGTCTTATCATGCATTTAAATTAACTTCAAAAAAGCTAACAACGGCTCTGATTAAACCGTGCGAGTATGTGATTCCGGGGAAAAAATTGTTACTCCACTGATTTTTGGAGAAAAGCAATTCGACAAGATACTACACCTTGATCTTAGCCAAATGACAAAGAAACTGATAAGCTGTACGATAGTATAGAACGAATACTATACACATAAAATAATTTCTACGATCACCCGAAAAAAAATTTCTACACTTTATTCAAAAGTTGTTTATAAAATTAAGGTAATTTTAAAATCATAAGCGACTGCTGAGTTAGTAATTGGAGCCAGTTATTGCACAATGCGGGAGGGCTCCAAAGTATCATAGGCTCTGTAATTTCTTATCAAATTACATGCTTAATAACGGATAAATTCCCGAACATTGCCACGAGGGGGCCTCGGAGCTCTTAGCTACGCCACTGGTGAGTGTCATAGCAACTTCTAGAAGTAAGTATATGGTTTCCTTGTTCTCAGCTCCTGTAAACAACCTAAAAGTTGGCAACTGGCTGATAACAATATTATATCAACAAGATTAGCGTTTAAATGTCAAAATGGTTTTTTGTGTAGAGTGTCATAGCAACTCAAAGAAGCTAGTAAATTGTCTATTTGTTGTTCTCAACCTGCAAACAACCAGTAAAGGCTGGTTTTCACTAGGGCAAAAACGCCACAACGGTGAGAGTCGACGCAAAATTATTGCATTAGGCCTAACGGGAATTTTTCGCGTCGACGCTTCACCGTCGTGGCGTTTTTGCCCTAATGAAAACCAGCCTTAAGTCGGGTAAATGTCGTTTCGCGTCGAACGATTTTCTTTAGACAATTTTCTTGGTTGTCTATAGTTGAGAATAAGTTGTAGATTTTAAGAAAAGTCAATTAACGGAAGCTCAACGGTAGTCTTTTTGTTGTTTCAATTTTGTAAGAGTTTGTTTGAGCTATTCACAGCAACCTGCAACGCAGGTATCACCACCAATATTTACACACTTATTTGTTACGTCTAGTCATACTTTGAAAACATTGAAGATTCCTTCAATCAGTGCCACTTTTATTTTTTACTTCTGATCACACTTATTTGTCAGCCGTTGAGGGTCACACTTATTTTTTCTGGTCATACGCCGAAGACTGGGTCGATCAGTGTCATACTTAATTGTTACTTCTGGCCGTACGTTGAAAGCGCGGCGCACTCTGAACGTCCTTGAAAAACGGTAGAAGGAAACGAGCGCGTAGACCTTTATAAACACGCGGATTTACAATGTTGGAAATTGTGGGGGTCCGTATACGCTGCCCAAAAAACGTTACTTAAAATTTAATTTAAGGAACGAATTAGCAACTCTAGGTTATATATAGGCCACAGGTATTAAGAAATATAACGTTCATGAAAATCTGACTTAAATTAAGGAACTGTATGTAGATTTTTAGGCGAAAATATAAAACCACGAAAATTGGGGTCCTGTAAATTACCCCAAAAAATACACCTATTCAATTATATTTTTTAACGTTATCGGACTTCATTTAAAATAAAATATCTAACACATAAAGCGAAACCACCGAAAATAGTAAATTGGGCAAATGCCCAACTTCTAGGGCTCCGATTTGAAAGGCTATCAATGGCGATGTATGTACATTCGAACGATATATCACTGACTCTTCTAGCCCTAACCGTTGAAGATATATTCGCGGCACGCGGCCATCGGCATCGGCATCGGCATCGGCTACACTGTAAGTGAAACTAATACACACAAATCCTTAGGATTGTGGGTAAAAAACACGTTAAATCTCCTGGTCCATTATTTAACTAATGACTTCACCGGCTTTTTTAATACCAGAAAACCTATATTTGAATGAAAGCATAGTTAACATAATAAACAAGTATGAAACTTTTTACTGCTGTAATGCAAATTTTTTAACCGAACCTTTTACCGACACTAAAAGTCTGATACTCTCTTCAAGCTGCATTTTGGACTCGCAACTTACCGTCCTCAATAAGAATTTAAGCCTAATATCGGAGAGCACGTCCTGGAGTCATAAGGGTCTTTATTTTGTTTGGAATCCCGCTTGCGAATTATGCGTGCCAAAAAAACAGATTCAAGAAAACCATACGTGGTCTCAAGCGCCTAGAAAAACCTTTTTTAATTCTTCTCATTTAAGTGTAAAATTAGGTGGAGGTCTCGCATATTTTAGACCCTAAGGGCTCTGTGCTGATAAACATCTTGATTGCGCAATAGCTATGAAAATCAATTTCGTTGTAGTTCTCGTGAATTGTCATACTTCTCTTTTTTATGTTACTTATTATAAAAAGGCTAACACGAAATACGGCCAATAATTTATGTACTATTCTGTAACACCCTATATAAAAATATTTAAAATTTCGGTCCTAAAATGGGTTTGTTTAGTGTCAGCCGCTTTGACATTTCTTATCGTAGCACCAATAATAGGTTCTGTAGTAACTAATGCAATACCTTAGTTAAAATATAATTTGATAGGGAATGTAAAGGTGGCGCTTAATATTACTGGGGGTGGGCAACGCTGTCTTACGGCGTTAAAAATTAGGTTTATTCAATTTAACTGACAAACGAAAGTCATTTACGATTACTAATTACTCAACGTAAAGTGAGTAACGCATTGTTATCTTTCATTGAAGGTGATGTGGGCTGCTCTGTGATGATAAGATTTGCTACCTACGTCATCTTTAAAGGCCCAGTTTTTCTTCTGCCTGTCCGCCTTGAATTTTTCTTACCTGCAACACTCCCCTTGCATTTTTACTTCCCGCAAAACATGATTTTGGCGAAGATTGAGCGTCGTGCCTGCTTCTGCGACCGGGTCATTTTGTGCCAGCCGGTTGGCACCCCGCTGAGTTTGGGACGGGGTTGCTCGAGGATGCTCGTTCGTCTATTCTTTTCGACCTCTCCCTCTTCGCCGGACAGCCGGCGATTATAATACTACTACCTTCACCTTACTGCCAAGTGTAAAACACTGAATTCCTAGAATTTCAGTTATTGAACTCGTATCTCCTGTCACAATGGGATAAAGCTTCACTACCCTCGCCTTCGCTACAAGTTAACATGCGCCCGTATTTGGCTTATAATTCAACTACTATTTCAACAGGGAAACCCTTACAGTAAACAAAAATGATAGAATTCAAATGTCCGACGAAGAGTTAGACACGCTAATATTTTTGGTTTTACACTATGTTTTTAAGTATAGATGGTGATATCGTGGGTAATCATTTTAAAGGCCCATGTTTTATTTTGCCTGTACCCCTGGAATTAAACTGTCGAAGGTTTCTTCGTTTGAAACGTGTTTTTTAATTATAAGTCAGGTTTTTTTTCTACCGGAGGATACAACTTACAAAATAAATTTGTACGGTTTTGTTCTTATAAAATGACTTTCTGATATGCCTGATCCAGTTTATTAAAAGGGTTCAGGCGGGTATGTGCCTACCCCTTCCGATCCCTCTATTCATGTTGGGCTCGCGCTGAGCGTCCCGCCATGGTCCCACTCTCACCACTAAACGGATTATCTCTCCCGCTCTTTTCCTCGTCAATCACGCTACAGTTTTAAACCGTCGCAGAACATAAGCAAACGTGTAAAAACCACAAGACAACTTGGTAGCACCATCATCAACTAGGCAGGTAAAGATATATTCTTCAGCCTGTCCCCCTTGAAATTATCTTACCATCAACACTTTCCACAAAACAGATTTTGTTTGGAGCGGGTCGAGTGACGTACTTCGGTCATTTTCTGCCGGACGATTGGAATCCCGCTGGCTTTCCAAGGAGATCTCTTGCTCACTCTTTTCTTAGGAATTTCGCTGTTTTGGCCGAGACTAGCCCCCCTCCCCACATGTAATGGCGCGGAGTAATACCTTGGAGTATTACTACCTTTGCGTTACTGCAAAGTGCCATTGAGTAATTTATAGATATTTCATTGCCTAACTCGCGTCAATAGTCAGCAGGGACAGCTGGTTTTTTAGCGTATTTAATGACTGTTACGAAAAAAACGTTTAATATATTTTTAAAGGTGACTAACCTCCGGAGTCGACGATCTACGAAGTTTCTGACGGTTAAATGTAGCACGTAATGTTATCTTTTATTTTGTGCACATTTTTTAAGTATTTTAATCAGTTCAATGATATTTCTTTCCCTGTTAGGATTTATGTGCATATTTAACCACAAAGAACCAATGTCAATTTCAGTATAGGATTTATTCTGTACCGGTTTAATATGTCTTTTGTACTTATATTAATTTGGTTTGTGTGTCAATAAAGAGTTGGCTTATATAATTTTTTTTATTCCGAATCGTATTCCTTTTAAAACTACTTTTTCTTCGTCCCTTATTTCCAAACAAAAATCACTTCACTAGATCTGGCAGTGGAAATACAGAGTGTTGCTACCACTATCGTCTGAAATACTCTAATCTGTAAGACACCCAAGAAACAATCCCTCGAAGTCAATCGTTACTTTAATTTACCTTCTCCTCTTACAAAATATTTTATATAAAGTCTACACTCTAAGAAAAAAGGCTTCATGTAGGTCGGAAAAAGGGTTTTCAAAAATGTATCTTATTGCAAACCCTTTTTTCTCTTAGTTAGAACCTATTTGAAAGGTTTCGTTCAGCATAACCCAGTGTTTTTATCAAACCCCCATATGGTTTTATCTAGCACTGTCAAGGGTTCTACCTGACCGCCATTACGTTTCTATCAAGCGCCTAAAGGGATTCCACCTATGATGATCAGGGGTTCAATTTTAAGCCCTTCACGGTTTCATCAAGCGCCGTCAGTTGTCCCTCTTCACATCCATACGGCTCTACCTGACTCCGCTTCGGGTTCGATTTGACCGCCATCAAGGTTTGATCTAGCGCCGAAAGGGGTTCCAGCTTAAACCGCTTACGTACAAGGGCTCTTCGTCAAACACACCACGGTTCTACCCATCACCCCATAGGTCCTTTACGTGGAGACATGTTTCTCTTTTGACTCGCTTACCACAAATGAACAGAAGAAAGATTTTGCACTTGATCTTATAGATAAGCCCCTGTTCTTCGGGGTTTAAAATGAAGAGTGACGTGAACTTTTCCTCGTTCGAAATGTACAGGATGACCCATTTAACTCATAATATTAATTTCAATGGTTTGAAAATTGTTATGCGCAATAGGCATATAATAAGGTCTACAAAATTCCTTCTCAACAGTGTTTCCGTCTTTTCCTTGAATACTTATAATACGTAATAAGGGAACATCTGAATCTACAACCGATCGACTTTGTATGACATCGGAATATATGAACAGAGAATGTAACCCAGCGTCCATATCACAGCTAAAAGGTGCCGTCATGGAAGTCACTACAGTTATATCTTTGCCTGGAATTCTCGTGAATCCTAATATGATGGCGATTTCATGCGGTATGTAAACCGGGTTCATTCCTTTAATTTCGACTACCACCTGTCGATTAGGTTTGTTGTAATAAAACTCGACACTTTTTTTTAGTCTTCTTGGTTATAGTATCTTCTACAGTATTCCAAATTCGAAGTACACATTCTTTATTAACGTTATTCCACGTTCTTGGATAACTTATTTCGGCAAGTCCAACTTCGTACGCACCCTCAATTTTCATTGGTTCCGGTAAAAACGTCCTGAACTTGCTTATAGTGTTG
Source organism: Leiobunum rupestre (assembly GCF_980474605.1). Taxonomy (NCBI): domain Eukaryota; kingdom Metazoa; phylum Arthropoda; class Arachnida; order Opiliones; family Sclerosomatidae; genus Leiobunum; species Leiobunum rupestre. Next base: position 2,041,221 of record NC_143393.1, on the reverse strand, counting down.
CTCCTGAAATAACCTATAGACGAGTCCGAGGGTAACGTTATATAGAAACTCAAAGTACTACGATTTCTTGCACCCAAGAGTCAAAATCTGAACTGTAACCACGCCAACGTACTAAAAGCTCTTTCGTTCTGTCGGGTTTATTTCTTTTTCTCAAAACTTTATCTATTTTAAAAAAACAGTTGTCGAGGTCTTTCCCGATTTTCTGTATTTCCTCCTTGTAGAACACAGCCGAAATGAGCTCAGTCTTTAGATCCTCCAGCTTATAAACCGGAGGGTCTCTCGGTAAGCGCTCCACTACTTTGAGTATTTCCTCGGTAAAATTGGCTTTGTAACCCTTTTCGAACGTGGTTTTATTCTTGCTTATACGAACCAAGTCACCTATTACAAAAGGGAACGAGACTGGGGGTGAAAAATTTACTTTCCCGTATAGGTTGTCCGACACTTGATTCTAATTTTCATCCTTCACTTCAACGGGTTTGCATTTAATAGATTTGTGGTAGTTGTTATTATAAGCTTCCAATAAATCAGGTAAAACGTCGATATATCTGTGCGTATCCTTATCCGTAAAATATCGGTACATTCGAGACTTCAATGTTCGATTGAATCGTTCTATAATACTAGATTTAACTTCGGAGTGCGTTGCGGAAAACTTGATTCCTCTACGTTTTAATTCACCTTGAACTTCTTTACATAAAAACTCATTGCCATGATCAGTCTGTACAACCTTCGGCTGTCGACCTGATTCTAAAATAGATTTGAATGACTTTACCCTAGTACATGCTTTCTTATCCTTGGTAGTCACAGCGAATGCGTATTTGCTAAATACATCGATACAACATAAGATATATCGGTATCCACTATTGTGATTTTTGATATTTTGCATGTCCGCCAGATAAAGTTGCCATTGTTCGTCTATCCCATACACTATCGTCTTGTTTCTTCAAAAATTGTGTCTCACTGGTCGGTGTAACGTGTACGTATCTTGCCGTTTTAAAAATTATCTCGCGTCGTTTATGTTAACTTCAATTCCCCTCTCTCGGGCAGCCCTATAAAGACCACGAATGCCTCCGTAACTACCGACATCCTTTACATTAAAGTATATTTCTTCTAGCTTATCCATTCATCGTACAGTTCATTTTCCGTTCGTGATACCAGTACGCGAACTCAAATAGTTGAAAAACGATAATAATAAATAATAACAAAAACGCAGTAATAACGTTGGTTTATTTTAAGTACGATATCGATAAAGAGGTTATTAACCCAGACGGAGTAGGATCGATGCCTCCTTCCATGTTGAGGTGTAATTCGTGAATGAAAGAACAGAAACCTGATGTATGATTATATTCTTTATTTCAAATTTACCCAACTCAATAATCCATTGCCATATATTGATTCGGGACGGTGGGGTAAATAATCTGAATCATCGTACACCTTCTCTGGTAGATCGTTAGAAATAATAGTTAAAGCCATATTTCCTTAACAGTACTGATGAGCCCCAAAAGGGCGAAACCGGTCTACTATTGGAATCTCTGCCTAAAATTTTACTTTTGATATAATTATCTTAAAGTTTTAATTCAACGGAAGCCCGAGCGTAAAAGACGTCTGTTGAATAGCGACCGTCATGCCATAATTTGTGAAGATTTTGATTATAGATTGCAATGGACTGCTCACATATAGGGCACTCTGAATGTTTATTAATAGGTACATTATCAATGGGGGATTCAAAGGGGAATTTATTTTTTTCAAGTGATTTTGGTACATTTTCCTTTGACATCAATTTATATAAGTTATCTAACCCAACAATTTCATGTTTTGGTTGGGTTTTGTATCCTTTAACTGATTCGTGTAAAATATCCATGATATTAGATATAACTACAGGGCGTCCTTTATAAATAAGTTCACCACTGGTAGACCATTCAATTTTACTGTTTCTTTCAATCGACTTGTACAAAGCAATGACGGGTTTTAGATGGGAATCTGGTATCGCGATAGCTATTTCCAAATACCAGTCCTTTCTTTTCGGTTCTTCAACGAGTTTCGCCTTTTCAGTTCTTTTGTTACGTTGTAATAAATGGTTGTACAACTCCACTTTTTGTGATTAAGTTTCTGATTATTTAAAGCAGTTTTCGTATCCAAGTTTTCGTCAAGTTTTGGTTGCGAATTAAGTCGTCGATAAACGTCTTCGGGGACTAAGATCATCTTTCTAGCCATTTTTTTAGTAACTCATTTAACGAGTCGTTGTGGAATCTTTCGCAGAATAAGTGCAACGATTCGTGATTATTTTCATCCGCAACCGCAGGGTCTAATAACTCATTACGAGACTTTACTCTTAAAGGACCAGACAGTTTTATGTGAGAAATAATAAAATCAGTTAAAGAAAAATACCATTTTCAACTCTGACTCTTTTATGTGAATTTAGATCTGGAGATAAAGCCCTTTTTACTCTCGAAGGGGTACCTCTATGTGACGGGCCCGGTTGCGGGGAGGAGGATCTAGCGCTTCGAGGTGATAGCTGAGCTTCAGCTGACGGTGAAGCAACCGTAGATTGCGCCACCCGATCGACGATACGTGGCGACGACATTAACCTCAGAGGCAGCTCGGACCTCGAAGACGACCCGGGATGGAGAAACGACATCGGCGGCGGTGGATGCGTAGAATTCGATCCCGCCGACGGGATGGGTACCGCGGGTTGACCGTGATTATTTGCACGTTGATGACGTTTAAGGAAATCACGTCTCGAAAAAGACTTATCGCACACGGAACAATTAAACGTATTATTACCGTGAACTGATACCATATGACGGTTGAGACTTCTCTGGTGATTAAAAAAAACGGAACAGGTACTACACGAATACATCTTGAAGCCGAATGTAACCTTTTCACCCTTATATATATATACTTAACTTAACTTAACTAGCGTCCAAACAGCTATAACGGCGTTCCTCATCCGGAGGCGGGATGTACGCCATCTAATAACGGAAGGGCGGAGTAACATGCTGGACGCTCTAGATGCATCCGTGATGCAACATCTCAGTGCGTCTATTACAAGGGCCACCTTGGAAAACTTTCCAAATGCTATTAGAATTTGAAAATGTTTTTAAAATAAAAATAAAACTTTTTATCTAAATATACTTTATTTTTATTCATCTGCTAATTGTGCAGTTACAAAATTGGTATTTTTATATGGCCACTTAGCATATAAATTACTTTTCTCTAAAGCGCATGAGTATTTCTTACTTAAAAAGTTCGTTTTGTGAGGGGTAAGACACGCAAACATAGGTCCGTCCTCATCTAATTCAGTAACCTTAGGACACCCTACACCGTTTAAGTCTATCGCTTCGCGGTGTATAAGTTCTAATAAAACTACACATTTCTCCTCTACTTTACAAAATACGCGGTCATAGACGCGAATGGCCACTAGCAGGCATTCATCCAATTTGTTGTAGGGGGTGAATCCATAGTCCCAAGCGAGGCCGTGCACGTTCTTTTCTTCCCAGGTATTCTGACGTTGAGTGCGGGAAGGGAGGTCAGCTCGAGGGTACGGCGGCAGGAAAGTCCACGATGCGACACGGGGCGAAGTTTCGGCCGAACAAGCCGACGCTTCTTTCACTGTTTTCTCCGGCTTCTCATCTTTCGTCCGCCGGTCAAAGAATTCAAAATCCACGGCCATCGATTTCTTATACCTGTAATTTAAAAGTACATACATTACAACCAGAGAAAAAGGATTAAAACCCTAAAAAAGATTATACTTAGATAGTCCTTGTCGGGTAATTCTTCTTGTTTTGAATCTTCTTCGAGTTTGTATGGTTATCTACTGACCGATCGTGTTTATATACTCAGTTATTGCGTCATTGTATTTACATCACCACCGCATTGTAACTGGGAAAGCCCATGGATTTCGCTCCACCCCTATAACATTCACCACCACTCATTCGCCACTTTAATAAAACCGGGGAAATCAGTGGTTAAAATTTAAGTGTAATTTGCATAATACAATATTGTTTATTTCTTAATTCGTAGTTTACACGGTCTTCGTATGGTAGAACGTGTACAATAGTATCGGAGAAACGTACGCGTTTCATATAGGCGGTAAAAAAGCGGGGACTGTCAATCAGGATTAAAACTTCTTTCTGCAGGTGGGGACCTTATATCATTTATAGCGAGAAAGACTGCTGCCTTCCGTATGGCTTTCATTTTATCGGGGTACAGTCTTTACGTTTTCTTATACACCACTCTCTATAGCGCTACACGTTTACCGCCGAACGAAAGCGGGGACTGTTAATCAGTATTATAACCCTTCTTTTCGACGAGGGGGTAAATAGATGAGGGTCAACCATTAATACACAAAAAGGCGCTGCCTTTACACGTTCACCGCTCAACCGTAAAGCTTTGCCTGTTCACTGCCGACATCGCCCTGCGGTGCTGCTTCACCGCCGACGCCGCCCTGCCTTTTTACGTTCATGCTTGCCGGTGGCGTTCCCCGGTACAGTTTTGGGGCCGGCATGTTGACCCTACTAACGGCTAGCTTCAGTAAGATTAACAATGAAGTTCTTTAAAAACTGGTTATTTCAGCGCACAAATGTTTTAAGCAGTTATATTTATTTGGCATTGCTGTGGGGGCGTGCCACGTACGACCACCCTTCAACTACTTAGTAAATAGCACCTGAACCCCGTAAATTTAATCATGGATGGTAATTTCTTTGATAATCCTTCACCCTGCAGACCTAGAAGTGATATGGAAATCTCTTCGATTCCGATATTGCCCAAGGCAGGGATTGACTAAAGTTTTACTTTCGATAGCTCTATTTTGAAATCTATTAACAGGAGACATGACAATCGGATCTTTTTCCCAACGCGCGCTGTCAACGAAAGACTCGTCTTTCCCTTCTCAAACTTATTACCCCCCCCCCCCCCCCAACCGTGGTATTTCCAGTATCGGAGACGGACCCGAGATGAAATATTTTAGTGACGCTCTCTAGCGAAGATTGTGGGAACTACCGCTGAAAAAAAACATTTCTGACTGGGTTGTAGAGCCGTCTTAGCGTGATAGTATAGATCTCATGCGATGGCCGAGAAAACGCCAGAGAGAAAATTCGAGGGGTGGGTAGAAAGCGTTAATTATTGGGAACAACGGGATTTGTGTTCACGACGCCGGGGCCCATTCATCGCGGCAACCGCTGTCAACTCCTGGTCATGATATGTTTTGTGGTTATTGCTGAAGTTGTTATTACCAAAACAAGACATCGAAGTCATCCATTATCGGCCTTAAATGGTTTTAATTATATATTAATTAAAACGTTATACAAATTGGACGAAATAAATAAGAAAAATGAAAACCGTGAGATTTGATATAACCTAAGCGAGTGTTTATTTCGGAACAGAGCGAGCGTTTTAATATTTAGTCGTTTGTCGAATTGATTTACAGCAATAAACAATTCGGTAAAATACTACTTACGTGATTATTTACTTTGGTTTATAGGGATGCAAAAGGCTTGGCCTCATTTCTCTTGAACCAGAGAGGCTCACAATTAGATTAGTGCTTATCTGGCAAACCTGAAACCCAGTTGCTTCGTAAAACATGTAAATTTTTTTGTTCAAAATTCTTCTGATTTTAATTATATTTTTAAAAACAAATTCATTTTTACTATTGAAATAGCTGTGTATCGGTGATTACGTAAACAGGGAAATTAAAATCGTGCTATATTTTGGAATATAGTCTCTTTACGTAGGCTACATTAGCTATATACTATAAATCGACCTTACGCATGAAACTTCAAAAATTACTAACCCAAATGTACTGCACATAAGCCTATTTTTTAAGAGATTGTATCCCTTTTTAGGGATTTTCGGAACTAAACGGGATTTTTTTCGCTAGGAATATTTTGGTCTAGTACTTCAAATACCACGCCTCTACCTATATCGGAATCCTTGAATGAAATTTAATGGGATTAAGAAGTGTGTCATTGATTTTAAATTATTTTTAAGAAACATTTTTTTCCTTAAATAAGGCCTTAGTATTATAAATCTTATTGTTTTAGTTAAAAAAATTGTTAAAGGGATAAAAAGGTATTTATTAGAACCGAGAGAGGGAGAAATGAGATTGTCCAAGTGGAAGCACTGGCGCTTGTAGAAGCAAAATACCAGAGGGCCACGTTACTTTAGGCACTCTGCTAAAACCACGTAAGTCACTAGTTGGACCTTTTTTCTGGAACTTTACCTCGATGTTAAACTGATATTACGGATGGGCCGCCTTGTATGATATGCACCACTATAGACCTGTATCCCATAGCGTGTTGAAATAGAGTAAAGCATCCACTGGGTAACAGGCTGGCAAAATTGTTTTTCGAAAAACCGAAAAGCGGTAGTTTTGCCTTTCTGATATTCAAATGCTCATTAAGTGGTTACGAATTTTCTACTACAATATTTCAAAACTACTATGCACATGGTAGTTTACACAATAATGTACCTCGTGTTTAATTTATTTGTACTCAAAATTATGGAAAACTATTTATTGTTTTTAGATCATTTAAGAGGCACTTTTACCGAAAGTACAAATCTGATCTCGAAATAAGTAGTTAATTAGATAACGTAACACACATTAGGCAACGGAGAGGTATTGAAATGCTCATTTTCAAGCTGTATTTATAAAAGTTTACTCTGTTAAATAAGTGTAGCATTTTCATATCCGCCGGAAACGCCAAATGTCGTTTTTGACTACTGTTTTTAATAATGATGTTACGCTCCTGAAACCTGCATTTTTGGATTCAGAAGGGTCGATTCATATTTAAAAATTGCTATTGTTATCTGGCTACATCGAACGGCTGCTAAGATATGGCCTATCGAAATGTCGGGTCTCATTCGGAAAATTCTAAAATGCTCGAGTCGACCGATAAATAATATCTTATTGTTGAGGAAAAAACAACTTTCGTCGTTTCATTGCGGGTAACACAATAAGCACATATATATTGATTTACCGAGTTGTTGGAACGCTGTGGTTATATGCCGGATTAATAATATTGATTAATTGGGCATTTTAGAATTTTCCGAATGAGACCCGAATTTTCGATAGGCCATATCTTAGCAGCCGTTAGACGTAGCCGGATAACAATGGCACTTTTTACATATGAATCGAGCCTTCTGAATCCAAAAAGGAGTGTAACATCATTATTAAAAAAGTTGTCAAAAACGATATTTGGCGTTTCCGGCGGATATGGAAATGCTACACGTGAATCAAGACATAGGTATGAAAGATATTTGTAAAATATTAAAAATAAAAGTGGTTTCAACTTGCTATCATTCATAGTTTTTTTAGATAATCGCAAATAAGTACCAAAATCTCAACGGCCGAAGCCTTATTTAACAGTGTACTTGTCTACCAAAGTTGTATTATCATATAAAGAACCATATAAAAGAGGGCTCTTCTGTTTCATGTCCGATGAAAGATTGCAAATCAACGAGAAACACTACAGTATCATCATTCATTTGTCACTTAAGTAGAAGACTCAAATCAATCTACTAGCCTCGTGAAGTTTCAACTAATAATAAACTTTATTTCAAACCAATTTAGATCAAAACAGTGCAGTTTCACCTAATGGAAAACCTGAACCCAATGAATTTGAACATAATTTGGAAATGTTTTATTTAAAACTTCAAGCTGAGAAATTGGTACCCAGTTCTATAGTGCATTATATTGCGGAAGAACTTTCAAGTTTAAAATACGTTGAAAAATATCTCATGGCTGATAAGTTACATTCGGATCTTGTTTCAGCAGGAATTAGTGAAGATATTATTACCATTGTTCTTAATGTTTTTTCTTAACCTGATGTTATGGAGACATCACAAGAAAGGTTTAAGTCTATTCACCTTAGAAACATTTTTTTACCAAATTATTTACAGTATATAAAGCCAGTCCCTGTTTTTCTTTTGTCTTATGAGAATGGCAAAAAGATGTTCTACCATTATGAACCCATTAAAGTGTATTAATATCAAACAAGGAGGTTGCGAAAGTACTTATTTTTCCAAAACCTACTAAGTGCCAGTTGTAAATCAAGTGCTTGAAGATATTACTGATGGGGAAATTTTTCTCGCAACTATATGTCACGCAAGATTACAAAAACTGTCTTCACCCTTTAATATTCCAAGATGATTTCGAAACAATTATTCCCCTAGGTTCAGCAAAGTGCATTCATAAGTTAGTTGGTGTATATAATTCCTTGGTTAATATCCCACCCGAATAGAGATCTACAATTGATCACATGCAGCTAATTTTGCTATGCCGAGATTCGTATTTCAAAAATACAAATAACCGTCTTAAAAATTTAAATTTAAATTTCAACTAAAATGCTAAATTTGAACTATTTTGAGTGAAATTCATCAAGTTTGGGGAAAAACTGAGAAAATTTCAATGAATTTGATAAAGGAATATTAGCAAATAGGGTAAAGTCAAATATATTTTTTTTTGAAATCGACAAAAATTGCGTAAGAAACATAAAATTGGATAAAATCGTGTTAAACCAACTAATATCGTCTCAAATTGGTTAAAACAGCCAAAAATAATAAAATAGTGTAAAACCAACTAATATTGGGTAAAATTGTGTCCAAACAACTAATATCGGCTACAATTGGGTAAAATGATAAAATTTAGTTAAGAAGTAAAAATTTGGGTAAAACAGCCAAAAAAGTGGCTAAGAATGATTAAAATTGAACCTTGGGTACACTCCTCGTAAGTCTAACGAGTCTTCGATCGGTCCAATGACGCGAGGTCTTCCAGTTCATGGAAGGTCCTAAAATTTTATTTGTTTAACACAAAATAGTTTTAACAAAAGTAGATTTAAACGTGAATTGTTCCATTCCTCTGGAACTTGGCCCAGTTATATTTAACGCTTCTTTCAGAACAACCAAGGACCAAAGCTATATCAGGACGGGCTACCCAGCTAGTTTTAAATAAAAGTATACCATGAAATATCATAACTTTTTTTAAAGAAATTTCATTAGTTACATTTTTACCATGGTCAAAAAAGAGAATATACACGATCAAGTCGAATATTTTGGGAAATTTTAGGCGAAAACTATCTATTTCTGACTAGCCTGCTCGAAACATCATATAAGTAGAAGTAAATGAAAGAAAATACGTTATCCGATCAAGTTGGCAACAAACATTTCCAATAACGTGGAAAGGTACGACCTAGTTTTAAGGCTCGTGTAAGACTCCGGAACCCGCAACGTTGTCCACCTACCAAATGACAGAATAAATCTGGCGCTTATGGTGCTGACAAAGCGATTACTTTCCCACGGCGGGCTTTCTGCTTCGTTATCAACTGACAAGGATAAGACACGAGGTGCAACTCACCGATTTTGTTCAAACTCGGGGGATAGGTAGACCTTCATGTAGCTTGAAAAATACTAAAGGTAATTTATTCAATGGGCAACGGTTAAGCCATGGCAACGAAAAATGTTTTTAATAACTCCATTTAATTTTTTCTACAGGATTTAACATGTAAAAATTGTAAAATATTAAAAAATTTAACATTGCACGTTTGAACAATTGTTTCTCTCAAATGATGTTTTTATTTTGTTTTTGGGGTAATTTGTATCATCTTGTAGGAATGAACGTTAATTTCGGTAAATGCAAATACAATTTGATAAATTCGAACAAAATTGGGTAAATGCGATTAAGTTTGAGTAAATGCAAATACATTTGGGTAAATACGATCTTAATTGGTAAATTGCGAATAAGTTTGGGTAAATTCGAACGAATCTGGGTAAATAGAAACAAAATTTGGGTAAATGCAAACCAAATTAGGTAAACGCAAAAATAGGTAAATGCCATTAAGTTTGGGTAAAAGCGAATACATTTGTGAAAATGCGAATACAATTCGGTTAATCCGAACTATATAATTAATTGTTTCTTTTGTTTGTTTGTAAACGAACATGAATAATAAATATATATATAAGAGCTTCCCTGCCACGCACGATCGCTACGCTCATGTGGCAACTGGACGATGTTATATTCTGTATGTTATGTAAAATTACAATTCGCATCAATAATTTAATCAATCAATCAACTATCGTAGACGTCTTGGTTGCAATGCACAGTGGTTATTTGGAGGTGGCATATCTTCGTATTGATTATCAAGTGGATCGTTCCCGACTTCTTCTCCTAAAACAGACTTGCACTAAGGATAAGGTTTCGCCGGTTTCTTTATCGGCACGTCGTCTTTTTGCCACGAATAAAGTTCTCACCTGCAAGATTATCCCATTACGCAATCTTTAAAATGAATATAATAAAATCCAGCTTGGGCGAGTTCACAGATTTTTGGTGTATTTCGTGGGAAAACCTATGGAAAATGTGCGTAGACCTTGGACTTCACAGCGCATGCGAGTCGAGAGATTTTACGATAGCCCCTGCTCGGAGGTTCGTAGGGTACGAATTCCTCGTTTAGAAATTTACATTTCGGAAAATATTTAAAAAGGTCAATTAAGTTCAGATCCTTTCAGCGCGTTGAGAACAGCCTAGTTTTAGCCAATTTACTTTTTTGTTTAAAATTAACCTTGGAAGTCTTCCGTGAAACTCCGGAAGCGATTGATTTAAAAATTCTTCTTACAGAAACGTCCAATCTTGACGGTAGACGATCGACTTATACATGTTAGGGGTTACTGTTTCATGCCACAGCACGTAAAGGACTTGATTGGATGAGGCGCAGGTGCTGCTGCGGATTGTCTGGTCAAATCTCTAACTAACCTTTTTAACCATATGCTCGCGGGTCATGTTCCTTCCGCTATCTGCGCTGTTTTAGGTGGCGCTTCCCAGGGCAGGCTTAAGAAGAAAGACGGTGGCGTTCGGCCAATAGCTGTGGGAAGTACCATTCGTCGTTTTGTTGATAACTAGCTTGCTCAAACATTATGCCAACCCTTGGACTCCTCCTTCGTCCAACGCAGTTCGGTTTCGGCACACACGGTGGAGCAGAAGCCGCAGCTTACGCTTCTCGCCTTTATGTCATGCATCCCGATCAAGATCTCTAGATAATGCTCAAAATAGATTTCGTTAATGCCTTTAATAAGATCCGTCGCGACCGTCTCCGTGAAAACGTTTACAAGGAACTTCCCGATCGGTACCTGTTCTTGCGACAATGATACAAGGAGCCGTCTCATCTCGTCTATGGTTAATTCCTTATATCCTCCGAGTGCGACGTTCAACAGGGGGACCCGTTGGGCCCAGCTCTTATCAATTAATTTTCCTTTTTCTTATTTTACTGGACTCGGAAACCCTATCGTTTTTGGTTTATGATTTTGGTCAGTAAGAGGTTAGTCAACCTAGACCTAATCATTAAAGTAAAATACTTTTATCTCATTGAGCGTACAAGACAGTTTAAAAAGTTAATTCTCCCGAAGTGTTTGGCAACCGAATTTGAAACCGAGCTGGGCATTTATGACTAGTGTTACAAAGGTACAGATTTTTAGTATCTTGTGCTGAATAAAGCATTTTAACGATTTAATATAAATATGCACCTCCTATTTAGTCTTGAACCCGCCAATTAATTATTGACCGAAACCGTTTGAAATTTGGCTCAACTTCCTAGTCAGTAACTGACACCGGGCTTAGATTCATTTCGAAGCACAAACTGCTCTCAACTAAACAATATAATCAAACAAATGATTTTTTCCGGATCATTTTGACCAGGTTTCATCTTATCGGGCAATTAATTGTTTTTTTTTTAAGTTAGTAATCGGCATTCTACTATCGGTACAAAATAATCGGTCGAATTTTTTTTAATCAGCTGATTAATAATGTTTCATACTTTTGTAACACTTCAGTAAATAAAAACGACATTAATGTCGTGATTTAATATAGTTAAATTCTAATCATTTTTTGGTTAATAATTAAGTGGTTTTATTCACCAGTTTGCCGGATTTGTATTAACCTACTACTAAAATTTTCATGGTTAGTGAAGAACGGTTTGTTTACAGAAAATGTGTCTCAGATATATTTAGTGAAATTTGCTTCTAGGTTTAATAGAACATTATGTGTCATAATAACTACTAAGTGTGCCATAAAGGAATATTTGACAATAAAACCTGGTTCACTGGATGTAGGAACAATTCACACTCCATTAAATTTTAACTACTTTAATAAATGATAACGTCTTAAAATGACCAAAAACATTTTGTTTGTTAAGTCAGTTTTTAAACAACAATTGCCACAAGTTTGTGGTTTCTTTTTTTTGGCATTCTTGACGCGCTTTAAAAACAACAATTCCTAAGTCATAATCTGAAAGCAAAAGCTCACAGCACGGTTAGTTTTCAAAATAGCTTCGTAAACCCTTGCCTGTCCTAGCTTTCTTATTTAATCCAGAGAAGTTTGAAATGGTAATCTAAGTCCATTTTGATCTTCTATTTGTTTCTATTTTCACTTAAAGCTCTAATATATACTGTGATAGTTGTTTAGTGAAATTGCATTTCCAATTTAGTTCATTTTTGCCCTGTATGTGTTATATTTTTACTTTGAAGGTCTATTTACTACGACTCCCTTACATTTTCGGACGCAATTTTCTAAAGTTTGACGGATTGCTGTTTAGTCAACATCCAAAAGGGAACATCGTAAATGAGGGAACCGGCAGCCACAAAGAAAATGAACGTGACACTGAAACGTGGGTTTCCTCCTCTAAGAGAACCACGTAACCGATAGGGTTAGACGTAAGCTTAAATATGAAATAGTTCGATAGAGCCTCCGAGGGAAGTTTTCAAAAATTAATAGTTACAGATTTGGAAATTTTCTTTATTTATATTTGGACAGAGCCTCCGGCAGATAGTAACGAAATTCTACATTCAAGGAATTTACAGAGAGGGGCTATGGCGATCTTATTATTATTCCGAATTTTTGCACTATGTAGTGTTAAAGAGATTTTAAATACGAAGAACTAATTGGAGCTTCGATAACAGGCCCACCTAACAATGCACGCAAAGACCAGCCCCCAAACCCCCAGTTGGATGAAAACCAAATAAAAGGCATTATTGGTAATAGTAAAATTTTGGAACCATTTGTCTTTCGTCCTTGCATTACATATTACACTTTTTTGTTATAGCTTATACTTTGAAAAAGTATCCGAATTATTCCAGACGTTGTTAGAAGGAATCTTTAGCTAATAAGCTAAAACAAAAATAGCTAACAAACCGAAAAAAGGGTTGCAAATTTGAAATTGGTTTGATTATTAAAATGAGAGGGATTTGTATTCTATTTATCAATTAATTTCACATAAATTTAACATGTATTACTATTATAGGCTTTAAATGTCAGTTCTAAGAACTGCAAGAATAGTAGAGGGTTGCCGGGGTTAACGTTCTAGCTTGTATGGTTATAATAAAGTACCTAAATAATATTATGTTAAATACCTAAAATATTTTTAGTAAAATTTGGGCTTTTCTAAAGAAAAACCTAATTCTTTTTAGAAATTCAACTAAATTTCGAGTGAGAAGAAGGAAATTCTATAAAAATTATACAGTATTTGCAAGTAAAAACTGTGTTTTCTAAAAACCTAACCTGTAAATTCTATAAAATTTTCACTAAATTATCAAGTTAATATTGGGTGTTTCTAAGAAAACACTCCGTTATTTTTTTTTAAAACACTTTAAACCAAGTGCTTTAATTATAGAAAATTGACCCAAATATCTAAAGAAAAGCTAAGGAAATCCAACTATACTTATCAGAGAAAAATTGGTGTTTTCTCAAACAACACCCAGTTAATGCTATGGAAAAAATTTACAAAACAATTTATTTGTTATGGAAAATTGACCCAAATATCTCAAGGAAAAGCTATAGAGAGAAAACATTGATTTTCTAAAGACAGATTCAGCGACGGCGATCCCGTGGGGGCTCAGGGGGCCAAGGCCCCCCAAAGACAAAAAAGGAGAGGGCTGGGCCGCCACTAAAACAAATTATACGGAAAGCTGCCAAGATAAATTTTCATTGTTGTTTATTTGTTTTTAATATTTTAAAACCGAGAATTATCCCAAGACGTCGAATTGGAATTTTTTATAAATGAATTTATTGCAATTTCAGTTATCAGAAAGAACACTTTTTTATAAATAAAACCTTAATGTTATTTTAGTTTGATGTAAATAAATTTTAAAATAAAAAATAACTGGAGCGCCCACCAGAATTTTTTTTGCGATCGCCGCCGCTGGACCCATTTCTGTACGGGTACGACTTTAGGTCCGAGCCCATTCTATTTTTGCGGCGACGATCGCTATGGTAGGTTTTGTCCATTTCGAAGCAATGCCTAAAACAATTATTTGGAAATATATTAATACGCGTGCTAGTTTAAAGAAGGACGTTGAAAAAATTCGGGTAAAATAAACAAAATCAATATTGTTAGTTAATCATCGAATTTAATTTATATCGTAAAAGGTAAACAGAAACTTAAGGTAACTGAACAGAGGCTCCTACGGTTTGCAACTTCCCAGCTGTGTTGCCGCACTTAATTGGCTATTTATTCAAATACCAAAGTTTTATATTTAGGGTTTCAAACCCGTAAACACAAGCTAAACGCTAATATTCAACAGTAATTACTTTAATAGATTTGCAGTGAAATATAAGGCATTGTAAATAACATTTCTCGGATTTTTGCCAAAACCAATTTTAAGAGATAATACAACTTGTTGCAAGCATACTTGACGTTATAAGGCACCGTAAATTAGATGTGTAGTATTTTTGAAATATGCAATTTCACATAATTAAAGTTTTTAATATAGGGGAAAATTCATGTTTATTGCTACGTGAGTAGAATTATTATGGCAAACTTATCACCGAAAACGGAGTACACGTCCTAAAAATGGAATTGAGAAATGAAAATACAAGATAAAAATACATTTCGTATTATATAGGTAGCGGAAAGTTTTAATTAAAATGTTTTTCGAAAGGTTAATGATAAGCCAATGCGAGCGCGATTAAAGCATCTGTTTCAACACAATTTTGCGAGACCTTAGGTAAATTATATTTTCCTTTAAAACGTACCTGCCTGAGCTTCGATTCGTCTTGCTAGGTATGTGTCGAATAAATTAGCTTTTATAACGGGAATGATCACCTTTATTTTATCTCATTAGGTTGGTTTATTATTAAGATTAGAATCTGTATATCCGATAATTAAGGACTTTTAAAGAAATACATAAACTAAAAATTTAACAATTTTTAGGAAACCGTGGCACAATATGTTCCTAATTTATTACTAATTAGTTATTACGAACAATACCAATCATTAATATTTAGGGCATTTTAGGGATAAACAATTAAAACGAAATAGTTATTTAATTTTATTAATTTGTCTCGTTAATTTGTTTAACCAAGATGTTATTTATTTATAATTACGTATCCCCTTAAAAAAACAAATCATTCTAGTAACTGGCGGGTTCGGCCAACAAAATAAATACATTACATTTCATTATTAGCATATACACATTCATCAAATACCATTTACCCTATGGTTACATAAGCACATTCTTGGTTTCACGAATAAAAATAAACTCTACGACGGGACTATTAGTGCCCTTCTGCAAAACCACGTCTGGGACACCGGCTCGTTGCAGTGGAATGGATATTATACTATCTTACAACTGATCAACTTTTAAGAAATTTCACTAAAAACCACAAACAATGTTTCCTGTGGGAGTTCCTTTAACCTTTTTTTAATATTGATGGTTTTTTTAAGCTTTTAGAAAGTGTCTTAAGTGCAGTTAGAGTGCAGTGGCGTAGCTAGGGGGGCGGTGGGGGTGGCCCACCCCGGATGCTACCCGTTTGGGCGTGATTTGGGGGTGACACCTGACCGTGAAAAAAAGGAAACACTTACACAAACTAGAGACTAACCTAGCACACCATGATAAACACCCCGGGTGTCACCCATGCTGGCTACGCCACTGAGTTAGACATGAAGTTCGCATTAAATGTAGTAGTCGGTTTGACTTTTTTATGTTGTTAGGTTCGGTCCCATAAGTATATAATCAATTTTGTAACTTCGAAATCCCTGTGCTAACTCTGGGGGACGGTAAAATCCGCAATTTTTCCGACTTTTCTCGGTTTTTACCTCGTACCTCCATACCTATGTGTTTTATCGCAAAACACACCTGGAACTTTTGTACCCTGGAGTAACATTTCTACAATTTGAGCACAAACGGAGCTTCGTCGGTCTAAAAGGTTCCGAGACGCAGCTCTTCAAATATAGGCAATTTTAACCATTTTGGTGCATGTTGACCTGAGGCTTCTTCCAAAACACGATATCTAAGTAAAAATGTGTTTTAGGTAAAATTGCTTATCTTTGTCTCTGGCTCTTGTGAAATACTTCAAACTGTTTTTAGGCCCAATAGTATAACTTCTCAACCACGCGCAATGGAGTTAAAAATTGAGTTAAAAATATTTGCCCAAATCGTCGAAATATGATCTTTCTAGGGGTTCATATTTTTGGTATTACTTTAGTGATGACCTTCATTGTCATTAAATCACACATTACCGTAACACATACCTTCGTACGTTTCACATACAAAGTGTAAAACTAATACTATACTTGGTAAAAAAATTTAAGGAGTATTTATAGGAAAAGCAGTTCTGTCAAAGGAATATTGATGTTTTATCAGGAAACTTGTGGTATTATTTTAATAATATACAGGGTCTTTTTTTTGCTCGGAAAAGTGTTTTTTTTTCCAAAAACTATTTATAGTACCGATTTCAAATTTGGAAAGTCAATTCTCTATACCGGGGGACATCAGTTTGAGAAATTTGAGCGTTTTCGGTAATGTTTTTCACCAATTTTGAAAAATTATTTTTCGACCACTAGGTGCGAGATAAAAAATTTCTATTATAAAGTTGTAGGCCGTCATCGAAAACCCTTAAAAATTGTTCACTCGACGAAAAACAATTTATTTATCAGTGAAAATTCGAGCTTGAAAAATTTACAAGTTGGTGAAGCCAAATTACGATTGTTTGAAACGATAATTGAAAAGGGAACAAGTCTAATACAAACGTAGAAGAGTTTTCACACTTGAAAAAATGTACACGTTTGGTTTTTAAATGCAGATATTTTATTCACATAAATTTTTACAAAACATTTTCAATAATATCACCATTGGCTGCAACACAGGTTTGTGCGCGGACAATTAAGTTCTCAAACGCTTTCTCTACCATTTCTGGTGTGACGTCTCGGCAAGCACTGATTATTCTTCTAATGAGTTCCTCCCTAGTTTCAATGGGCGTGGCGTATACCTTTGCTTTAACGAATCCCCAGAGAAAATAATCCAGCGGTGTTAGGTCAGGTGACCTTGCTGGCCAATGCACTGGACCATTTCTCCCTATCCACCTTTCAGGAAACTCGTTGTTGAGGTGCTCAGTTACTTGCCGGGAAAAATGCGGAGGGGCGCCATCTTGCTGAAACCACAACTGACGTCTTTCAGCCAATGGAAGGTCGTCGATTGCGTCACTCAGTTCGTTCTGTAGAAAATGTAAATACCTTTGGCCGTTGAGGTTCGTCGGCAGGAAAAAGGGACCAATCAAACGGTTTCCAACAAGTCCAACCCAAACATTGACTCGTTCAAATTGAACCTGGTGATGATATTCAAAACCCCAATGTGGGTTGATGTCAGACCAAAGATGGCTGTTTTGATGATTAAAGGGCCCATCTCTAGAAAATGACGCTTCGTCGGAGAACAAAACATGGCGCAAAAATTGTCTATCTTCTTGGACAGCATTTAGTAACCAGTTGCTAAATTCATAACGTCTTTGATGGTCTCCGTCAATTAGTCCTTGGTGGAGCGTAGCTCTGTATGGGTGATAGCGATTCTTACGAAGAATTTTCCACACACGATTTGCAGAACAACCCAAATCAGCAGCGGCGTTAGCGCAACTGTGACGAGGATATGCCACAAAGTACGCGAGTACATTGTTCTCGAAGTCTAAATCCGGTTGACCCAATCCGCGAAACCTAGGTTGCAAGTTACCAAATTGATTGAAATCGTGAATTGCTCGTCTTACTGTATTTACAGATGGTGCTCCATTTGGATGTCTTTCTGCGGAGATTTCAGTCACTCTTCTAAGGTTTTGCGCTGCTTCTCCATAGTAAATGGCAACTATCTCGGTACGCTCAGCTACTGAATAACGAGGCATTGTTCGAAATATTATCAAACACTGATAATAATCTCCCAAAGTTTTCCTTTAAATACCCAATGCATGTTTAGGATTGACCTATAGCCTCGTGTTTTTTAAATCCGGTCGTTTTTTTAACCAAAGTTTCAACTGGATTAGGTAATTCGGTTTCAATTATCGTTTCAAACAATCGTAATTTGGCTTCACCAACTTGTAAATTTTTCAAGCTCGAATTTTCACTGATAAATAAATTGTTTTTCGTCGAGTGAACAATTTTTAAGGGTTTTCGATGACGGCCTACAACTTTATAATAGAAATTTTTTATCTCGCACCTAGTGGTCGAAAAATAATTTTTCAAAATTGGTGAAAAACATTACCGAAAACGCTCAAATTTCTCAAACTGATGTCCCCCGGTATAGAGAATTGACCTTCCAAATTTGAAATCGGTACTATAAATAGTTTTTGAAAAAAAAACACTTTTCCGAGCAAAAAAAAGACCCTGTATATAAATAACTATCTTCATTTGAGACTGTAAAATATAACTGATGGGTAGAACGCAGTGTACTAGCCTTAATTTGACTGTTATTGTCGATCAAAACAGTTATTGTAAATTTAATTTGGGTTCAAGGTATAAAACTATCTTACATCTTATGTGTATATCCTTACTCAATATAAATCAAATTTATATTACCGGTACAATATGCGTTGTTAAATAATTGGTGAAGAACAGACTTTGCAGTACGGGTAAAAGAGGGTAGCTCAGCGGCAAGGTCCGTTCCAACTTGCAATGTGGCTTAAAAATTCCATTTTGGTGTCTACTTTGAGGATCCGATGAGTTCACAGCGATGCAGGGTGGACAACATAGTTTTTTTGTCTCGGATCTTAATAACAACGCTAATCACTTGCATCTTGTAAAAAACAGTAACCTGAGATTAGAATTAAAATTTGCAAAACCGTTACCGGAGACGATTTCCATTCTAATTTACGTTGAGTTTCAAAATTTGATTGAAATTGATAAAAACCGAACCGTGATTTTCGATTACAGTAATCAATGGATTCGCTACAGATAACTAAAATTCTTGAAAAAGATTTAAATACTAAAAGTATATTTCGAGGCGTGTTCGCGGCTGACAAGCTACCTAAATATGTAAAAATATTCCCTTCTCTATTTATTGTAAATACCGATACGAGTGCTGGACCTGGAGAACACTGGGTTCTAACATAAAAATAGTGAATTCATGGATTCCTTTGGAAACCCGCCAGATTATTTTAAATTTAATGACTTTATTGAACGAAACAGTAAAACGGTTACTTTTAATTCTAATCAATTACAGAGTAATTCTAGTAATACGTGTGGAGCATTTTGTATCTATTTTGCTATAAACAGGTGTAAAGGAATAGAAATGTATAACATTGTGTCTAGGTTCAAGAAAGATAAAAATGTAAACGATAAAATGATTAAAGAGTTTTGTGCAAAATGTATTCAATAAAATAATTTTTTACAATTTATAGCAATAGCAGTTTTTATATATACATACTAAAATTCCTTTTGTAGCACGTTCAAGTATCACTTACGTACTTGACAACATTAAAATGAAATTTCAAAATATTTCCATTCTACGTTGCTTTAACCGCCACTTTAGTATGTAGGCACTTAATGATACTAAAATGGAGCTCAAAATAATCCTTCAAAACACTCGTGACATTTGTCAAATATTCCCTGACGTAGTTAAAAAATAAAGTGTATTTCATATCGCTATTTAAAACACTTGACATATAGATAAGCAGAGATAATAATTATTAATTTAATTAAACTCATTTATAAATTTTATAAATTAACTTGAAATATCGTAAAGCCGGTAAAAATAATATAAATTTATTACAAATCAACCAATTTAGCGATAAAAATGAAATGATCTACAAAACTCAATTTTCATAAATATACAATAGTTTTAAAATTAAGTTGCCTTATAGTAAAAATTAGGAAATGCTGTTAAAAATTAGTAATTTTAATATTTTTATGTTTTTTATTTTATTTTATTTTATATTTTATTTTACAATATTATCCTTTACTTCTCTGCTCCCTTCCAACTATTTTGCAATATTTTCAATCCAATTGTATTTGTTTTTATATCTTTAACTTTATTTCTCAGTACAATTGCCCTGCAACATTTATTGATTTTCATTTGTAGTAAATTTCTTAGTGTAGTTTGGCACTGACACTTCACTGGTCCGGCTTTATCGATATTTGGTTTTCTTTTTTTTTTCGCCCAATTTTTGTGCAATAGTGTTGTTACCTTTGGCTCATTTAATTTAATTTCGATTGACTCTTTGCATTTGTGTTTTATTTTATCAATTTTAATACCTTTAATTCAATATAACCTGTATTCTATATCCCATTTCCTTTTCGGGTCACTATGTTATAGCTTTATTGATTATTTTATCATTTTTCAACTGTACTATAACGCTGACCTCTTGACTGTCATATATGTTTGGAGTGCTAGATAGCACTAACTAATTTGTCTAATTTTTATCCAATTTTTATCTTTTATATTAATGTCATTTGTATTGTAATTGTTTTAAGTCTAATATCTGGACTGCCAAACATTTTATATTATGTGCTAAAGTGTAGTAGTGTACTAAGTTGTATAACTCTCTTACATTTTCCCGCATGGCCTCTCAGCCTGTCTTATCGGACTGCTCCCAGTGCGGCAAACAATTTAAAAGTTTAAACAGCCACTATAGTCGGTCCTCAACTTGTACTAAACCATCGGCAGTTCCACGTCTCGAGGTTCTTGGTGAATCACCTTCCGATCTTCGCAGCGATTCCATCGTCAGCCTTCTCGCGAATTTAAAATTATCTCGGCGTGTCGTGCGTCGTATTCCTAAAGGGGCCCGTCATTTGGCCGCCAGTTGCCTTTTTAATGTCATCAATACGGTTGTCCGCGTTAATTCGGTTTCCTCGTGGGTTAGTCTGTTAAGTTTTCCGTCGGCGTGCCTGCAGGTTCCCGTGTCGGTCGAAGGAAAGCCCGCTTCGCTCGCTACGCGCATTAAAGAAAATATCAACACGTTCAGTGACGGCCTCGTTCTACCAACAGCTTCGAGCATACCTACTTCCACAGCCCGGCGACCGACAGCTCGTAATATCGGCAAAATCGCCGAAGCCAAGTTATCTGACGGTGATGTTACGGGTGCTGTTCGTATTATCTGTTCCGATGATTCTTTCGCTCCCAACGACGCCACTACGCTCGCGTCCTTTCGAGGTAAACATCCTTCGGCGTCGGGCCATATTGATTTTTCCTTCGAGTTGGACAACGATCGGTCAACTTTGTCTACCTTAAACGTCTCTGACTCAGCCGTCCGCACAGCTCTGCAATCGTTTCCAGCCGGCTCCGCCGGGGGCCTCGATTCGTTGTCCCCTCAGCACCTCAAGGATCTCGCGGGCCCAAATTCTGGGGTATCTGGCGATTGTCTGCTGAAGTCGCTCACGATACTATGTAATCTTATGCTCGATGGCCTCGTCCCTCAGGAGATCTGCCCTGTGCTGTACGGCGCCTCCCTGTGCGCTCTCAAGAAGAAGGACGGGGGTATCCGTCCTATCGCTGTTGGCCATACCGTTCGGCGTCTGGTAGCCAAGTTAGCTTGCTCGCATATTGCGCCAATTCTCGGCCCTTTTCTTCGAACATCGCAGTTGGGGTTCGGTACTCATGGGGGGGCCGAAGCCGCGGCTCAAGCCGCCTGGCGCTACGTTAACCACCCTCATCAGGCTCCCACTGTTTTACTGAAAGTCGATTTCTTAAACGATTTCAACATGATCCGACGATACCGTCTACTTGAATGCGTTCGCGAGGATACCCCCGACCATTATTGGTTCTTACGCCAATGCTATAGGGCGCCATCACATCTCGCCTACGGTGAATCAATCCTGTCATCCGAACGGGGTGTTCAGCAGGGCGACCCATTGGGTCCAGCGCTCTTTTGCCTCCTTGTGCATAGAGTGGCTTCCCGCATGGCATCTGAGCCTAACATATGGTACCTCGATGATTCAACGCTGGGTGGCAGTCCACATTCCGTCCTCGACGACCTGCTACTTCTCCAAGAACTTTCCGCTGATATCGGCCTGGAGCTCAACCCCTCCAAATGCGAGTTATTACTCCTAAACCCCGGCGGCTTTGACCTTCAACACTACCAATCTATGTTCCATGCGGTGGCTCCTGGCGTTAAACTCTTATCGCGCTCCGAATACATCCTCTTAGGAGCTCCCCTTTCGGACGAGGCTATCTCCACTTGCTTGTCCTCTAAGGCCGAGGCCTTGAATACCATGGTCGGAAATCTTCAGCAAATATCTGCCCGTCAGGGTTTTTTCTATTGAAAACCTCAATTGCTATCCCGAAGCTGTCGTATCTCCTCCGCAGCGCCCCCGTTTGGCGTGACGTCTCTGGGCTTACGTCGTTCGACGAAACCCTTCGTTCGGCGCTGCAAACAGTTACGAACACTCTCATGGACGAGGCACCTTGGCTACAGTCGTCACTTCCCGTGTCTCGGGGAGGCCTGGGTATTCGCCACGCCTCTACTCTCGCTCTCTCCGCCTATCTCTCGTCGGTATCCAGCGTGGAGGCCTTAGTCCGCGCTATTCTGCCTGCATCTATCGACCCTAACGGGTTAGATTTTTCCGACGCTTCATCTCAGTGGGAAATCCTTTCGGGTGCGGTCTTGCCATCGCCGGATCTCCGAAGTCATCAACGCGCGTGGGAGGCCCCTCTTGTTGAGCTGTCTATCACTAGGTTGTCCGCCCGTACTTCCAACGACAGGGACAAAGTTTGGCTACTCTCGGTCAGCTCCGCAGACTCTGGGTGTTGGCTAAACGCCCTTCCTTCACCGTCTTTGGGCACGCTCTTAGACGACGACTCCTTCCGGATCGCTGTCGGCCTTCGGTTGGGTGCCGACATTTGTGTCCCACCACGTTTGCAACTGTGGTAGCCGTGTGGACTCCTTGGGCACCCACGGTTTGAGTTGCAAACGAAGCTCTGGTCGGCTGTCGCGCCATGGCGCCGTCAATGACCTACTTAAACGCGCCCTCATTTCTGCCGGTGTTCCGGCCATTCTTGAACCCCCCCGGCCTGTCGCGGGACGATGGGAAACGACCCGATGGCATGACATTGGTCCCATGGTCCGGTGTAAAATCCCTGGTCTGGGACTTTACGTGCACCGACCCTCTAGCCCCGTCCTACTTGGCGTCTTCCTCTTCAGCCCCCCTCTGGGCGGCAACCCAGGTCGAATTACGGAAGAACTCCAAATACGCGGGCTTGGAAAATCGGATCAAGGAGGTCACAGGCGAGCATCGGTCGGTGACTTTCCTCTTGCAACGGATCGCCATCGCGGTGCAGAGAGGCAATGCGGCCTCAGTACTAAACACTTTCCCTCCGGGCGCCTCCCTAGGTGATTGTTTGTACATACTCCCTGCCCTAAGTGTTCGTGTGGGTGTTTTTTTTATTGTTATTATTATTTTTGTACCGTATAATTTAAAGTATTAAAATTTGGATTTCCCTTTGACAAGCTTCTTCTAACTTCAATTCCCACTTTTTTAAATGCTTTTCCATTTAGTCCAAATGCTCTTTTATTTCTTGCATACCTAACCACGTCCTATTATACTCTTCCACTATTTCACTAACTTCCTCGAATGAATGGAAATCCATATGCCTATAAGTAACAGAACACAATAAATATAAAACGTCCAGCAATGTTAAAAGTTAGGTCACCAGAAAGACCCTTTCCTCTTGTTGTTTCTATTTCAGTGGAAACGTAACTTGGACTTCAAGACGCCCGAGTCTTTTACGTTTATATGGATTATTCATGACGGTTCAATTTTGATTTTATAAATGGGCACGTATAGTAGGGAGCTGGATCGAGAGTGTGGGGGATAAAAAAAAAATTAACTAGGTGAAAAAATTATTATAAATAAATACCGATTCAATATACGAACGAAACTTAATTATTAATTTAATTAAACTCATTTATAAATTTTATAAATTAACTTGAAATATCGTAAAGCCAATAAAAAAATATAAATTTCCTACAAATCACCCATTTAAGGAATAAAAATGAAACGATTCAAAATACGTACAAAACTCAATTTTCATAAATAGACCATAGATTTGAATTTAAGTTGGCTTATGGTAAAAATTAGGATAATTTAGGGAATTCTGTTAAAAATTAGTAAAAGTTGGTATAATTTGGAGACTTGTTAATGTTAAATATATAGAATTAATTGGGATATACTTTTAAAATTGAAGAGATAGAAAGGCAATTACGAACGAGATGATGATTTAAAAAAAATTTGATTTGTCAATGAACTGTAAAACGCTTCTATAGATGGCAGCCTTGTCTCAAAAATTTATTTTCCTTAAAAGGTGTTATACATTCGATAAGCAGTGACGAGAATTCCCGTCAATCAGAGTAATATTTTATCAATATATCCCAAATTTTTCTCAGTTTTCATCATCATACCAAGAAACAAGATCACCAATGCGGAAAACTACGTGAAAACGGGCTGGTGTGTCGAAAAACGTGCTCATTCGCGGAAAAACTACACGGGAAAACGCCTTTATACGGAAATATACGCGGTAAACGCACTCGTATGCGGGAAAATTCCCGGAAAAACCCCCACTACCCAATGCCACACGCGTCTTATATAACAGTTTATCTCTTTAAAGTATTGAATCACTCGACATAAATATAAGCAGAGATAAAGATAACGCCGAACAAGCCGGCCCTGAGAAATATAGGTTGATTTGCTAATGAGATATTCGTTTCAACAATTACCCATGATGTAGCTTCAAGTACCACATAAATATATATGCACTTAATTTAATTAAAATAGAGTTTAAAATAACTCTACAAAACACTCGTAACGTATGTCAAGTATTCTATGACGTAGTTTATTGAGATTTGTTTCAATAATTACCCGTGACTAAGGTTCAAGTACCACTTCAATGACGTTGCTATTTAAAACACTCGAGATTAAGGTAAGCAGAGATAAAGATAACGCAAAACAAGCCGGCCTTGAGATATATATGTTGATAAGTGTAAAAACAAGTCGTCGCGAAAAAGTTTTTAAATACATAGACTTTTCGACGATTTTTCCCCCATTTCACCCCTAACATCCCTAATCCCGATCCCGATCCCGATCCCGATCCCAGGATCGACCCCATACCCTTACTTTCCTTCTACTATTAACAATACCTACTGTTGATAGAGTTTTATTATTGTTTAAACTTATTAAGTTTGGGTCCAATTAATGCATCCGATGAAGTTGGATCTAACGGTAATAAATTTGTAAATGACTGTGCTCCTTGTGCAATAGTAGTTGAGTTGTGAAGTTCACTAGAAGTACCCGGTGCCTATGTATAAACAATGTAATATTTATTATTGACATAAATTTAATGAACATAATAAATTCTGCGACCTTTTTGTAGGAATTTAGGACTTCGTCATGATTGATGGACATAATTATTCCTAGCCCTTGCTCAAAGATATTAATTCACAAAGGCGGGGGAAGATGGTGACAGAATGCGAGTCAAGACCTTTCGTAGCGTTAATTAAATCTGAGAGAGGGGGTTACATGCAGGGAAAAGAAAAAAATAAAAAAAGTGGGGGAGATTCGAATTCAGAATGGAAACCCTTTGTCGTTAATCAATCACAAAATCTTTATTTAGCCCTTAATTTTATAAAAACACTAAAATACAAAAAATGAACATAATGAGATGGATTGAGGGAATAGTTCTGACTTGACAAAAGTGATGGTTAGGCCATCTCCACTATGTTTATTTTAGCTTTTTCAACATACAAGGGGGGACTTAAACCCAAAAATACACTTCAATTTATTAATGAAACGATCTATTTGATCGGTGCCCACACTCTTTACCTCTTGCATCGTGGGCTCAATGGACGGAGGGGACATAAATTAATATACACTTACACTTAATAATAATAAACACTTTAGTTAAAATACTACAATTAAACAATGACAATAATTTACTCAAAAATGGCAAGAGCGATGGCACAACAGAAAAGGTAATCTGAACGGTATAAATACAAGAAGGAGAATGAACTCTCAACCTCGAGGGGACCTGCTTTTCAATCCTTTTTTCTCTACTTTTCACTGGCTATTTTGTATTTCGACCCTGGGTACTCTACAAGGGGGGGGGGGGGTTATGATGTAAACTTTCTACTCATCACTTGATTTCGGTGTCCTCTGCTACGTTGTCTCTCCGTTTACGGGCTTTCTCTTTCCTCGGTTTACGTAAGATGCCCGGCACACGCACTTCACAGAATGGGACGTCTTTGGGGGCTGCTTGTCTACGAGTTTCCTTATTCACACTTTTCTCCAATTCTCTTTATTTACTCGTCTACGGTTTAGCGGCCGGATTGCGGGTTTCTTCCTATATTCTTTTACTTCACAAGCTGACGGGGCCGTAGGTACTTCGCGTTTCGGTCTGAAATGCCCGGCTAGGCTATAGGTAATCGGTCTCAGTCAATTGGCTTTCTCCTCTCGGAATGGCTAGATATTGGGTGATCAACGGGTGTTTCGAGGGTGTTGAGGGCATTACGCTTCCCAGCCTTATTATTGCTTGGATTATGCTCTTCCGGTCGGTATGTCCTGGCTGTGGGTCATCTAGGCAATCAGTGTTCCGATCATGAGAGTTGTAATGAGGGTAAATTATTATCTTAGCGCGACTTCATCTCACATTATTTTATATTTATCTCGACATGGTCTTCTTCCTTCCTGGTACAAGTTGAGTTCCCTCGAGTTCTGCTCTTTTGGGGCTCTGTCTCTAGGTTTTGTTCCGGGGATTGTAGGCGGAGTTGAAACAAAAGTAATTGGTGACCTCCCATTTTACGTGTCTTATGAGGGTACCGATGACATCGCCTGTTCTACGAAAGGTCGCTCGGGGTTGGGGGGGGGGATGCCAGGGAGTCTCAAGGTTACCTAGCGGAAATGTCCAGGCGCCATCGCGACCCTTTGGTGGCAACCATGGAAAACGTGCGCTTTTCTTGGGATCTTACCACCTGCTAGTTAATATGAAGCTTGTGGACTTGAAATGATTTCAAGGGATCGCTGTGAGCTGAGGGGATTTAAATGGTCTAGTTCGGAAAGTTTTGGGAAAAAACCTGGGTTGGGATAGCTCGGAATGTCTGGCACCATGTTCTTGTGATCGAGAGAAAAACACTTTCGTTAGTGAGGGATTAATATTAACGTTAGAATATTTTACCAACTTTTTCCCTTTTTTACTGCACCTAATCCATCTGTGTTTAACATCTCCGATAAATCGGCCCATAGCCTAGCTTGGGCAACTTTGGTAAGTGTTGCTGTCAGTCTCCCAGAAACTAATTCGGGATGAGCCTCAAAGTAATCCAACATCATTAGGCGCTGCTTCTCCGAGATATTGATCCCACGTGGGGCCATTATTAACTTTAACTTTGATCAACAATATAAGAATGGTCAAAGGCTTATTTTAATAAGTCAACTTTACTCGAAAATATAAGTGTAAAGCAAAAATGTTAACAATAAATATTAAAACTTTAAAAATATATTAATTCTACATAAAACATAACCAATATGTTTAAAACTTATCAATATTAATAACAGTTGAAAATAATATAAAAATACGTGATCGTTTTATGAAATGTCAGCTTCTATTAAACTATTATGAATTATTCGTCTGCTTAAATTTTTTCTTTACATTCTTTATTGTAATTGGTACTCGTGATTTATCATGTGACCAAAATCTCGAACATTCTGTAGGATGAAAAAAGAATCCTATCTCCCCATACCGCAAAGCGCGATTTCTCTCTCACCGAACGGAGAGGTAAGACTTTTTAACCACTTTTCCGCTTCCGTTGAGTTTCTAATCTTGTGAAGCGTAACATCTATCGGTGGTTCTGTGGTAGAACGTCTGCCTGTCATAAGGGAGGACTCTCGTTCGAATCTCGGTTGATACTTACACAAACTGTTAATACGACGTATACTGCCCAGGAAACACAAATCGTCCCTGGGACGTCCAAGCATGGTCCATAGAGCCCAGCTTGGTCCCGTCCAAAATTCGTCCTACGGGACGAATAACGGACGTCCCATTTTAGTCCTCGTAGTACCAATTTCGCGACATCCGATATTCAGCCCAATCGACGTCGCATGGATCCCCACTATTCGTCCGAATTGTTTCGTCCATCAATGCTATCAGCAATTAATTTTAATTTGTTTCACCTGTATTTGTATTTGAGCTGATAATGATTAATGAACCACAAAATATTAATTTTAGTATGAATATTATTATTTAAATTTACGAGTTTATTTAACGTGAATTAATGAAATTACGTGTTAAATCAAAACTACTTAATTATTTAATTAATTTTATCTGTTCTTATATTATTATTTTCTTAATTTTTATTTCCATTATTAATTTTTCATTTGATGACTTATTTCTAATATCACAGCCAATTACTGCGAAAAAGCTGATCTAAGTTGGCCGATATAAGTCCTTTTAAAATATCTGGTAGCCCAGTTTGTAGTTTCTTTTGTACGACGCCATTACTCGATAGTTTGGAATCGGTCACCATAAAGTCCATCATGCGTTCTACACAAACGTTAAAGATTATAACATAGTTATCTCTAGTATCGCTGATAATATATCATAAGAGTAAGTATTTTATTAAAAAACTGTTTGATTTTTTTTAATGATTTTAATTCGATTTTTTAATGTGTCTTTTACAGAGGGAGTAAGAAAATATGTTTGATCAAAGTCTATTTTGACTCGTTACCTTTATGCAGAGATGGGCGCACTCTCAGCTCAAAAGAGTGGGAGAGCTATTTTTGAGCGCGAGCGCCACTCTCGGATGAAAAAAGAGAAGAGTGCGAGTGCGAGCTCCACTTTCGGATAAAAAAAGAGAAGAGCGCGAGCGCGAGCTCACTCTCGCATATAAAAAGAGAAGAGCGCGAGCGCGAGCTCACTCTCGCATATAAAAAGAGAAGAGCGCGAGCGTGAGCTCCACTTTCGGATATAAAAAGAGAGAAGAGCGAGCGCGAGCTCAAGCTTCCGCCAAAAAAGAGAAGAGCGCGAGTGCGAGCTCAAGCTTCCGCCATATAAAGAGAAGAGCGCGAGCGCGAGCTCAAACTTCCGCCAAAAAAAAGAGAAGAGTGTGAGCGCGAGCTCCAACATCTGACTCTAAAGAGAGGAGTGTGAGCTCTGAAAATTGGTTTTTGCCCATCTCTGCCTTTATGGAGTATTCATCTTCACTCTCACTGAATGTGTTCCGTGAATAGTTTAGTGAATTTGTATTTCCAAAAGTAAAATTTGCGTTGAATTCTCCGAAAGTTAGGGAAGATTCGCTGTTTTTAAAGTTCATTTTGGACCTGTACATGTTTCAATGTAACTTTTTAAGTTTATTATTCATTACTTTCACTGAACGGTTCGCCTAAAACTTTATTTCATACTGTTATATTTTATATATTTAATTTGGAATTCCAGAAGAAAGATTTGCAGTGTATTCTCCGAAAGTTAAGGAAGGTTCGCTGTTTTTAAAGTTCATTTTGGACCTTTACATGTTTCAATTTAACTTTTTAAGTTTATTATTCATTACTTTCACTGAACGGTTCGCCTAAAACTTTATTTCATACTGTTATATTTTATATATTTAATTTTTAATTCCAAAAGAAAGATTTGCAGTGTATTCTCCGAAAGTTAGGGAAGGTTCGCTGATTTTAAAGTTCATTTTGGACCTGTACTTGTTTCTGTAAAGGCCTAACTTAATTTGAATCAAAGACGAGAACTTAATTCTTATGAATATTTAATAAGTTAATAAAACATTTATCCATATTTACAAAAACTAGATTAAGTATTAAATCATTATGTGACCAGAGCAGAATCACTTGAGCAACTAACCAAGATATTTTTCCAAACACCGCAGAGAGAGATTTATCAGCAGACGACGCAAGGGGAAATAAGCGCAGTACATAAAGACAACTAAGACAACTAATATGGTGCTTGTGGACATATTCACCACAGACTACATAATAGGTCTTATCAATCACCCCTTACTGGGTTTTTTCGTGCGTCTGACAATAACACACCGGGTGTTGGGAATTAATCTTTTAAATTTAATTTGATTCAAAATATGTTAAATTTATTCGTGGGTAACAGTTTGGTGAATATATCGGCTAGGTTATCACAGGTAGTCACGAACTCGATCCGGAATTGTCCTTTTTGAACACAGTCTCGTACAAAATGGCACCTTAGATCGATATGCTTCGATCGGTTGTTCTCGATGCTATTTCCTGCTAATATGATGGCTGATTGATCGGCACTGGAATTCTACGTGTGAACAACGGCTCCATCTCACTCAGGATACGATTCATATATAGGGTCTCCTTCGCTGTCTCCGCCAGAGCTATGTATTCTGACTCCATGGATGAGAGTGCTACGATACTTTGCTTGACTGTCCGCCAGATGACGGGGTTGCCCCCTATGGTGATTACGAAACCGGTAACAGACTTTCGGTCATCCACATCCAATGCCCATGTAGCATCCGAGAATATTGATAAGCCAAAATTCTCTGTATGATGATAATTCAACCCATAGTGTTGAGTGTCACATACGTATTTCAGAACACGATTTAGATATTGGTAGTCTTAATTTTTTTAAGGAATAGTATTAAATGGCTTAGTTTTATTTTGCTTCTGATTTAAAAATTAATTTTAATGTTTTTTTCAATTGTATAAGGAAGGTTATTTAATTTATTAATAGTTTAGTTCGAAATTTATTTTGTTAAATAAAAATTAAATAACTATATAAGTTTTGGGTCATTCCACGTGAAATCGAC
This sequence comes from Leiobunum rupestre, assembly GCF_980474605.1. NCBI lineage: Eukaryota > Metazoa > Arthropoda > Arachnida > Opiliones > Sclerosomatidae > Leiobunum > Leiobunum rupestre. The sequence continues at coordinate 2,010,224 of NC_143393.1, read as the reverse complement.
AAGCGTTGTTGCTCGATAGTAATGGATTTCTACTAAAATTTTTTCCTTGGTTTATTTACCCTAAATATGAAGCCTCCTGGAGTTTAGCGGGCTAATTTCAAAAATTTGAAAAGTTATGATTTTTTGAAATTTCATGCATTTTGTCTAGAGTTTCGTTACTTAATAAACATTTTTTCAGTAACTTGATTGGTAAAGCTCCTCAAAATATGGGAATTGGTACTCTTAGGTAAAAAGACCTACAGATTCCGAATTTGGCGTCCAATTTACTCAATGGGCTCTAGTTTTTGATATAAGAGCTGTTTGGGGGGGTAGCGCAAAACATCGGTTTTACAAAGTGGTCCATCTCAGAATTCCATAAAAATTTCAATTACGCACCTCCTTGCACAAAGAAAGGTCCCTCTTAAATTTTGTGTTGGCGATTAAATTATTTTCATAAAAACAAATTTTTTGAAATTGGCCATTTTTCGCAAAACTGCGGTGTACGAGCTGGATAGAGGGTTGGGGCTTATCATTTATTTAACGAAATATGCCACATCCAAATTCAACGAAATTGTCAAATAAGCATCTTTTTACGTATTGAAAGGCCTCTGTCAAATTTGGTGTTAGCGACAAAACTATTTCTACCAAAAGGATTTTTTTTTGAAATTGGCCATTTTTAGCATCTTTCGCAAAACTTCAGTGCGTGAGCTTAGGCGGGGTGGAACTTAATGTTTAAAGATCCCCTCCAAAATTACCAGAAATTTCGACAATTTTTAGGTTTCAAAGAACTTAATTTTTAATTTTCTATTATTTTTAATGAAATATTTTTTAGATGAAATATTTAAAATAATAAAAAACAACAACAGATAGTTTTAAATTGAAATCATTTTTTTTAAATAGTGTCTTGGCCTTTAATAAACACTCAATTGAAAAGCAGTAATGCCTTCCCCTTGGCAATTTTGGATGATTAACAGGGCAAAGTATTACGCTATGCAATCGGACATCGATTTACAAGGAGAAAAAATTAAACACAGACTTGAAAAAGCCAGAACCGTCCAAGGAACACGAAACCATCATTCTTTTATCCCAATCAGCAAATCTGAATTAAAAATATCTCGCCTCTCGGGCGAAGAATCCTTTTTAATAGTTAAATTATATGATGAGAACTTGGCATTGGACACACGATCCGAATTTATTCCCGGACAGTATGTTGCCATAGTTTTTGACCAAATGCTATATTTTGGGTTGTTGGGGAAACAAATGACAAATATCGAGAATGACTAATAAGTTTCATTGACCCTCACGGTATCTTAACTTTTTATAACTGGCCCAATCGAAAAGATGAGCACTGGATTCCAGAGTGTGAAATAATTTGCCCTGTTAATCGTCCAAAATCGCCAAGGGGAAGGCATTACTACTTTTCAAATGAGTGTCTATTTATGGCCAAGACACTTTTAAAAAAAAGTAAAGTAGGATTTTAATTTAAAATTATCTGTTGTTGTTTTTTATTATTGTAAATATTTCATCTTAAAAATATTTCATAAAAATAATAGAAAATTAAAAATTAAGTTATTTGAAACCTCAAAATAAAAAGTTGTCGAAATTTCTGGTAATTTTGGAGGGGATCTTTAAACATTAAGTTCCACCCCGTCTAAGCTCACGCACTGAAGTTTTGCGAAAGATGCTAAAAATGGCCAATTTCAAAAAAATTCGTTTTGGTAGAAATAGTTTTGTCGCTAACACCAAATTTGACAGAGGCCTTTCAATACGTAAGAAGATGCTTATTTGACCATTTCTTTGAATTTGGATGTGGCATATTTCGTTAAATAAATGATAAGCCCCAACCCTCTATCCAGCTCGTACACCGCAGTTTTGCGAAAAATGGCCAATTTCAAAAAATTTGTTTTTCTGAAAATAATTTTATCGCCAACACAAAATTTAAGAGGGACCTTTCTTTGTGCAAGGAGGTGCTTATTTGAAATTTTTATTGAATTCTGAGATGGACCCCTTTGTAAAAACGATGTTTTGCGCTACCCCCCAAACAGCTCTTATATCAAAAACTAGAGCCCATAGAGTAAATTGGAAGCCCAATTCAAAATCTGTAGGTCTTTTTACCTAAGAGTACCAATTTCCATATTTTGAGGAGCTTTACCAATCATGTTACTGAAAAAAAATGTTTATTAAGTAACGAAACTCTAGACAAAATGCATGAAATTTCAAAAAATCATAACTTTTCAAATTTTGGAAATTAGCACGCTAAACTCCAGGAGGCTTCATATTTAGGGTAAATAAACCAGGGAAAAAAAATTGGTAGAAATCCATCACTATCGAGCAACAACGCTTGTCGATTTCACGTGGAATGACCCTTTTAATTTATATGTTAACTGCTAATACTTGCAGAGTTCGTGTTATTACAATCAAATTGTACGCTTGTTGCTGGATTTTTTCCATTATCTTGTATTTTAATGTTTTGAATAAAATTTTAATATCAAGTTTGGTTTTTTAAATTATTTGTTCAAAATACGATATCCAATGAACGTCCTAGTTTCATCCCTATTGAGCCATGATTGAACCAAATTAAAGGCCTAAAGACATCTCTAGGTTTTATAGAAAGACATCCAGGGGACGACCACCGTAATCGCCGTTGGACGTCCGACAACTCGTCCCCGGGACGTACTACGGCTATAGACAAACCGGACATTTGGACGTCCTTTAACGTCCAACCGACGTCAACCCCGGATTTTGGGATGTCCTACGAACGAAGGCAAGATCCGAGTGTGACGTCTATCAGATGTCCAAAGGACGTTTTTGTGTTTGCTGGGTGTGAACATAAGATGGAAACCCTACCGTTTTCCGTAACCCTCAGCACTTGGTCCGTCCCAACCGTTAAAGATTCGTCACGTACAATCACAATTCGCAATTGAAAATTTGATTACACGCAATGGCAAAAAGTATGCTCTTTTGGAAAACAGCTTTTCCCTAATTCCAAGAGACTGCGAACGCGGCGATTTCAAGAAATTGCATACGAAGTGATTACACTTTGCCCCGAAAATGTTTACGCTTTCGCAGACCTACAGACAGACAGACAGACGGACAGACACAGTGATTGTAAAACCCCTCCGAGGGGATATACGTTTTTTTATATTGGGCTAATTATTCCGTCCTTAATGTTTAACTCTAAGCACGTTTCTAAATCGAGCTGTAATAAAATACGAATCAAAGTTAAACAATTTTCAAACTTCATAGCTTTGCGTATACTGCTACATTAGAAACAGTTTGATTACTTAGAATGATTAATAACCGATCTAAAACTTAATTAAGAAAAATTCGGCAGTTTTAATGAATTCGTTATCTCGGGAAACACATTTTGAAAAAATCAGTAAATACCGTTTAAGAATTTATACCGACGTTTTTAATTTACATATTTATATTAATAAATTATTTTTATAAGACAGAGGGACATATAAATGTTAATTCTTTGTACTTTCTTAAAAATAATTATAAGATTTTTACTTAATATGTTGAAACCGCAACAGCTAGAAAAAGATAATAAATTTAAAGCCGATAAGGTTAAATAAGCTCTTCTATTAAAAACAGTGTAACAAAAAGAAGTGAACAAATAATTGAAGTATTTGCTTAAATTATTTTTACAAAGCGGTCTAAAATATATGCCAGTCCAAACCTCTCAAAATGGTTCGGGGAAGATTGGGCTATTTTTACTATGAAATCGTAATTAATACTATATTATTTGAATATAATACGTTATATTCACAAAAGCGACCAAAACTATATCAATTTGTAGCACCTAGAACTAGCAACACTAACTAAATCAGACGCTAGGCAATATGTGTTTCATGTGCCAAGTTCAAACGTGGTTTGACAACGAAGATTAAACTGAAGAAAGTGGGGAGCAAGTTGAGACCTGACAACCTGCCTCAATGACATTTTGAACATAAGTACCGATGTTTTTATTTAGATAGTGATATAGACAGATCAAATTCAAAATTTCAACAATAGACCGGTTTTGATCTTTTGAGGCTCATCAGTACTGAGTATTAAATCTGCCGATAAAAATAAAACTATATATGTGAGCAGCCCCTAAAGAATAAATTGCAATGGACTGCTCACATATAGACATCCTGGATGTAGTCTATAGAAACAATATTTACTGAAATTTAATTGATTTTTTGGAAATTTGTGATAAGTTTTGTAAATAATTGAATTAACTAAGTTACATTTTTAATGATATAACCGCTAACTGGTTGTGGTATATTTCCAGGGAGCCATTTCAATGGTAAATATTAACTAAATTGTCTATTACACTATTGAACTTAACGACATTGAAAGTACCTTTTTTAAGCTATTGCTCGCTTTCATTTGTTTAATATAACAAAGGTAATTGAATTTTTAAATATTTTTGACAACCATTTTCCAAGATAGAGAATTTCATACCTCCACAGAGAATGCTGGAGATTCCAACCGGAGAAAGAGGCAATTCGAGTTTCGAAACATCTTAAATTTTAAAATTTTACGAATGATTGTCCCCTGATTTATCCATATATGGCCTTGCATTCGGGTCTGATTTTGATAATGAATTATAACGTTTGACGTAAGCTACATTTAGAGCTAAAGTAGTGTCAATCGTATATACAGAACCAGATGTGAAGATATTTTTATTGATATGGGACGCCATCTTCAAAAAGGACGAATTTTATCCACCCAGGAGAGCACACCGCGTAAAAGAGCGCCTTTGAATCAAAATAACACATAAGTGTCAGATATGTTTCAATTTGTTTCTGGTCAAACATAAAATACCTCTGCTAGAAAGGTTCAGATTGTAAACGCTATTCTCAGCGTGACTGTTTCCTTTAACGATGTTTCGTCAAACGCCACTTATGGATCACAGATGTTTCGATGAACCGTTTATAGTTGTGTTTGATCATTCTTAATCGATAAGACCTGATTTGGCAAACTGACAAAACTTATGGGGTTTACTTTCTACACCCCGCAATTTGAGGACGTTCCGGAGCACAATTCCGAGTAATATAAAAACATCACACATTTTACTAACTCCTTTAAGGATTCCAAAACATATTTTGTCTCTGTCGATGTAAAACGAGGAAGAAACAAATTAGTAGACATAGAAATCAATACATATCGTCAATGACAGTATAAAATAACATTTTCCTTATTTTATGGTTTCATTATATGGTTTGCAAGTTGTTCATAGTTTTTTTAACTTTTATTGCGCGTTGAAAGTGAAAATACTTAGTTGTCATAAAACATTTAAAAAGAAAGAAAAGTAAATTAAATTTAATTAATCTTAATAACAAATATTATAACCAGGTGAGTCGTCGCCTGGTTATATAGAGGGTACCTCGACTTTTAAAATTAAACTCGTTGCCTTCACGCTATGGGAAAGTTAAGGGAAAAAGTAGGCGATTTGGGTGGTGAGATGCCGTTTTGTTTTTTTTACTACAGTAATTTTTTCACGCGGGTACAGGTCTAAAGGGTTGTTGTATAGTGGTAAAACTTTTAAAGGAACTGCGATTATAGTTTCATTGAGTGCCTTTGCTAAATAATTTCTATTAAATTTAAATAGAAAATTTATAATTAATTTTCTAAAACTAATACCGTGTACATGAGTTGTACACGGTATTCATCTTAGTATCAATATGCGATTTTTTGGCGCCGGCCGGGAATCGAATCCGGGTCTGCCTCGTGCAAGAGATGTACTCTAACCACTCAGCCACCAACGCTTGTTAATTTACGGTGTTTTTCTAAAAAAACAGCTTTGGCGAATGACCTTTACAAAGTTACAACGTTAGGTACTATAATTTATTCTACATCATTTTAAATATTTATAAATTAAATTAATCTTATATTTAATTAAATATTTATAAATTATATTAATATTATATTTAATTAAATATCTATAAATGATATTAATCTTATATTAAATTAAATATTTATAGATTATATTAATCTTATATTTAATTAAATATTTATAGGTTATATTAATCTTATATTTAATTAAATATTTATAGGTTAAATTAATCTTATATTTAATTAAATATTTATAGATTATATTAATCTTATATTTAATTAAATATTTACAGATTATATTAATCTTATATTTAATTAAATATTTTAGTATTTTAATGTAAAATTTGATCGCGATCAGGGTAGTTCACCGCCGAGCCATTGACTTCCTTAGGGAAAATATTCAAGTAAAGGATTAATTATGATAAGGCGGGCTTTTTACGATAAGGGAAGTGCCCCTAAAAAACAATCCGACGTTCGTCTTTCCCTAAACAAGCGCTTCTTTCGATTCTTAGAGAGCGACTAAAATTTCTATTGTAAATTTTGCTATTCCCTAGCTTTCGGCTTAGCGATAGTCTTCCTTGACATTTTTACGATGTTAAATATATATTTAACTGCCTATTTTTGGTTCCACGTCATTTGCTATACCAGAGTTTGGGAAAGGTTTGGAATATTTTTTATGATTGTGAATTTTTCTACGCTAAATGAGCAATTTTCAAAGACGTGTGATTTGACTTTTTTGCACTATGCTTATTAATTTATTTGAGTTCCCAATTGGAATTATTTTTAATTATTTTCGAAATAATACAATTTTAAATAATTTTAATATAAAATAATATTTTAAGTATCTCGCGGAGCTTGAATGACATTTTTAAACATTAAACGATTTGGGAGTAAATGTTTAACTGGCGACGCTTAGTAACTTTCATATCGGGCCCCCGGCGCTGGCGGTACCCGAAGGAACAGGGGCCCAAAAACGCTTCCGAATATTATTGTCCCAAATGATCGAAAAGGGCCTCAATATCGAGTTTCGTTGGGCGGGTCTTAAAGGACGATAGTTGCGCAACTGCCAACGCTTATGTCGTTTTTCATTAAGTGTGATATAATTGTTTCTTGGAGTGTAACTAATTGAGATTTATCTGTCGAAATCCATTGCATAAACTCAACCTCGTCAACATCTTCGGTTATTGTTTTCAAATATTGTAGAAACGCGCATCGTGCATTTTTCATTTTTTAAGTCACAAACACTGAGACTCATGAGATCAGTAACTGAAAATCTGTTTTCTTTTGTTAGTGCCGAACCATCAACTTCGCATTTTGATGGTATGTACAAACGCATACCGAATGCGTGCTTTTGGTCCTGTCAAAACACACCAAGGCAGTCTTAACGCACAGAATGTTGACAAACCAACTAAAGGGAGACCCTCTTCTTGGTATTTTTGATGAAGTTCTTTTAAGTTAAGCAATAATAGTCGTTTATGTTTTAACTCCTTTATACCTGTATCTGGATCTCGTACCGAAATACATTCTTTTATTTCAGGAGTCAACGTACTGTTCTCGTCATTTTGATAGAAAGTTGAAACAGCTTATTTAACTTCGTTTGATAATTTGGAGCCCTTTGATTGTCTACCAGGCCGGCTCAAAATACCATTTTCATTCTTCATTCGCCTGCTACGTGTAACCAAGTAACTTCATGCGCCAATGGTTTCCATAGTTTTCTCAATCCCAAAGGGCGAAATGGTTAAGATCTGTACTTTTTCAGCATATGTAGTCTTTTCTGAATTAAACTTTTCTACTAGTTCCGTCACTTTTCGTTGAAGATCTGGATCACGTTGCGGAGAATCATAATCTTCGCAGGAAGCTTTATTTTTAAAGCATTTGAAGCTGTTCCCAATTTTCTTTTTGCAAAAGCAATTCTACTTTCTAGTTTTAGTCCCTCTAAAATATATTAATAGTAAAAACTAATTTCAATACTACCGAAAGAAAATTATTTTTATTATTAGACATATGAAAATCCCTACTCGAACAAATTTCTTTGAAATAAATATTAAACATTAAAATTTTAATATTTCATTTAATTATATGTGTCGTGCAGTTCCTCATAATTTTAAAATTTTATCAGTTTACGGCTCCCTATTATCGCCGTAGTAAAGAACTATACAGTATTGTTATTACTAGCGTAAATGTATCATATGTAACCTAGTTACTCATGAGTGTGCCTCTGTTTAAAATTTCATACTTTAAAAACTATTCATATAATCTTCCTCTTAAGCTAAGTTTATAATTTTCAATGAACCGTAACCAGGGCCTCCTTATCCATTGGGCTAAGTGGGCTGCAACCCAGCGGCGGCTGATGTTCAATGCTATGAGGCCAATAAAAAGCTACGAAAAAAAGTCGAAAGAGGTTCAGCTTATGTTATATAATATACATAGTACACCGCAGACAGATTGCCGCCCTTCGTAATTTCCATTTCTTAGTTTTGTGACGGCCAATTTCGTCAGTTGAATCGACTGACTTATTACTCTGATAAGCATCCGAAGCTTCGGAGGGAAAAGTAAGTGCAGTCAGTCGATTCGCTGTCTCTTCTGGATTACCGGTTACGTATTATCGTTTGTTAAATTGTTTTGGCTATATATCTGTGCCACATTGACATGTTACTCTCTGGGGATAGGTGAAATTGTAAGTTGAAGAGTTTTAAAAATGATATTAAAAAACTTATCAGTCGTCAAATTGTCTTGTTCTTGTAAGTTAAGAAAACCTCCGTGAATTTTACTCGTTTTGTACCATTTGTTGTAATGTGGAATACGTGAAGACAAAGAAATTGAATGAATGATATTTGGGGTTTAAACTATCGTTTTTTTGCTCATTCCTAATTTGCCATTGAATATTATTTTCGAAATTTATTTTGTATATTTAGTTTATTTTTTAAATGTGTAATGCATATATAATTATCAGTATTTTTTCAACGTAAAGCAGTATAGCCTGTATATACGAAGGAAACAATCTGGTAGACCGTAGATTAACCAGCTTCCACGTTAAATATCAGATTTTCTTTAAGTTTGGCCGTTAGTATCTGTACGTTTAAAATTGAATTAGAAAAGAGTCGGGAGACTTCTTTTGTCGACGGTCCAACCATTTCTCTTGACTGTTTTGGCAACAAGATTATTGTTGGAAAAGAACCATTTTGTGATATAGAAGAGTACATGAAGATGAATTATTGAAATTGGACAATACCAAAAGTTTTTTTTTAATCATCGAAAATTCTTTGAAATCATTTACGGGTTACCGTATTCGCTGTTGAAAATTTTGAATCCCAACTTGAATTTTGTAGAATTAAAAAACTTTCGTGTTTGTAAATTTTCCTGGGTTGCTAAAGGTGTCTAATAAAGGGGTTCTGATTCTGCGGTACTACCAGCAGTGGCACAGCGACTATTACACGAGGAAAATTATATTTAAAAAAAATTAAGTTAATAATTTTCCAATAGACGGTTGTAATGAAAGTAGCTTTTGTAGCTCTACTGCTAAAACTCTTTTGAAATTCTTTCCCAAAAATAGCTTACACCAAATGCTTAAAATCCAACCAAGTTGAACCAACTGAAAAGTCTTCTAGCTCTGGGTTTAGTGTGATTGTAAGAAAGTTTAATGTTAATATTTATTTCATGATTTTCATCTCGTTTAGGCATTAAACTTTAACTTTATGGATAAATATGACAAAGAGAGTGGTAACGAATATCGTAAATTAAAGGAAGAAAAGAATAAGAGACACGACACATTAATGAGCAAAGTCACAAAGTTGGATTGCTTTTTCCAAAGCGTGATAACCATCCTAACGCGGGTACTGTCTCGCTTCAGAAACATTCGAAGAACTCAAATAATGGAGATTCAAATTCACAGAGCACATTATTTGAAAATGTGGAAATCTATTGTATACAGATCGTAGAAGTAGAAAACCGAAACGCGGAAAAAGAAAACGAAGAACAAAGAATCGAGGAAAAGAAAAACGAACAAATTACAATATATTTTAATTACTTTAATGATCCAACGAAATGGCTTGCCTTAAATGATAATAGAATTTCACAAGTTATCAATTATTTAAGAAAATCACCAATTGATATAACGAAACTGGATTTTAGTGCATCAAAGGTTACTTATTAATCTCAAAATATATTATAAATCTCAAAATAGATTCGCAAATTTAACGTGGTTTATCGTGTGCTACTAAATGGTAAAAAGCAATTGAGAAATTGGTTATTGTATACCAATGGAAAACTATTTTGTATACCCTGCACTTTATTTTGTAAACCAAGAGGTAAATTCTGCACAGGTTTTAATGATTGGAAACATGCGGAAACAATAATTTCGCAACATGAAAATTCCAATTGTCACAAAGAAAATACCAGAATATATGTAACCCTATAAAATAACGCACAAGAATATTTCCAAAACATTTCTGCATTGGAGATGACAAAAAATATAAATTATTGGAAAAACATATTACTAAGGATTGTTGAAGTGATAAAGTTTTTAAGTTCAAGCGGTTTGGCTTTCCAGGGAAGTAATCAAATAATTGGTGATAAGCATAATGGAAATTAATTGGGCTGTATTGAGCTATTAGAAAAATTCGATCCCTTGTTGCAAATCCAGGTATGTATCAGCAAATATATGCGACAAATTTATTGATATTTTAGGGAATAATTATTCTTAAATAATTAAAAGAAGCAAAATATTATTCGTTGATAGTCGACTCAATACCGGACATGTCACATACTGACCAGTTAACTGTTGTAATTAGATATGTTAATTTCTCTGGAATGGCAGTAGAGAGGTTTTTGGTGTTTTGTAGAAAATGTAGGACATAAGGGTGAGGAAATGGAAAATTGTATACTAGAAAATCTATCAAAATTGGATATTAACTTAGAAGATTGCAGGGGGCAATCTTATGATAAACCTTCCAATATGTCAGGAATGTACAGGGTGTCTCAATTTGCCCGATCAAGCCATTTTTCTCAAAATGTATTTATGCTAGGGTTCTGAAATTTTCAGCGTTTCTGTGTTAGGTATGTAAGGCTTTGGTTACTTAATTTCAGAAAAATCGAACGATTTTGTTCCGTTTTGGAATTTTTTTTTCACCGGTAGGTGTCACGCAAAATGTTTCAATTGAAAAGTTGTAGGGCATAGTCGAAAGTGTAAAAATTATTTTGGTTCGGTTGAAAAAGACCTATTTTTCACTGAGTTTGGAGGTCGGGGGGAAAAACAAGTTGTACTAGCAGGCAATAGCCTTTGACGAATTGTAGGTAACATGCATTTCAGTTATGAGATTTCGAAAAATAAACAAATAATAATTAGCCCAAGTGACAAATGTTTTTTAATGACTTCTACAAAATGTTTTCAAAAATGCCACCTTCTGATGCAATGCACAAATATGCACGATGTTGCATATTGCAAAATGATCCCCGAACCATTTCTGGAGTCACCCGGCGACATGCTTCGATGATTCTTTGTCGTAAATATTCAACGCTCGTCACAGGTGTTTGGTATACGTAGTCCTTTACGAATCCCCAAAGAAAAAAGTCGAGTGGTGTTAGATCATAGGATCTTGCAGGCCAACGAACAGGACCAGTTCTTCCGATCAATCTTCCAGGAAACTCGTCGTTTAGATATGCAACCACGTCACGATATTGGTGAGGTGGCGCCCCATCTTGCTGGAACCAGATGCGTCTGTACTCGGCCAGAGGAATGTCGTCCAACACGTTGGATATTTCATTTTGAAGGAACTCCAAGTAGTTTTGACCGTTCAGACGATTTGGCAGGAACAACGGGCCAATAATTCTGTCACCTAACAGACCAGCCCACACATTTAAGCGAGGATAGGCGACGAAGAAGGCAAGTATGGTGTTTTCCATGTCGATGTCCTGGAGACCACGACCACGAAACCTCGGATTGATATTACCCCAGTTGTCGAAGTCGCGGACCACTCTAAGAACCGTCGTATGACTTGGTCTGCAATTGGGAAATCATCGTCTAAATAACTGACTTACTAGAGAAGCATTACGACGACCTTCTCCGTAAAATAATTCTAGCATATGAGCGCGCTGATCTCGAGTGTAAAGAGGCATACTGGACAATAATCGGCCAAGCTGAGATAATGTTTTAACTTTGAAATGTAAACGCTTTAAATACTACTCGGACACTTGATATTTCACGTTAAAAAACAACAAAAGAAAAATAAGTGTAATTTTTGGTTACCAATAACTTTTTGCAGATCTGATTATTAACTACATAGCTGAAAGCATAAGTTCCCTAAAATAAATGTACATGTGTGTTGTGATTATGTACGATTGTTTACGTTAAAGGCTATTGCCTGCTAGTACTACTTGTTTTTCCCCGACCTCCAAACTCAGTGAAAAATAGGTCTTTTTCAACCGAACCAAAATTATTTTTACACTTTCGACTATGCCCTACAACTTTTCAATTGAAACATTTTGCGTGACACCTACCGGTGAAAAAATAAATTTTACAAAACGGCACAAAATCGTTTGATTTTTCTGAAATTTAGTAACCAAAGCCTTCTAAATTTCAGAACCCTAGCATAAACATATTTTGAGAAAAATGGCCTGATCGAGCAAATTGAGACACCCTTTATATTGGTCTTCAAGCTCGTTTAAAGTTGCAAAATAAACTTGCTATTTATTTGCCTTTCGCAGCCCATTCTACGAACTTAATTGGTGAATCAGAAGCGGAAAGCTGTATAGAAGCCACAAAATTATTTATATTTGTACAAAATTTGTATATTTTTTTCTGGTTCAACAGGAAGATGGAAAATATTAAAAAATCATTAACCTTCGAAATGTAAAGTACCAAAAATGTTAAACAATACGCGTTGTCAGCACATGCTGAAGCTGTTGAACCGATAGTTTCTGGATATACTTATTTTATAGCTGCGTTGAAAGACATATCTGAAAATTCTACGCAAAACCTTCTGCCAAACTGGAAGCCAAAATTTTCGAAAAACTTCTTAATTCCTTGGAAACGGCTGTGTTGATTTTAATTTGGAATGATATTTTGAAAAATATGAACAAAGAAAATGCATCCCTACAGAAAGTTGAAATTGATCTTCAAGACATAGTTTCGTTATATAATTCATTAGAAGGGTATATAAAAGAGAAACGTTTTGAAACGGTTTTAAATATTATAAAAATAAAGGATTTGACTTATATGGATGCGATGCATTCCAAATAAAAAGAAAAATTAAAAGAAAAAGACAGTTTGACGAACGTAGATCTCATAAAACAAATTTTAACAAAGACGAATAATTTTATATTACCATCTTTTATGTTATTATAGATAAGCTCGTAACTGAAATTAATAAAAGGAAAACTGCTTATTATGAAATTTTTTCTCGGTTCGGGTTTTAATTTATTTTAAAGAATTTAGATGACGAAATTATAAGAAAAAAAGGTTCTGCAATGCGCAATACATATTCTGTCGATTTAGAGGAAAGTTTTATTTCAAGAATGTTTGCATTTTAATAACGTAAATATAATAACCAATGAAAAAATTACATCGAAAGCAGAGCATATCTATAGAGGGCCCTGACCATAACATGGAACGGTGGTTCGGTGGTAGAACGTCTGCCTGTTATGGAGGAGGACAATTGTTGGAAACCCTGCCATTTGGACGTTGAGACGTTTATCGTAACCCTTAGCACTCGGTTCGTCTTAAATGTCAATAGGAAGAAGTTGGAGATAAAACACCCATACATACAAAACAAAAACTCAACAAACTCAGCACCCACGACTGCCACAATTCAACATCCAATAAAACTGATTTGAAACCGTGGCGACGATGAGCGTTAACGAAAAAATAAACAACCAAACCCAACCCTATCGCAAATTTATCCGTTAACGCTCACCACAAACACGGTTTTTCGACTTTGCCCCGGTAACGCGTTTTGGACTTTGCCCCCGGTAACGCGTTCGCAGCCCACAGACAGACACACACACAGACCTACAAGTTGATTGTAGTACCCCTCCGAGGGTAAACGTTTTCTTAACTCAGCTAGTTTTGAAACACGTATTTTCTCAACCTATATATAATATTTTCATCCACCCTCATTATTTAGATAAAAGACAGAGTGACCTGATTAAAGAAAGTTGAAACGAGAATTTTAAAAACAATCAAGTTATTTCCAAGCAACTCGAGGTTTCATAGATTATTGTTTTTAATAAATAAAATAATTAAAAAATATGTTTTACCGATAGATATTATATTCTATGTTTTGGTTATATTTTAAGACCATCGAAACATTTAATTTTATGAAGTAGTTCTCCCCCCCCCCTGGTGTGAGTGTGTTCGGAAAGGGGGGAATTCATCCCTCAAAGTGTTTGTCATATAGGTTTCCCCAGAAGAAAATCGGCTTAAAAGTATAGCCTTCCACTACTAAAGCGTTGAACGATTACTTGACGACTCTCAACAGAGTGGGACCTGGACTCGGAGAGTATTTGTTCCACCTAGAAACTTTGGGTTGCAGAAATAATTTTTTAATTTCATATTTTTTTCCGTGTAACTACAACCTGATCGCTTGCCATCAGGGGCAATAATGGTTTTATTGAATTGGGGTGTGAAAATAAGAAGCGTAGAACGATATTTATTCCTAGAGTTTCATAATTTGAATTTGAAATCTAAACGCGTTTACGATAATAACATCAGCGCTGGCGATTGTTTAGAAACTGCGCCATGGAAAAGGTCCTGATTCTTAAAACCTTAAATTCGCTTTCAAACATTTGGGCATATATTACCTCCCCTCTCCTCAGGCCCTTTATTGAAACCAGGGGTGCATAAATTTCATTCTCGAAGATCGAAATTTTCTCACTTGTGAGGTCGTAATATTTTTATTATTCTTTTATTTTACACAGAGTTCAACTACAATTACGGACAGTCGCAATAATATACGTTTTTAGAACCATCGTAGCAATGAGCCTTAACTTCGTTAGGGCATGTGAGTTTTGAGCAGTCCAAATTTGACGGCCCTTTTTCGTCAGTTTTAAATTCTCGGTGGCTAGCTTGATGACACATGCAAACGCAGTGGTTGTCACCAGAGACCCTATTCACTGAATAGCAAAGCGCTTTTTCAGTACCAATCCCTTCGCAAAGTGAATCGCTGCAGTTGGACAGTGAGAGCTGCTCAGACGCTGGGCAAGCTTTGTAAGAGAGATTAAGAAATATGTAGACATAATTATAGCAACGGCACATTCAAAGACGTAGCCTGGTTAGAGATACGCATCCAGAATATTTCCCTGGCAATTTACACGGTAAATTACTATGGCAACAATAATTTACAATTTTCTCGGGAAAATTACGAAAATGGTAATTGCCCTGGTAATAACCAATTTACCATCAAATTCGTGTTAAACTGTTTCTTGTTTGTTTTATCATTTATCTAAAATGTGCCTTAAATAAGTCAAAACCTAACGTTATTCGCGTTGTAGTATATTTTAGTATATTTTTATCGTTTTATTATATTTCAAGTGTTTGCTTAGGAAGAATATTTATATCTAGCCCTATTTATTAAAAATCACATTCATATCTCGTCTGATTCAGGGCCGTCTTTAGCTCTCAGGCGCCACTGGACTCAGTGGCGTAGCTAAAGGGAAACAAAGGGGGAGCCATGCCTCGAGCGCCACTCATTTTTGGGCTTCATTATCTGTTTGATGACCTTTTTGTAAACGGGCCGCCAGTCATTAAGGGGCGCATTTTTAGGTATGTTTAAATCAAAAAAGGGTGGCATTCAAGAGATTTGTTCCGGGCGCCACAAACTCTCGCTAAATTAACGCGTAATTTACTGATTTCCAAAATGACGGTAATTTAAGAACTCTAAGCCTGGTTAACTTAGACCCACGCGATCATTTTTACCGGTAGCTGCTTTTTAAGTCCAAAGCACATACGGTTATAAAATATTTTGTGTTCGAATTATAGTGTTTGAACCAGAACATAACACATCGGTTATCATTAAAAAAGAACCTTAGAAATATTGGGTTATGTGAAATTGCGTCGGATATTACAACCTTTAACAGAAGCGTAAGATCATTTTGTGTTTTCGATAAGGGGAGAGGGTTACAGCACTATTGTCTAGGTAACTTAGTCTTTGTGTTTAGTTGAACATACGTAATTATGTTAGTACCCTGATTGTGGGTGCATTTATTTGTATGTTAATATGTAGGTACGTATAGGAATAGGTGAATGTGAGGTGGTAGGAAAGTAGGAATAAGGTAATCTTGTTTGTAGGTATTTAAGTAAGTGTAGAATCATAGGTAGGTAAAGGTGTATGTTTATAGGTAGGTAGGTAGGAGTAGGTGATTGATTATAGGTAGGTAGGTGAAATTTTAGATGTATAAATGTGTATATTTGGGTTTGAACTGACATTGTCAGTAATCATCTTTCGGTGTGGGGTGGTCAATCCACCCTTCAGAAAGCTAGTGATTAGCCTACCCTATATTAAAATCTTTGTTCATACTAGAAGTGCGGCTATATTTGCACTCGGTTTGAAGTTTTAAGGTGATAACATTTAAAATCGTTCAAGTCCCTTTCGTATTGTTTCAAAGTAATAAAATCTTTCGAATAATAAGAAAAATATGTTCAATAATAATAATCTTCGGAGATGTTCGACACTGTAGGGAATTTTCGAATTTAGTTGGAATTTTTAACTGCACTTGCGCAATTTCCAGCCGGAAGATATATGTAATAACATTAGTTTATAATATACTAGCTCCCAATAAGTTACATCCGTCATAGGTCTAATGTTAACTGTGATTTTTCCCATTGAAAATCAGAACCGGTATATGCTACTCCTTCCGGCGACTTTTGCCCTATCTTTTTAGCTTCTTTAACTTCCGTCGATAGTGGAAACGGTTACGTCCGTGGGAATGAGACCAAGTCACATGAAGTTAGCACGTAGAGAGCTGACCTTAACGACGTTTGTTTTAAATTTTTAATGGGTGGCAATCTGTTGGTTAATTGGCGTAATCCTTGATTCGGGGGGAATTTAAACCAAAAAATAATGTGTCAACATTTTGCAAGAATATTTTAACAATTTCAATATAAATATTAATAGTTAAAAACTTATCACTTCGCGTTAGGTTAAACGAACTTCGATCTCGTTGAAACAATGCCAAATTTCACCGCCAAATTCATATTTTGATTTTTCGCCTTTAGATGGTGACGCGCCACGAATTGGACGTCTTGCGAGAGATCTCTGTTAACACACAACCTATGTACGATGCTAACTTATAGGGAGCTAGTATATTATACACTTATGATAATAACTATGGAATAGCGTACAGTAAGATACAGTTTATAAATTTACTTAAAATACTTTTTATAATGACACTTATATGCTAATTGCTGAATAATTATTTCACCATGAACAAGGATTTTGTGTAGGGTTACAGGCAAATTAAACCACTTATAATTATAAAAATTCAGGAAGTGTAATGCAATTTTACTATATTTCAATAAAAAAAGATATATGGCGTTGACAACGGAATAGAACCTCATCAAAAAAGCGGTTGAAATATTACGCGATTTTGGATTTCAACCAACGATATTTACTTTTAATTTACATCTTCCCAATAATATTACTAAAATTGTAACCATAGACATAATAAAGAAATAGACACCTTCCGCGGAGTTTGATTTGCCAAAAATATACGGGAGCGATAACTAGCAGACAACCGGTATTTGTTCTGTATTCCTGTGGTACCACGTTTAAACGACACCTGTCGATTAGGCGAGAAAATAAAAAAACGTCACGTGACACGTCACACATGTTCGTGTTTGTAATCTTTTAGGTACTCTGACGTGATTCGCGAATATTTTGGCTGTGAGAATTTAAAATAAGGTACATTTTTATTATAATTTTTAAATAAGTCAATTAATTCTTTCAAAACCCAAATAAAAAGCAGCAGATGATCTTATAATTAAAAACAAAAAATTATAATTGCGAAATTATATTTTGTCAAAGGCTTAAGTAACTCCTGTACTATCCGGTTTGTTGTGGTTATGGCTTGTTATGGGAATTATCTCAGATTCTAAATTGTAAACAAAAGTAAATGGAATTTTGATGAAATGGATGATTCAACCTTGGATTAATAATGATTCTACTAAAGGTATGTAGCTATTGTCCTTGAAATAAAATTAGCTTTGACAATTTAAGTCTGATGGCTTGACCCTTCATTTCAAAATTTTTGTCCTTCGCTAATTTGTGGAGTCTGAGCTTGCAATATAAATTAATAACATTCTTAATGATGATGTTCGATTCCAAATTCAGCATCAAACATGTTCGTGGTGATCCGGTAATATGTCCATGCCAACAATATTTCGTAATACAGCAAGTTCTAGTTCTTAGACTACATTTCTTTTATAGGGAGAGGAATATCTCTTCATAACAACTAAACAAAATTGGCTAAAAACCAAGGAGATCTTATTCAAATTATAATAACATAATTAAACCTACACGAAATGATCCTCGGTCAAAATTTAAAGGTGAGAAGTTAGCATCACCATTTTTTTCTATTTCACTCTCAACTGGATGTAATTTCTTTAAATTAAATAAAAAATTTATTTTGACTATTTTTACTTGTTTTAATTCTATGGAAACCAAACCAGAGTTGGAATGGCTTTTGGTGTGACCCACCTTTTGCCATTTACAATTTGTATATCCTGTTCTAAAAAGTAATCATTACAAATTAAATCATGATTTGAATGTGTCGCGATTTACAGCAATTGTCCATTGAGAAAGTATTGTAGGTTTCGTTATAAAAATATTTTAAATAAGAATGAATATTCATCGAAATAATATGATAGTTTAATCCTACTTAGAAAGCGCCACTAAACTTAAGTGGCGCTTTAGACTAGGCGCCCACTGGCTCTCTGTTTCGTATCCGTCCTGCCTTCCACGAGGCATTGTCTCCGTAACGAAGCAAAGGCTTGTGGAAGCCAGAACAGAGACGTTACGAGGAGCAGTGAGCGCTTGGCCTAGGCCACGTAGTGCCTTACGCTTAGGAATATTTATCCGGTTTAAAATCAGACGCAAAAACTTTAGGGGTGAATTTTATAAATTGGGTAGTACTTTTATGTTAGCTAACATGTTTCATAATTCGTTTGTTATAGAAAAAGTGTTTTCTACTAAAAATCTTGTTTTTATTTCGTAAAAAAAGGTTAATTTTAGGGTTTTTACGCATTGCAATATAAGTAAAACAATACCGGAAAAGGTTTCATTCCATAAGTAGGATTAAATTATCATATTTCGATGAATATTCATTCTTATTTAAAATCTTTTTATAACGAAACCTACAATACTTTCTCAATGGACAATTGCTGTAAATCGCGACACATTCAAATCATGATTTAATTTGTAATGATCACTTTTTAGAACAGGATATACAAATTGCAAATGGCAAAAGGTGGGTCACACCAAAAGCCATTCCAACTCTGGTTTGGTTTCCATAGAATTAAAACAGTTAAAAAAGTCAAAATAATTTTTTTATTTAATTTAAAGAAATTACATCCAGATGAAAGTGAAATAGAAAAAACTGGTGATGCTAACTTCTCACCTTTAAATTTTGACCGAGGATCATTTCGTGTAGGTTTAATTATGTTATTAGAATTTGGTTTTTAGCCAATTTTATTTAGTTGTTATGAAGAGATATTCCTCTCCCTATAAAAGAAATGTAGCCTAAGAACTAGAACTTGCTGTATTACGAAATATTGTTGGCATGGACATATTTCCAGATCACCACGAACATGTTTGATGCTGAAGTTGGAATCGAACATCATCATTAAGAAAGTTATTAATTTATATTGCAAGCCCAGACTCCATAAATTAGCGAAGGACAAAAATCTAGAAATGAAGGGTCAAGCCATCAGACTTAAATTGTCAAAGCTAATTTCATTTCAATGACAATAGCTACATACCTTTAGTAGAATCTTGGAGTCACATTATTAATCCAAGGTAGAATCATCAATTTCATCAAAATTCCATTTACTTTTGTTTACAATTTACGATTTAGAATCTCAGAATATTCCCATAACAAGCCATAACCACAACAAACCGGATAGTACACGAATTACTTAAGCCTTTGACAAAATATCAGTTCGCAATTAGAATTTTTTGTTTTTAATTATAAGATCATCTGATGATTTTTTTGGGTTTTGAAAGAATTAATTGACTTATTTAAAAATTATAATAAAAATTTACCTTATTTTAAATTCTCACAGCTAAAATATTCGCGAATCTCGTCAGAGTACCTAAAAGATTACAAACACGAACATGTGTGACGTGTCACGTGATGATTTTTTATTTTCTCGCCTAATCGACAGGTGTCGCTTAAACGTGGTACCACAGGAATACGGAACAAATACCGGTTGTCTGCTAGTTATCGCTCCCGTATTAACCCCCCCGTAGAATCTTGGGTCTATTTCTTTATTATGTCTATGATTGTAACGCATAGGTTGCTTTACTCACTGATTAAATGTATAGCCAAATGTGGCGGTTTCAGCCTAGATTTATAGTAATATTCTACAAACCACTTTCTTTAACGGTCGCGAAGGGAGACCGTCAATATTTATGGAATGGATATAATGGAACGTTTACTAGAAAACGTTCGAAAAATGTTGGGTATCCACTTGCGTGTTACTGAAGAAATCTCGGGTAAACGTACTCTGAAATGGACTTTTCCCACCCTAAAACTTAATTTTGTTAGTATATGGTAAGACTTACGACTTAAAATTTTTGTCAACTCTCCAAACTTTTTAAGGGCTATCGAATGCCACCAACGTTAACTCTGTGTTCCTAGGGGGAAGCTAACTTGGTCATTGGGGGCGCAGCTTTAAAATTTTGGTGCAACGTTATTCCTGTTTATTTCCTGGTTACAAATACGTAAATATCTTCTGTCTCTGGTAATTTTTTAATTTCTGCCGCATTTTTGGCTTTTCAAAACCGTGTGACGTAGGACAAAGTCCCCTATGCTTAAAGCTCTAGATAAAAAAATTCAACCCAATATGGCGGCCGTTTCCAAAGCTACGGACTGTTAGATCATTATAAAGAGATAGGAAACTCGTACCTTCGGGAATGCTTAAAACCACGTTTTATTTATTCTACTTAAGCGCTTCAAACGGCGAGACTTACAACAATTTTAAACAATTTGCGTGAAATTCGAACTTATTTAAATGTTAAACGATATAGCCATACTATTGTAAGATTTTCAAATTATTTATTTTTTGTTGATTGGAAGGCTCCATCCAGAAAGTAAGTATTTTGTAGAAAGCTAGAGTAGACTTCATTTTAATATTTGAGTTTTTAAATATAACAATACTAAGAATGAAATATCTAAACAATTAAAGTTATACCTGTTTTTGCAATTATATTTATGCTTTGTTAAAAAATAATTTCTAATCCCTAGCCACTGGGGGGAAATGGCGCTAGTGATACCGTGATCGGGCTTTTCAGGAAGTTTCTTTATTTTCAATATATCTGCTTGTGTGCCAGGATATGGAGTAAAAGAGCGGTAAATGATGCGGACACTCATCTCGGACGCGCCCATAACAAGATTTTATCGGATAAATTGAAAACTGCGTAAATAGCTTGAAATCCTTTTCCGCAGTGATTGTTTTACATCTTTCAGTTTCCGTTTAGTTTCTTATCCTGCTCCGTTTTTCCCTGTCTTAGTATTGTCTTACTAATTCCTGACGTTTCCGCTCTTGTCAGATGTCGCCTATTGGTTGATCTGTGTTTCATTAAGTATCGACTCGTGATGAAAACCCAATTCAATTATTTT
Source organism: Leiobunum rupestre (assembly GCF_980474605.1). NCBI lineage: Eukaryota > Metazoa > Arthropoda > Arachnida > Opiliones > Sclerosomatidae > Leiobunum > Leiobunum rupestre. The sequence continues at coordinate 1,988,588 of NC_143393.1, read as the reverse complement.
CGACAACCATTCAAAATCAAAGGCGAAAATATTTACCTGGATAAGCATAATGCATCCTATGAAATGCGCCATTGTGTACAATTACGTTGCACATTAATCCCTGGAGAACAAAAGTCAGACTCGACACCGAGATAAGAAAAGATGAGCCTCTCATACTGATATATTCTTTACACTTTCGAAACAGCAGCTACGAAGAAAATAAAGGTTCTTAGTTTTAGGGAAAGACAATAATTATAGCAGCACAAAGTACTTTAATCAGCTAGGCTAATACCCAAGGCACCACCTTCGGCATACGTCATCAAGCGTTATTTAAAGCCTTTAATTCAGGTGGCCGGGTTACAATGCGTAGGAGGGTGGTGGCAAGACCTTCATGCCATGCAAGCTAACAGCTCCCTACACTCACTATTACAGTTAACCTCCACACTTCTAATTTCTATCTTTAAAAGACAACCTTTATTCCAGTGGCGTAGCCAGAAATTCGTCAAGAGGGGGTCGAAGTATGTGAATGTTAAGAGGGTGGTCGAGAAAGGGGTGTAAATTTAGTGCAGTCAAAGGTAGGCCCAAGGGGCGGGGTCTGGACCCGGAAACCCCCTCCCCTTGTCTACGAAACTGCTTTAATCCGTTTCTCACATCGTATTGTTATCAGACAGATAATCAGATTCGGTTATCTGAAATGTTTTTCTGAACGATATATCCGAACATCTTCAGATTTTCAAAAGCAGATAACAACAAGACGTACGACGGTCAGACTACACACAATCCTTCTAATGTGTTAAGTTTGTTTGAGATATTCACAGCAACCTGCAACCAATATATATCCACAGTTACACATAATTGTATTTACACTTATTTGTTACTTCTAGTCATACTTTGAAAGCATCGAAGATTCCTTCAATCAGTGTCACTCTTATTTTACACTTCTGATCACACTTATTTGTTACTTCTGGTGAGACGTTGAGTGTGACACTTGTTTCTTCTAATTAAACGACAAACACTAGTTCAATCAGTTTCATACTTATTTGTTACTTCTGATAACACATATTTGTTACGTTGAGTGTCACACTAAGTACTTCTGGTCGTACGCCGAAGAATAGGTCGATCAATGTCATACTTAATTGTTACTTCTGGTCATACGTTGGAAGCGCGGCGCACTCTTAACGGCCTTGAATCACGCTAGAGGGAAAACGGCGCGTAGACCTCTATAAACACGCGGATTTCCAATGTTGGAAATTGGTGGGGTCCGTATACGCTGCCCAAATAGCCTTACTTAGAATTAAATTTAAGGCACGGTTTTGCTAATCTAGGTTATAAGTAAACGACAGCTATTCAAAAATATAACTTTTAGGAAAATCGAACTTAAATTAAGGAACTCTATGTAGATTTTTAGGCAAAATATAAAACCACGAAAATTGGGGTCCCGTAAATTACACTGAAAACTATACTTAAATTTAATATTTATTGATATAACCGAAAATGTAGGTCCGCTGAATCCCAACCTATCCAATAATATTTTTTTAACGTTATGGAATTTAATTTTAAATAAAATATCTACCACACAAAGCGAAATCACCGAAAATAGGAAATTGGGCATTTGCCAAACTTCTAGGGCTCCGATTTGAAAACTTTATTAAATGCTATCAATGTCAATGAATGTACACTCGAACGAGATATCATTGACTTTTCTAGCCCTAACCGTTGAAGAGATATGCGCGACACGGCGGCATCGGCATCGGCATCACTGTACGTGAGACTAATACACACAAATCAGCAATGGCTGTCGAACTCCAATTATTCGTTTTAGAATGCAATTCCGTACAAAAGAGAGAACTGAGGTAAATGAAAAAATGTAAATGTTATTACAATTTTAAGAGTGTCGGACCCCTTGAATACTCCACTTAAAACGCAAACGAGTTTCGCTGATTTTTTATTGAAAATATCGTAGACGGAATTTGTGCAAATAAGCAAGATTTGTTAATCAGTCACTGCCTTCCCAATTAGCGCTTCCAACGGATTTCTACGTTGCACTTTTTTATTATCTTGGCGAATATTTTTGACAAAGCAAACATCAGGAATATCCGATGGAATCTTTATTTGTTTATTTTCTTATGTATTTCTCAAATAATGTTCCACTATATTATAGTTAAGTTTAATTTATTTCATCCTATCATGAAAGTAATTATAAAATTCTTACCAATTTTTTTTAATCTGAATGCTTGTTTGAGCAACGTTTCCGTGTTTGAATTGCTCGGAAGCAAACGGCGTTAAGGCAGAGACGAAGGAAATTGTTCCTATGTGGCAGGACAAATAAATTTTGTAAAACTAGGTTATCACCAATTGTTTAACTGTCAAAAAATATTTAATTCAATACACAATTCTATAAATTACGGGCTGAACGAGCCAAATCGCTAACAAAGACCTCATCAGGCTATTTGAGTAGGACTCGCTTAGCTTATTCTTTGGTTTTTAAAAAAACGTTCACCACTTTGTTGTTGGTGTTTTTTAAAACTTCACGCGTAAGATCAATTGGTTGAGTATATCTATAGCGGCTTACGAGAGCAGGGGGGGATTGGAAACGATTTTGACTGCTTGGAAATTTTAATCGCAGCCACCAAAATATTAGTCTCGCAGCCGCCCCATACCAAGTGCTATTTATGAGAATGCAACTACAATTTGTGCGATATGAAAATGCAGCGCACTAAATACACCATAATTATTTTATTTAAATATTAATGTGTATTTTACAAAAAACACACAAACATGAAAGTCTTACCTAGCTGTGATCTTCTTATATATTCGAGAATATCAGTAAATGAGATATTTTCCATTTTTTAGACTGACCTAGCATTAAACTTAGAACACACTTACGTAAAACGGTGACGGAAAATATTAAACGTGAACAGAAACGTAAAATAATTTACGTAAGTGTGTTCTAGGCTTTGAAAATATTCGCTGTAGAGAAATATTTCTGTAACGAAAAATCCCTGTAATAAAATTTTGGTCACGATGCACAGAATCTTTTCCGTTACGAAAAATCCATATGCGGAATATCATTTGTAACGAAAATTCCATGTACGGAATATTTTTCGTAACCTAACTTCCATGTACGGAATATTTTTGGAACGTAGTTTCCGTATACTGAATATAAACATATCATTCTTAACTTAATTTCCGTATACTGAATATTTTCCGTATCGAAATTTTCGTTTCGAAACATTCGTCTACGGAATATTTTTTTTTTTTCAAAATTTATTTCAATTATTTACCAACATTGTATAAGTATATACAAAATTTACATAAATACCTAAAGTTTGACATATTAACTTATTTCCTAATGAATGCTATGAGGGACATACAATTTGGGATAAGGGAACGGATGTAGGGAAGGAAGCTCAAACCAGTGGCGTACCGAGGGTTTGTGGCACCCGGTTCAAAATAATGGTATGGCGCCGCAATGTATGTCATAAACAAAGTAATGAAAGCCACTAGCTTCACGTGTGGACATTTTGTACTAAAATGAGGCGGTTTATAAAAAAGTATTTTTTTTTATAAAAAGGACTATTACCGACACCAAAAGTCACACAACACCCATAAGTTAAAGCTTTGATCATGCATTTTTGTTCTTACATACTTTCTTCTTCAAAGATAAAGCAGTAAAACCATAAGTTTATGAATTATTAGCTCCCTAGGGAGATAGTAATTAATTAATTTATGGAAAAACTCTGCAACCCGGAACTTAAATACTCTTTCTGATTTGTTTTTTTTTCTATTGGTCATGGCAAAGGAGTCAGTTCTAAATGGTTAATTATATAAAAATTCGTTTATGGCTTAACATACGAGAACGCGGCATACGCTGCTGTCAATGGTGTATTAGATACTTTTATCCAGTTTTTAGTCTCTTTTTAAATGACCACTGATTGTTAGTATTCTAAAGGCTCAACTCAATTGAGGCGGTAGTTTCAACTTCAAGTTCAAACGAGAAAACCAAATGGAAATTGTAAATTTTTTACTTCAAATCAAAAACCCAAAGAAAATATACGCCTCCTCCCCCTATAAATTTAAAAACTTTTTGTCCGATTGAGATGCACTAAAAGACGTGTTCAACAAGTTTTGGTAAAATAAGATTTAAGCTGACGAACTGAAATTTCCACACCGACACCTAATTTTAAAAACTCCCGGAATATGTTACCGCAAGTTGGGTAATACTAGTTCCGGGCTTCGCCATTTCGAAATGTTTTGGCCCCCACTGTAAAGAAAGGATTAAATATCCCAATTTCATAATTTAGGGTATTATATGTTACTTATACTGATACTGTTCCTAAATTTACCGTTTGTTATATTTAACCAAAACTAAACTGAAAAGTTTGTGCTTACATGGTTAGTAATTACATGTAGTAATGAAATAAATACTAACTTTCAACATTACTTTGTTAAAAAAAACGAAAAGTATTTAAAAAAATCACAGTTATAAAAATAATTTTTTAAATCGGTTTCTCCATTATGAGTTTTATTATTATGGTTACGAACAATTTAAAGTATAAATTAACACTAACCGACACCTTCTAGAACTTTAAATTTTTTCAGTTCAATTCTTGTTAAATGTTTCTACAAACGTAAGAGACTACTTCTGCAAATGTCTGTTAAGCAACTAGAAACCTCAATCTTGGCTAGTGCTTCTAACTGTATCTGAATAAAGGCGGATGCACACATAAGGTTCGCTGAAGATTTCGCGCGAAATTTTCGCACGCGCGCATGCGCAGTCCAAAAACATTTATATCGCGAGCGAGCCAGCGACGCGCTCTAGGGAATAGGATTTCTCTCTAATTTCACATGCGAACCTCTCTCGCGAGTTGAGGGCTAGCCAATAGAGAGAGAGCTTGCCTATCCACGTGATCAAAACCAATCTTTCCATACATTACGCAATCTTCCTATCCAAACTGCTAAGCCTAAATTGTGGTTTCTTAATGCTGATAATGGATTCCGAAATTAAATTAATTGACGCGGTGCAGCAATACGAACATTTGTACAACATGAAGCACAAGTTTTTCCACCACAAAGATATTAAAAAAAACTCTTGGGTATCCGTTGGAAATGCTGTGAATTTAACAGGTGAGCTACATGTATATAATTGTAAATACATATTTTATTGTAAAAAAAATCCAACTTATTTTGTATTTGGAACATGAAAGATTCTGAAGCACAAAAGGAATGGAAAAAAATTCGAGATAAATTTGTGAAAGAGATTAAAAAACCAAGTGGGAGTCAAGGCAAAACCTGGTCTCTTTTCCACAAACTATCATTTTTGTGGGACTTTGTCCAACACCGCCAGTGAGTATTTTTGCAAAATATATGCTCTTAATTTCATTTGAAATAATAAAATTATTTTAAAGATCTGTAGGGAATGTTACAGACGACGATGAAGCAGCTTTTTTGTTATCTTCTCTTGTCAGCGGACAACACAACAAAGAGGATGACGACAGTGGAATACCAAAAGACATTGATGAACCAAGTACTTCTCAAAACTATGAAGTACGAAACATCTCAACTGAAACACCAGTGAGCTCTACACAAATATTTAACCAAAATTCCAATATGGAATGTGTTGAAAGTTCGGGAGGAAAGAGGAGCCACTGTGATACAAGTAGTAAGAGAGGCGAAAAGAAATCTAGAAAAGAAACTGAGGAGGGATTACTGAATTGGCTAAAAAAACAGATGATTTATTTATGTCAATTGCCAACACGCCAGCTGAATCTAAAAAAAAGCTTGATAAAGAAGATCTTTTTGCGGCATACATTGCTGCGGAGTTGAAAGACATGCACGAATTCAATAAAGTTAATTCAATAGTTAAAATCCAGAAAGTTATTAATAATGTTAAATTAAGTCAGTTTTAAAATGTTGAAATTGCATTTTTTTTAAATAGAACGTTTTACCTTTGAATTTGTATAAATGTTTTATTTTTCAAGTTTTAATTAGTCTGATGCATTTAATACAGTTATTTACGTACAGTTGGTTTTGTTTCCCGTAAAATGTAATCTCTTTGCCAGGCAACTTCACCTACAGGTGAATTGAGAAATCGAACAAATTCTTCTCTAACATTTACTGCATTTCTAGAGGATCGGTTAGAACCAAATTGACCAACGTTAATCAAACCTAATATTTCTTCTTGCCTCCAGGCACCTTCCTGAAGTTCGCCTTCGGCGTCTACATAATCAGTGCACCTTGGAGGACAGTATCGTCTCTCTTCAGGTTTTTCTCTGTCATCATTTTTTTTTAAATAATTATGCAGAACGATTGTGGCTTTAACAAAACTTTCCACATTCTGCGTGTCAGCAATTATAGGTTTTCTAAAAATTCTCCAGCGGGCTGCTAAAATTCCAAAAGCATTTTCAATAACTCGTCTAGCACGTGAAAGTCTATAATTAAATATTCTTTTTTCAAATGTTAAATCAGAACCCGGAAATGGCCTCATTAAATACGGCTTGAGCGGAAATGCTTCATCTCCAACCAAAACATGGGGTAGTTCTATTCCCTGTGTTCCAACAAATGGTTTTGGCCCTGGAATATGAAGTTTGCCATTTTCTAAAGATTTTCCACATTGTGAGTGGGCGAAAACCCCACCATCACTATGATGACCAGAGTCACCTATGTCCACAAGCGCAAAACAATAATTCGCATCGCAAACTGCCATTAACACAAAACTGTGGGTGCCTTTGTAATTGTAGAAGAGTGAACCACTGTTTGCTGGTGCTTGCATTACGCAATGTTTCCCATCTATAGACCCAATACAATTAGGAAAATTCCAAATTTCCCAAAATTCTTTGGCTATTTTCTTCCACTCTTCAGATTTGGGAACTGATAAATTCAGTGGCATTAAAGTACTCCAAAGTGCTTCGCTTGTTTCCCGCACAATTTTGGAGACTGTTGAATGTGCTATTCTGAAGTGATAACTTATATCCACCATTGATTCACCAGAAGCTAGAAACCTGGTTGTTAAAATAACAGTTTTATTGTAAAACAATAATTTTTTTCTTAAACAATAAATAAGAGTAATTACCTCAAGGTGCAAGCCAATCTCTCTGATGCAGAAATAGATTTCCTCCAGCGAGTATCTTTCTTTGTAATTAAGGGTCCCACTAGTCGTAATAGCTCATCAAAACAGTCTGGAGTCATACGCATGAAATTAAAATAACCTAAAAAAATTACAGTTCATAAGCCCAAAGTAATATTTTTAATGATAAACCAATCGCCAAGGCTTACCATCCTTGTCTTCCATCCTCAGTTCATTCACTAAATTATGATACGCTCCTTGCTGTGGTCTTCTCAAAAAAATACTCCGGACCCATTTCGACCTATTTACCTTATTCTCTCTACCAAGTATTATTAAAGACAATAATAATTTTCTTCTTCGAAGTAGTAATAATTTAAGATTTCTCCGATTGACCTCCATCATTATGCAATATCCCGCGATTTCTCTCTACACCGAAGCTATGTGTGCATGGTTCGCTAGCGAAACCGCGCGAATCGCTCGCGACTGTTGCGCGCAAAATCGCTCGCGAAGGATATGTGTGCATCCGCCTTAAGGCAATCTCTTACTATTTTCTCATATCGAATGTATTCTTAAACAGTTAAGCATATAAATTTGCTAATCTGCTCGAAGTTTTATCCGATGGGGTGGTAACTGATTTGTTTATCCGAATTTTCAACTGATCAGCAGATAAAAATTCGGATATTCCTACCAGATATTCGTTTTATAATTTTAATTGGACTACAGTGATTAAATCTTACGATTTTGCTTGCTACAAGTTTGTTTTTTATTTCTAGTTATAAGATATGTCGGTTTTTTAATTAATTGCTGTTCTATCTTGCTATAATTTCGTATTTAATCCGCAAATGTAGGCTTTATCTCTAACAGCCTTTCCCTTTACTTCAGAGAGTTATCTCGTTGTTTTGGGCCAAAGCTGCTGGGGAAGGTAGGGATGACTCATTTTCGCTCGCGTCGTCCACCTTCGGAATTCTTAGTTCTAGGCGGTTCTATCTATTAGAGGCTTATGCTAAGTCTAATGGGATGAATATCTGATGTAACTAACATCTAATACCTCGCGTACAAAGCAGGGGCGGCGATTGGGGCCTCAGGTAGGCTTAAAAAGCTATAAATTACAGGAAATGGTAGAAAAGTCCATCAAAGAAAGATAATTTTCTGCCCTCTTTCGTGATTTTTACCAAAAGCCAGTCCGTAGGTGGTTCTTATTCCATTGTACCCACGTAATAAGCTATAGTCGACATTAATTTTTTCACGTAGGCCCTCACAAATCTAGTAAAAGAACTCATTTCAAGTCGATTTTTAAGGCCTCAATTAAATATAAAAGACTATTTTCGGTTTAAACATAAAATTTGCCAAATGAATATTTTAAGTCAATTAATAGGGGGGCCCAACAATGGAGAAAAATAGGGTTTACAACTCGGTTTACAATTAAGGAACATTATTAGCCTACACCTAAATATCTCTTGGCGTCGCCACTGGTTCGAAGAATTCTGGACGGGACCCAGCTGGGCTATATGAACCACGTATTATAAGGACGTCCCCGGGCTCTTTTGTTTGCTGGGGAGTTGTATTACCTGATTTAATGAAATAAATTCGTGACTAATATATTTTATGCCTTTTATTTAGTACATAAAAAAAGAGTAGTACATAAATTCGGCATTTCGATTGTCCATTCTCTGCCTAGATTTTAAACTTGAACCGCATTATTTTAACCGTGAAAATAACGTTTTTCTTTATGAGCGCCCTAAATTTTTAAATTATTACATTTAAGGCGAGCGAACAATAACACATTTGTTAAGTAGAACGATAATTAAAAAATCAAAATAATAATTCAGGAGCAAGATGAACAATAACATATTTAAAGGAACAAGATGTCATCGACCTGTGAGTACACACAATTCTCAAGATGTTCTAATTTTGGTGGTGAGTTAAAGTAAAATTTGTTAAAAATTTCAATTACCGTGTACACTGTCCGAATAGTTTTTTCATCTTTTAATTTGAAATTTTAAATGGCGAATATTTATTGCTAGAAAAGATGTTTTAAGCTTGCTGAAAAGAACAGAAAAACCCTAAAGTACACTTACAAGCGTAGGTTTTGACCTACTTTCGTCAACAAATTCGAAAATGTGAAATTGTTAATTTTTTCCCGGTTATTAGTTTGATTTTTTTTACCATGGTTTTAATATTCACGGCGTCGATTTGAATAGGGAAAGTGTTGGAATTTTTAAACTTCGAAAAGTGGTTTGTGAGCTACGGCCTGGAGAGAATCTGATTAAACTAATTGGCGCATTGCGCAAAACTAACATGTCAGACAGTTAAATGAATAAAAGTGCGCGACCCCAAACAACCTTCCGTAACGTATAAAAATAAACGTCATAAATTTAGACAAGCCAGAAATGTTTTGAAAACTATGTACGTGAAAGTTATAAGCGTGAACAAATGTTTATAAACAAGGTGATTGGTTATGAATCGATACACGTGTTAGTTTTTTCACAACAACTACAAATATTAAAGGGTGTAAATAATTAACAGTAATCGGGCATTTTTTAACGGATATTAGAACGCCCAAATATGATTATTAACACACATTAAGAAACACAGAAACGTTTAACCAGGTCTGTTTAAATCTGTAACCATTAAATACACACTGAAATCTGTATGAACCAGAATGCTTTTATTTATATTATTGAAGAATGCTTCCGTCGCGTGAAATCGTCGGGCACTTTGAACACCGGTCGTGTTTAGGGAAGCAAAACAAACATTTGACACAATAAAGACCAATTTTTAAAATATCCAGTGATTTTCCGACGTTATTACTACTACAGTTGCCATCTGTGGGTGAAGCTCAAATATTTGCAATTTGGTCATTATTGAACCAAAGCGGACTTGCTGTGGAAAAATCACAGCACCTCAAAAAACGCTAGCTAGGGAGTACTAAGTACCATCTGTCGAAACCGACGGTAGCTTTATTTCATTTTAAAGGGACTGTTTTGTTTGTGACGTTACTCTTGGTTCAGTATTAATGGTTTTTTGTGGAACTATCACTTTTACATTAAAAAAAAAAATTCTAGCGCACAGGTGGCATCTGGCCAGGAAATAATGCAGAAGCTCTGTGCTAGTTTTGTTAAAATAATTTTTATTAAAGGCCTGGAGTACTTACACGGCATTGATATATGCAATTCGAGAAAACGTAGCGTAAATCTTATGCATTTCGAGAAGTTACTGGAATTAACCAAAAAAAATTATAGACTGAAATCAAACGCTGTGGTGGTTGATTAAAAAAAAATTGCAGTATTAAATAAATTTTCATGAAGGATTATGTTTAATTTAAAACTTTTACCGCACTTGTTTCTGTGGACGAATCCAGTTTCAAATTACAGAATATTGTGACAACGCTAGGAGCCGCGTTACACCCATCACAAGAAACACAATCGAGTCACCGAAACCCGCCACCAGAGAATTGATTGTGGCGCGGCCATCTCCCTGAGGTCCGCGCTCGCACTAGAAATACCGGAGCCGCCGTCAGAGAAGGGCATTCCCAGACCAGACGCCGAACTATACAGTTTCTCTTCACCACCGCTCCAGCCGACTACGCTACGCTTCTGCAGGCCGCTGACCAAATCGACCTCCTGCCGACCGAGGGACGGATCAACCCGCTACCTGCCGCTCTTCGTACCAAACCAGCCGCTGCCGATAATCCTGAACCACCGGCGGCCGCTCTCTCCAACGAGGATCCTGCCGCTGACAAGTTACGCCTGCCAATCGAGGAGCCACCCATCACCCTACCGAACCGGCCACTCGTTCCAGTCGACGTCGATAACGTTCCAGACTTGCCACCAAATATCCCTCCCGTCACCACCGATCCCGAAGTAGAACCATTACGCCGCTACCACTTTCGGACAAGAACTTTTTGCCCGAACTATAGGACGTAGCTGTTATAAATAGTCAGATCAATAAAGCATTTTCCTACCGTCAACCAACCGTCTCGTTTCACTGGTGGAGGCGCCGGTTCGAACCCGAGCTACGATGTCCCTCACTCTACAACCGTTCAAGGATGATCCTGCCGACAACATCACCACTTGGCTTCAACGGTTTACTCGTATCGCTACGCTATCACGATGGCCTCCCGCCGATTGGTCAACGTATCTCGCGCTGAATTTAGAAGGCGTCGCATCTATATATTGGGAAAACGTCCTCGTCACTGCTCCGCCGACCGATTGGGATGCCGCCAAAACCCTGCTCTTAGCCACCTTCGGAGAGCCTGTCGATATCGGCGCCATTGAGCAACGTCCCATCACCCACCGCCAAGGCCCGTCTGAGCGTTACGAAATTTACTGCGCCGATGTTCTGCACCTCTGCTCTCAACGATGAAGAAAAAATTCGATGCCTTATACGGGGCCTCCGGTCCGATCTCGTCGAAAGTGTCATCCAGTCAGCTCCAAGCACCGTCGCCGCACTCGACGCTACGGTCAGACTACTCACTACTGCGAAAGAAGCCGCCTCCCATAGCCGAGCCGCCGCTAGATCAACCCCGGCTTCGCAAAACCGTCCCGACCTAGCCAGGATGGTGCAATTTCAACCACGACAGCCGCCCCTTCCGACGATTTATCATCATCCCACTCTCCTGCCGCCGGTCCCCCCCTCCCACTTTCCCGTCACCGCACAGCTCGCTCTTCCAGCACAGCCGCCACAGCAGCCGCAGATTCCTTCCCGTCGAGCCAACCAGATGCGAACTCCCGACAGCCGGCCCATTTGTTTAAATTTCCGACGGATAGGCCACGTCTCTCGTTATTGTAACTCGTTCCCCGTTCAACCAGTCAACTCTGCGGTTCCGGAAAACTACTAGACGCGGCCGTAAACCCGACACTTACGGTCGCCACCCCTTCGCCCAACGCCGCTTTAAATCACCGACATTGCCACGTAAATGGCTCTCCAGCCAAAGCCCTCGACGACCCCGGCGCGGTGGTTTCGCCAATTAATTTGGATTTTGTGGAATCTCACAGCTTGCTTGTTCAGCCTTGGCAAGTGCCGATCAAATCATCCAGCGGCCACGTTACTTTCTCCTCCGGCCGCGTGGAAATCACTCTCAGCCTCGATGATTCGACGACGACGTTCTCCGCACTCGTACTTGATAATTTGCCCGCTGATGTTCTGCTGGGAATCGAATGGTGCCTTATGACCCAAGTAATCCCCAACTTTGGTTCTACCGACGTCCTGACCTTTCCTACTACACCACACGAGCCGGTATTCCCCGACGCTCCCCATTGGATGAATTACCTAGAAATCAGCCGTACCCTGAAGACGCGCCCATAGTTGCCTTTGTCGATATTCAGACACCGATGACCCTTAAGCCTTGGTCTGAAACGCTCCTTCCGATCAATTTATCCCGAGCCGTCGACTATCACGACGCTCTCCGAGTCCTGAACGACGATAAAATCATTCAACCCAGGATGAAACTAGGCCTTATCAAGAACTTCGCTCATTCTGTCGCTGCTAGCTCCGCCATTAACCACATGACGATTCCCGACTCCAACGCTTGGCAACGCGACAAGATTAGCACCGAATTACCCTATGACGAACACAGGACCGTTGAATCTGTCTTAAAAGAGTTCCACTATTGTTTTAAAAAATCCGAAGACCCGCTCCGATGCTCTCACCTAAAACCACACACCATAGACACGTAAGGTTATCTTCCCGTTCATCTACCACCACGGCGAACATCTTTCACCGAAAGAGAACTGATCTGCGAAGAGGTTCAAAGATGATGCGTGACAACATTGTTCGCCCATCTTCCAGCCCATGGTCCGCTCGTGTCCGTCTCGTCGCGAAGAAAGATGGCTCACCCCGTTTCTGCATTGATTTTCGCCGCCTTAATGCCTTAACCAAACGTGACGTGTATCCGCTTCCGCGGATTGACGATGCCCTGGATCGCCTACACGGCGCAAATTATTTCAGCATGATGGATCTCTCAAAAGGTTACTGGCAGATCCCACTCTCCGAAACCGAGAAAGAGAAGACCGCGTTCTGCACCCCAGATGGCCTCTTCGAATTTAACGCCACGGCCACTTTCCAACGTACGATGGATGTCGTGCTCGCTGGGTTGAAGTGGAACACGTGTCTTGTCTATCTCGACGATATAGTAATCTTTTCCGATACATTCGACACACATCACTTGCCTGCGCCAAGTCCCGGGCCGTATCAGCGACGCCGGTCTTTCCCTTAATGCCGAGAAGTGCCAATTCGCTACCAGCTCAATGACGTACCTGGGTCACGTCATCTCCGAAAAAGGCGTTTCTCCCGATCCGACGAAAACCAAAGCCGTAAAAGACTTCCCAGCCCCAGCTAATCATAAGGACCTACAGTCATTTTTCAGCTTATGTTCTTACTATCGGCGTTTCGTTAAAGGTTTCTCAAAAACCGTCCGCCCATTGACCGAGCTGACCAGTCCACAAACCGCTTAACACTGGGGATCAGCGCAAGCCAAAGCATTCAAAGCCCTGAAGACGCAACTGACGCAGTCGCCGCTTCTTCGACATTTCGACCCTCACCTTCCAACGGAAATTCACCCCGATGCCTCCAACAAGGGAATCGGAGCTGTGCTATCTGAACGCAAAGATGGAATCGAACAAGTTATAGCGAACGCCAGCCGTTCGTTATCCAAACCCGAGACCAACTAGAGCTCGACTGGGCATTAAAACAATTCCGCCCCTACATTTATGGCCGCCACATTGTCGTCATTACCGACCATCACGCACTTTGTTGGCTACAAACACTTAAAGATCCGCACGGAAGATTGGCCCACCGGTCGCTTCAAGTACAAGATCAAGCCATGGAGATCATCCACTGGAGCGGGAGAAAACATTCCAATGCCGATTGCCTTAGCCGCCTCATACCCGAACCAGACGATAATACCCCAACTGACGCCGGTCCAATCAACGCCCTGCTCGACCTACCCGACGTACCATCCCTGCAACGAGCTGATCAAGTGTACGAGCCCATCATTTCGAATTAAAAAGACCCGAATCTGCCGACCACTGTCGCTATCCAACGTCAGGCACCAAAGTATCTCATCACTAACGGAGTCCTTTACCGGAAGGCTCAGAAACGCCCGTTACTCGCCATTTCTGTTTCGCTCCGCGACGACGTCCTGCAAGCCGCTCCCGATCACTATTCCGCTGGGCACGTGGATTTCTACAGAACATACCGCCGACTTTCAGAACGGTATTTCTTTCCAAAATTGCAGAGGACCGTAGAACAATACATCCGTACGTGCCCGCTATACCAGAGCAGGAAAATCCCTACAACAGGTCCCCTCGGAAGACTGCAATCTCTCCCGAGCACCTGTTTGACAGAGTCGGGATGGACTTTTTGGGCCCTTTTCCGCAGTCCCGCCAAGGAAACACGTATATTCTCGTATGCACCGATTACCTTACGAAGTGGGCCGAAATTCGGGCAGTTCCGGAGGCCACAGCCGCAGAAGCGGTCGCATTTTTTGTTGAACAGGTTCTCTTTCGCCATGGGGCTCCCCGCGATCTCCTCACGGACCGCGGCGTTCAGTTCATGGCACGAATGCCAAAGGAAATTCTGGACCAAATTGGAACACATCACCTCCGCACAACTTCTTACCATCCACAAACGAACGGACTCACGGAGAGGCTCAACAAAACATTAGCCGACATGTTATCGATGTACGTTGATGAAGACCACCGCAACTGGGATGACGCACTTCCAGGCATAACGTTCGCATACAACACTGCAACACAAGAATCCACTAGAGTCAGCCAGTTTTTCCTGGTCTACGGTCGGGACCCCTTTACACCACTAGATCGCACCCTACCTGTAGCCGAAACAATCAACGACGACGCCATCACCAAGGATGAAGCCCGAGACATCGCCCGGATTAACATCGCCACAGCCCAATTAGGCCAAGCCACAAATTACGACGCCAACCGCCACGACGATGATTTCTCGCCGGGCCAACGGGTCTACGTCCGCAAACCGACACGTAAACGGGGCCGTTCCGAGAACCTGCTACATCAGTTTCACGGCCCATTCAAGATTATTTGCCGCACGGGCCCGGTCACCTTTGCTGTTCACACCAGTCCCGGTCGCAAACGCCACACGGAGACCATCCACGTCACACGCATGAAACCGGCCTACCTACGGGACGAAGAAAGACCCGGGACGGGTCTTCAGGAGAGAGGGAGCAATGTGAGGTCCGCGCTAGCACTAGAAATACCGGAGCGGCCGCCAGAGAAGGGCATTCCCAGACCAGGCGCCGAACTATACATACGCTTCTGCAGGCCGCTGACCAAATCGACCTCCTGCCGACCGAGGGACGGATCAACCCGCTACCTGCCGCTCTTCGTACCAAACCAGCCGCTGCCGATAATCCTGAACCACCGCCGGCTGCTCTCTCCAACGAGGATCCTGCCGCTGACAAGTTACGCCTGCCACTCGAGGAGCCACCCATCACCCTACCGAACCGGCCACTCGTTCCACTCGACGTCGATAACGTTCCCGACTTGCCCCCAAATATCCCTCCCGTCGCCACCGATCCCGAAGTAGAACCATTTCGCCGCTACCACTTTCGGACAAGAACTTTTCGCCCGAACTATAGGACGTAGCTGTTATAAATAGTCAGATCAAAAAAGCATTTTCATACCGTCAACCAACCGTCTCATTTCACTATTTGTTTTACAGCAAGATACACCAGAAAAACGGTGTTAGAGATTAAAATAATTGCCTACATCAGCCTACTCATTCGTTCTCAGTAAAAACATATTAATGTTCTTGCGGGGATAATTAGCGAAACTTTGAGAATAAAATGGTTGCGGAACAAGTTGAGGAAATGGGTCCTAGCCAATGACGTCCTGGTGTTCGTCGCCGTTAAACCAATTGGCATTCGACCTCGGAAAAAGAATTTATTTATACCTAGCGAGAATGTTTATGTCGAACCTTTTTTAACGTTTCTCTAATTCCACACGTCGGTCCCCTAGTATGCTCCGCCGCTCTAAATAAATTTAATACTTCCTGTATTGCATTGGCTCAGTTATCCTTACGTCACTCGACGTGAATAAAACAGACGCCACTGACGTTTGTTTCGCTCCCCCGCGCGCGATAGGACGTAAGGCGTTCACCGTTCCCGTCGATATAAATAAATTCTTAGTTATACAGATTTCAGTGTTAAATGAATGGTTACAGATTTAAACGATAATTGAAAAGGGAACAAGTCTAATACAAACGTAGAAGAGTTTTCACACTTGAAAAAATGTACACGTTTGGTTTTTAAATGCAGATATTTTATTCACATAAATTTTTACAAAACATTTTCAATAATATCACCATTGGCTGCAACACAGGTTTGTGCGCGGACAATTAAGTTCTCAAACGCTTTCTCTACCATTTCTGGTGTGACGTCTCGGCAAGCACTGATTATTCTTCTTATGAGTTCCTCCCTAGTTTCAATGGGCGTGGCGTATACCTTTGCTTTAACGAATCCCCAGAGAAAATAATCCAGCGGTGTTAGGTCAGGTGACCTTGCTGGCCAATGCACTGGACCATTTCTCCCTATCCACCTTTCAGGAAACTCGTTGTTGAGGTGCTCAGTTACTTGCCGGGAAAAATGCGGAAGGGCGCCATCTTGCTGAAACCACAACTGACGTCTTTCAGCCAAAGGAAGGTCGTCGATTGCGTCACTCAGTTCGTTCTGTAGAAAATGTAAATACCTTTGGCCGTTGAGGTTCGTCGGCAGGAAAAAGGGACCAATCAAACGGTTTCCAACAAGTCCAACCCAAACATTGACCCGTTCAAATTGAACCTGGTGATGATATTCAAAACCCCAATGTGGGTTGATGTCAGACCAAAGATGGCTGTTTTGATGATTAAAGGGCCCATCTCTAGAAAATGACGCTTCGTCGGAGAACAAAACATGGCGCAAAAATTGTCTATCTTCTTGGACAGCATTTAGTAACCAGTTGCTAAATTCATAACGTCTTTGATGGCCTCCGTCAATTAGTCCTTGGTGGAGCGTAGCTCTGTATGGGTGATAGCGATTCTTACGAAGAATTTTCCACACACGATTTGCAGAACAACCCAAATCAGCAGCGGCGTTAGCGCAACTGTGACGAGGATATGCCACAAAGTACGCGAGTACATTGTTCTCGAAGTCTAAATCCGGTTGACCCAATCCGCGAAACCTAGGTTGCAAGTTACCAAATTGATTGAAATCGTGAATTGCTCGTCTTACTGTATTTACAGATGGTGCTCCATTTGGATGTCTTTCTGCGAAGATTTCAGTCACTCTTCTAAGGTTTTGCGCTGCTTCTCCATAGTAAATGGCAACTATCTCGGTACGCTCAGCTACTGAATAACGAGGCATTGTTCGAAATATTATCAAACACTGATAATAATCTCCCAAAGTTTTCCTTTAAATACCCAATGCATGTTTAGGATTGACCTATAGCCTCGTGTTTTTTAAATCCGGTCGTTTTTTTAACCAAAGTTTCAACTGGATTAGGTAATTCGGTTTCAATTATCGTTTCAAACAATCGTAATTTGGCTTCACCAACTTGTAAATTTTTCAAGCTCGAATTTTCACTGATAAATAAATTGTTTTTCGTCGAGTGAACAATTTTTAAGGGTTTTCGATGACGGCCTACAACTTTATAATAGAAATTTTTTATCTCGCACCTAGTGGTCGAAAAATAATTTTTCAAAATTGGTGAAAAACATTACCGAAAACGCTCAAATTTCTCAAACTGATGTCCCCCGGTATAGAGAATTGACCTTCCAAATTTGAAATCGGTACTATAAATAGTTTTTGAAAAAAAAAAACACTTTTCCGAGCAAAAAAAAAGACCCTGTATAGGGGAAGTCAGGACAATGGACTAACTCCCTCTTGGTTACGGACTCCGACCTAAACAGTCATATCTTTTGTATTATCTCTTCTAGAGACAGTTTAGTTGCCATGCCTTGTAATATTTGGTAAATATATATATATATATATATATATATATATATATATATATATATATATATATATATTAATTATAAAGGGTATTTTATAATGTAACTCTCGTACATGGTTTAGACATAAGCCGACAATTTCTAGGCTTCACAAATGCCGCTTAACGTGGGGCCTGAGTTGTTGATTGTACGAGAGTTTAGGTTATTTTAATATTGAAGTGTAATTTTTGGGTATGGGTTAGTAAAATTTTTAGTGTTACTGTATTTTTTAGTGTATTGGGGGTACCTTTGTTTCCCAGTGGGTTTTCCGGAGGGCTTTTAAGGTTAGGCGGCTCTAAGGATTTTATAGTCGCGGCTTAAGTCTTAAACATGAAAACCAGGTCCGGAATAGTTTTGGGAAATGAAGGGGGTACTGGTGCTAGAAACCCAGCCCACGAGGATATGGCGCAAGTCATGGCTCGTGCTTTGCGCGAGGCCTTGGACGGTTATGCGACCAGCCGGGATGCGGGAGCACGCGCTGCCCAAATTCCGAGGTTTAAATTAAATGCAGAAGTGCCGATCTACATGGGTCCGGCCGACGAGAAGTCTCCGTTGGAGTTTCTGGATGCTCTCGACCGGTATCAGGCGGTTACGGGGTACAGCAAAGGGGATATCCTCTTGCAGGTACTACCGTCGTGTATGCGGGGACCCGCTGCACTTCGGTGGTCGTTCCAAGGAGTGTTTCCCTCCTTGAACGTTTTTCGTCAATCATTTCGCCACGAATAGTTAGCCACCGATTATGCCAGGCGTATCCAAATTGAGTTGGATACCCGAACTCAAGGTGCGGGTGAACCCCTGACGCAGTATATTCACTGTATAGCTGAATACTACCGGCTCATTGGGGGAACCGCCACCGAAGCTGGTAAGGCAATGTCACCCGACATACCGTCATCACTTAAGGGGAAAGGTATTCGCCACCCTGAAAGAGTTGTCGCCGGAGGCCAAGATTTTTCAATCTGATCTTCTCGCGCAAGCCATTTATCGCCCCCCGCCCACCGCTTTAGAATCCCTAGAGCCAACTCTGGCTTACGGGGGAACTTTATGACAGGTTGGGCGAGCACCCCCTGTTACTGGGGGCGCGCTGAGTTTAGCAGCCACCGGAGTGCCGGCTAATTCTAGCCCGGTATCTCTGGGTGCATTGGGTGTTATGGGAGTAGGCCTAGCTGCTCTGGATCCTTATTGGCATTATAGGATTCAGATGCAGTCTGCTAATTGGTCGAGCGTGGCAGTCGCCCCTCAACCAATGCAGCAAACTTTCCAGCAGAATCCTGCAGAAAGTTTTAGGCCAGTGCGCCAGAATTTAGTTTGTTATGGTTGTCAAAAACTCGGACATATCAAACGCCAATGTCCCGAGCAGGGAAACTGGCGAGGGAGGCTTTCCAATTAAATGGATATACATCCAGGAAAGGGAGCGAGCCTCGGCAAAATTCCGCTGTTTGGAAAGCCGGTAACGAGGGAGAGATTCCGAATACTCAGAATTGCACTCCCTTGGTCAACCGGTGTGCTGACGGAACATTTGGCGGGAAAAATACCCCATTGTTACGGTTCCGAGCTCGGGAACATTAGGTTCTAGGCTTGTTAGACTCTGGTTCCTCCGTCTCTCTCTTGGGTGATAATTGTATCCCCATTTTTGAGAACAAAGGGAGGAAAATGAGCGAAAACAGCACTACAGTTAGATTTGGCCGTGGCACGTGTCGTGTCGCGGGCAGTATCAGGCTTTCCATTAAGTGGGCAGGCGGCATTCGCCGCCAGCGCTTTCTTGTAGTTCACGATCTGACCCCCCTGTTATCTTGGGTAAAGATTTTATTGGTAAAATAGACCTAAGAATGAGCGATGGAGGGTGGTCAATTTGCCCCTACCCCAGCGCGTCGTTCCCTTCGATTCCGAAGAGGGAGGCGAAAAGGTAAATTATTGTCAGGTAGACAATGAGAGTCCCGGCGCCGTGGGAAGCCCCGCAGCGTTGGAGACGTTGGTTTCAAAGTCTAAGTACACGGCTGGGGAAAGGGATTTTTTGTTAAAAACCATCTCGGATTTCCGAGAAGTGTTTACGAAACGGCCCGGCGAAACTTCTATCATTGAACACGCGATAGAAACGGGCGACGCCAAGCCTATTTTCGTTCACCCCCATCCAGCTAGTAAAAGAAAGTGAGAGGATATTGACAAGACATTTGATGAATTGTTGGGTCTAGATTTGATAGAACCCACTGTCTCGCCTTGGGCTGCGCCTATTGTACTAGCGAGCAAGCCGGATGGTACCAAACGGCTTTGCATTAACTTTAAGGGAATAAAAGGGGTAACGGAGTCTGACAGTTACCCAACGGCTTCGATCCCAAATTTTTGGGCGTATTTCGGAAGCGCCAAGTATTTCACCACGTTTGACCTTTCGAAAGGCTTTTATCAAGTCAACGTTAGGAAGTGTGACAGCCGAAGACCGCCTTCGTCTGTCATCTTTGGCCTTTTCAATTCAAAAAGATGCCTTTTGGAATGAAAAAAGCACCGAGCACATTCATGCGTCTGGTGGATACCGTTTTAGCTTCTTACAAATGGAAATTTGTTTTGGGATTTTACGACGATTTCGTCGTATATTCCGAATCGTTTGAGGATAATTTGATTCACATTCGAAAGGTTCTAGAGCGTATAGCCGAAGCGGGATTAACAGTTAACCCGGACAAGGTGCAACTCTGCGCTGACGAGGTGTCGCTTAATAATAAATAATAATCAGCTAGGCTTATACCCAAGGCACCACCTTAGGCCTAAGTCATCATGCGACTTTTGAAGCCCTTAATTCAGGTGGCCGGGTTACAATGCGTAGGTGGGTGGTGGCAAGCCCTGCATGCCACGAGATCGAGCCAACAGCTCCCTACACTAACTATAACCGTTAACCTAGACAAGTTTTTATGGAAGGGAAAACCGAAGAACTTGGGGGAAAACCCCTTATAAGGTCGGACCGGGGTACTGCAAGCCAAATACGGAAAAAATTAGGGCTATAGAGGATTTCCCCCAGCCCAAGAATGTAACGGAGTTGCAGAGATTCCTCGGAGTGATCGGGTATTATCGGCAGTTCATCCCGAAAATGGCCAGGCCATTGTATGACTTGCTGAAAAACGATGCAAAATGGCATTGGGAGGATTCCCATACAAATGCTCAGCGGGAACTAAGTAGGCAGGTTAAAAACACGGCGGAGTTGGCGCTCCCGGATTTAAATGGGAGCTTTCTCATTAAATGCGATGCGAGTTTAAGGGCTTAGGCGCTGTGCTAGAGCAGAAGGCGGGAAAGGGATGACCCCTATAGCCTTTGTAAGCCGGGGACTCGTATCGGCGGAGCGCAACTACTCGACGACGGAATCGGAATGTTGTGATGAGTAACTCCTGCCATGCTTAACGGTAATGTGTTTCCCCCAATATATCTATTGTAAGACGTGACCTGTCAATCACGAACCAATATCCCTTCGCCGGGGAAAACCCTTTCTCGGCGTTGGGACAATACCTATTGTAAGACCTCTGCTTGAAAAGGGACTGCTTTTCAAGGAGAGGTCAGATTTTGATGTACGATTTCGAAGAGAGAGGTTCTTGTTCAAAAGGGCCTGTTCGGATTTCGGCATACGACAAGCGTCATCGGGCTGTTTTCTACAAACGTGGAGACCTCGTATTGCGCAAAACTCATCTTCTTCCCGACGCTATTCGTGGTATCATGGCTTCGTTGGGAGATAACAAAATTTAATGTCGACTATAGCTTATTATGTGAGTACAATCGAATAAGAACCACTTATGGACTGGCTTTTGGTTAAAATCACGAAAGAGGGCAGAATATTATCTTTCTTTGATGGACTTTTCTACCATTTTCCGTAATTTATAGCTTATTAAGCCGACCTGAAACCCCAATCGCCACTCCTGCTTTAAGGGCTTAGGCGCTGTGCTAGAGCAGAAGGCGGGAAAGGGATGACCCCTATAGCCTTTGTAAGCCGGGGACTCGTATCGGCGGAGCGCAACTACTCGACGACGGAATCGGAATGTTGTGATGAGTAACTCCTGCCATGCTTAACGGTAATGTGTTTCCCCCAATATATCTATTGTAAGACGTGACCTGTCAATCACGAACCAATATCCCTTCGCCGGGGAAAACCCTTTCTCGGCGTTGGGACAATACCTATTGTAAGACCTCTGCTTGAAAAGGGACTGCTTTTCAAGGAGAGGTCAGATTTTGATGTACGATTTCGAAGAGAGAGGTTCTTGTTCAAAAGGGCCTGTTCGGATTTCGGCATACGACAAGCGTCATCGGGCTGTTTTCTACAAACGTGGAGACCTCGTATTGCGCAAAACTCATCTTCTTCCCGACGCTATTCGTGGTATCATGGCTTCGTTGGGAGATAACAAAATTTAATGTCGACTATAGCTTATTATGTGAGTACAATCGAATAAGAACCACTTATGGACTGGCTTTTGGTTAAAATCACGAAAGAGGGCAGAATATTATCTTTCTTTGATGGACTTTTCTACCATTTTCCGTAATTTATAGCTTATTAAGCCGACCTGAAACCCCAATCGCCACTCCTGCTTTGAACGCAAGGTATTAGATGTTAGTTACATCAGATATTCATCGAATTAGACTTAGCATAAGCCTCTAATAGACAGTACCGCCTAGAACAAAGTTCACTAAGCCGCGACTCGCTTATAGCGCAGCGCCGCTCATATGGGTGAAACCGCTACCGATCGTTGTCATACTTATGACGATTATATATTACTTATTGTAATGAATGACTTATTAGCGTTTGGTCATGTGAAAGAGCGAATAACAAAGCCTTACTTATTAATTTAATAGAGGATCCCATCATCGAAACACGTCGATCCTGATTTTAATGCAAAATTTATTTTATCACGGCAAAGGAGTTTGTTCTCTCCTCTCAATCTATCAATTGATTTGATTTTGTTGGGAGTTTAATCATTATATAATATTAAATTATCAGATGAACAGAAATATTGACGTAAGACGTAAGAAAGAAAGACCAGACTCCGGATAATTCAAAAAACTTGTTTGTTGTGAAATTAGTCAAATTGGTCATTTTAGGTTGTGAAGCCTGGAAATTGTCGGCTTATGTCTAAACCATGTACGAGAGCAAAACTGTTAAATACTCTTTATTAATAATAATATTTATATTTACCAAAGATTACAAGGCCTGGCAAGCAACTAATAACTATCTATAGAAGAGAGAATAGTAAAGAATTCCGAAGGTGGACGACGCGAGCGAGGATGAGTCATCCTTACCTTCCCCAGCAGCGTTGGCCCAAAAGAACGAGTTAACTCTACATTTGCGGATGCAAATACGGGCTTTACACACCCCCACCCAACTACTTGGCGTCGGGTGTGAGGTCAAGGTGGTCCATTGCGTTGAGAAAGTGATCGTCGCCGATATCGAGGGCAGAGACGTCGTTATCCGCCTATAACAAAGTGTTCAGATCCATCGAGACGGTCCCAGTCCTTATGCCGTTCGTGATAAGAAATTATCATTGGCTTAAAAGTTCTATTCATATGCTCAGTCAGATTTGCCTGAGCGGGATAAGGGGCCGTCGTCTAAGGGCGTATGTTGAAATCCGAACAGGCCCTTTTGACTTTTACTAGAAAATACGGATGCAATATCATTATAACCTGTCGTGGGAATCCATATCGACAGAAAAATTCATACATTTTCTCCCATATTTTCTCAATAGTTATTTTCCTAAGCGGGTAGAGTTCTGCCCACTTTGTAAAATGATCTACTATGACGGGAAGGTACTGATTTCCCTTGGCGATTCGAGTGTAGGGACCCATTAAATCAGCGGTTACCAATTCAAAAGGCCTTTCACTGGGGACGCTAGAAAGTAGCCCGGGGGTTAACTGCTTGGATGGCTTACTTTTCTGGCACACCCCGCAACCCCTCACATACTTTATACCGTCCCGCTTCATCCCAGACCACGTTACTCGGATTTTTAAACGTTTAAACGTCCTGTTAGCAAGCGCATCGTCATGAAAATACTTAAGGAATGGTATTTTAAGTATCTTAGGTTCCACCAGTTTTCAAGCCCGTCTTCATCCTCCTCGTCCCAAGAAGCGAAGAACCTAAACAATAGCCCATCTTTGTCCATTATATACTGATCTAGTACTGTCCCGGCTTCCAATGCCGTAATCGGACCTCCAGAGCTTCTAACCCGCTCTAACTCAGCGATAATTCTTGCTAACCCTATATCAGTAACTTGCGAACTTATGATGGCTTTCCTTGGACGAGTTTTCTCCCTCCGCCGAGTCAGAAGAGTTTTCCATTGAAATCGCCAACGTCAACACCGCTCCTCCCTGACCATTTTCGGAATCGAGAGGGGCCCTGGATAAAGCATCCGCTACAACGTTCAATTTTCTTGGGCGGTATCGCACCTCTAAATTATACGGCTGTAGCTCCAAGGCCCAGCGGGAAGTCTGCCCACCGTGCACCGGCTCCTTAAGATGTCGTAACGACTTCAACGTTTGGTGGTCGGATTCGATCAGAAAGTCCGTACCCTCGACGTGCGTTCGGAATTTCTTCAGGGCGTATACCACAGCAAGACATTCCAATTCGGGGCGTTTTTCATTCCAAAAGGCATCTTTTTGAATAAAAAAAGCCCCCGATGACCGACAAAGGCGGTCTTCGGTCTGTCACACTCCATTACTTTGACTTGATAAAAGCCTTTCGAAAGGTTAAACGTGGTTAAATACTAAGCGTTTTCAAATACGTCAAAATATTTGGGATCGAAGTCATGGGGTAACAATCAGACTCCGTTACCCCGTTTATAACCTTAAAGTTAATGCAAAGTTGTTTTGTACGATCCGGCTTCCTCGCTAGTACAATAGGCGCAGCCCAAGGCGAGACACTGGGTTCTATCAAATCTAGATCCAACAACTCATCAAACGTCTTGTCAATCTCCTCTCCCTTTCTTTTACTAGCTGGATGGGGGTGGACAAAAATAGGCTTGGCATCGCCCGTTTCTATCGCGTGTTCAATGATAGAAGTTTCGCCGGGCCGTTTCGTAAACACTTCTCGGAAATCCGAGATGGTTTTTAACAAAAGTCTCTCTCCCCATCCATGCACGTAGACTTTGAAACCAACGTCTCAGGGCCTGGAAATTGTCGGCTTATGTCTTAACCATGTACGAGAGTCAAACTGTAAAATACTTTTTATTAATAATAATATATATATTTACCAAAGATTACAAGGCATGGCAAGCAACTAATAACTATCTCTAGAAGAGAGAATATTTAAGATTCGACTGGTTAGGTCACACTACGGAACCAAGAGAGCTAGTAGTGTCCCAACGTCCCTTATATAGCGGGCCCCTCGGATGACGCTACTGATCTCCAACCTAATTGGCTGGAGAAGAAAGCCCGCCAAGAAATATTTGCGAACTCACTGTGGTGCAATATTTAGCGTCACCGGTACCTCTACCCCGCTCTTAACCCTTCGGGTCAGAGGTCGCCACCTTCTTAGAATTCCGAAGGTGGACGACACGAGGGAGGATGAGTCATCCCTACCTTCCCCGGCAGCGTTCGCCCAAAACAACGAGATAACTCTCTGAAGTAAAGGGAAAGGCTGTTAGGGATAAGGCCTACATTTGCGGATGCAAATGCGGGCTTTACAAGGTATAGTCTAGTCGAAAGGCCAATAATAGTACTTTTAACCGAGCAGTTAGTAAGCAAAACCGACTATCCGACTTTTTTATCAACCGCAGATTAAACAGGTAGTCGGATTTTACCGATAAACCGTACATAACGGCTGACTGCTGGGCGCAATCCGAACTCTTTAGCAAATTTATATGCTTAACTGTTTAAGAATCTATCCGTTATGAGAAAATAGTAAGAGATTGCCTTATTCAGATAACAGTTAGAAGCACTAGCCAAGATTGAGGTTTCAAGTTGCTTAACGGAAATTTGCCGAAGTAGTATCTTACGTTTGTAAAATCATTTAGCAAGAATTGAACAGAAAATAATTTAAAGTTCTAGAAGGTGTCGGTTGTTGTTACTTTATATTTTAAATAGTTCGTAACCATAAAAATAAAACCCAAAATGGAGCAACAGATTTAAAAAATATTTTTATATCTGTTATTTTGTTATATGCATTTCGTTTGTTTTTTTACCAAAGTAATGTTGAAAGTTAGTATTTATTACATTACTATATGTAATTACTAACCATGTAAGCACAGAGAATAGGGAGCTTGTAATTCATAAACTTACGGTTTTACTGATTTATCTTTGACGAAGAAAGTATGTAAGAAAAAAATGCATGAGCAAAGCTTTAACTTTAACTTATGGGTGTTGTGTGACTTTTGGTGTCACTAAGAGTCCTTTTTATGAGGGGTCGGACACTTGCCATTATTTTGTACGGGATTTCGGGATTTCGTAGAGATTTTGGCGATTTTATCATTATTTTTGAAGTGATTTTGGGATTTCAATGTTAATTTACCATAGAGAGAGTTAAAAGATTTTGCGATTTTAGACAAAGTGTACGGGATTTTGGTAAATGTCCGACCCCTCGCCTTTTTATAAACCGCCTTACTTTTTTATAAACCGCCTTACTTTAGTTCACAATGTCCACACGTGAATGTAGTGGCTTTCATTACTTTGTTTATTTCATACATTGGGGCGCCATACTATTATTTTCAACCGGGTGCCACAAATCCTCGGTACGCCAATGGTTTTAGCTTCCTTCCCTACATACGTTCCCTTATCCCAAATTGTATGTCCCTCATAGCATTCATTAGGAAATAAGTCCATATGTCACACTTTAGGTATAGTCTTAGTCGATAGCTACGCCGCAAAATTTTCGTTATGAAAACTAAAACATTTGAGAGAGTTGGCCGTTTTCAGTCTATCGAAATCTGGCAGTCTTGCCTGCCTTCCGGCCTGTATCTCCATACCGAAAATGGCCAACGATTAGGCCGCCGAAAATATTTTTATAAACTGATCGGCGGCGTTTTTCACCGTTATTTTGAATGATTGACTAAGACTATTTATGTCAATTTTGTATATACTTATACAATGTTGGTAAATTGTTTAAATATTTTTTGAAAAAAAAAATATTCCGTAGTCGAAAGTTTCGAAACGAAAATTTCGTTAACGAAAATATTCCGTACTCGGAGATTAAAATACAAAAATATACCATACACAGAAATTTCGTTACGGAAAATATTCAGCACGGAATTTTTGTAACCTAAAATATTTAGGAAAAGGAATTTTAGTTACGAAAATATTCAGTATACGGAAATTAAGTTAAGAAAGATATGTTTATATTCAGAATACGGAAACTCCGTTCCAAAAATATTCCGTATATGAAAGTTTGTTTACAAGAAATATTTCGCACATGGAAGTTTAATTACAAAAATATTCCGTACAAGGAAGTTTACCTATAAAAAATATTCTGTACATGGAAGTTAGGTTACGAAAAATATTCCGTACATGGAATTTTCGTTACAAATGATATTCCGCATATGGATTTTTCATAACGGAAAAGATTCTGTGCATCGTGACCAAAATTTTAATACAGGGATTTTTCGTTACAGAAATATTTCTCTACAGCGAATATTTTTTAAAGCCTAGAACACACTTAATTACGTTAATTATTTTACGTTTCTGTTCACGTTTAATATTTTCCGTCACCGTTTTACGTAAGTGTGTTCTAAGTTTAATGCTAGGTCAGTCTAAAAAATGGAAAATATCTCATTTACTGATATTCTCGAATATATAAGAAGATCACAGCTAGGTAAGACTTTCATGTTTGTGTGTTTTTTGTAAAATACACATTAATATTTAAATAAAATAATTATGGTGTATTTAGTGCGCTGCATTTTCATATCGCACAAATTGTAGTTGCATTCTCATAAATAGCACTTGGTATGGGGCGGCTGCGAGACTAATATTTTGGTGGCGGCGACTAAAAATTTCCAAGCAGTCAAAATCGTTGCCAATCCGCCCCTGCTCACGTAAGCCGCTATAGATATTATATGAAAAAGCTCAGTTTCGCTATTTTTCATCCTAATTAAATCACGATTTTTCCTAAAATAAACCCCCCGACTTTCAGCATATTGTTTAAATTTCTTGCACGATATCGGCCATTAGGTTTGCTAATTTTAACACTGCTCTTAGTTGGTATAGTACTCCGAGATGACTGGAGAAATGAAGTCTCTGTACATTTTGTATTATCTACATTATGTTTTTTCACATTTAATTAGTTATTATTGTCCATTATTTCTGAACGTTTCCTTTTGGAAACGTTATTTGAATATACTTTTGAATTTAAATCAGTATGGAAATTACCCACACTATTATTAATGGAATAAACTGAAATTACAGAATTTTCAAGAACACAAAAACCGGTATCATATGACAGACCACCATAGGCGTCATTATTTTCAGACCCCTGAACGGAACTTAATTTATCAGACCAACACAGGGGTCATTATTTATAAGACCACTAATAGGGCTTTTATTTTTTAGACCACTGAAAGGGCCATTATTAGCGAGACCACTAATATGGTCGTCATTTGCAAGAGCAGTAAGAGGGCCAGAATTTTCGATACCACTAAAAGAGTTAGCAGCTATTGGACCAGTGAACCAACCATTTGTCACACTACTTGAATAATGGGTTATTAGATCGCTACAATGATCTTTATTCATATTATCAGCGAGACGCGCGTTACTTAAACTTGCCCTTCTGATACACTGTCCTATAGACTTATTTCTTCGCTGGTCCTTAAAAATAACTTTGATACCAGAAATTTTATCAGAATTAGGTTTAGGGAATATTTCAAAGGAATCGGCGGAACAAATATGCAAACTTACATTATCTTCTTTTCGAAGCTTTTCTTCTTTGTAACGAGCTTTACGTTTCCGCCTCAATAGACGCTCTTTAGAAACATAAGACATCGAAAAACTCGAAAAACTTTATTTTTGATAAGGTAAATCAAATACTATACTCGGCCGTATTCTGCATGACCCCGCAAGTAAGAAGGGAAACGCCTACTTGCTTCGGCCCTACCATTCGACGAGAGCTCACTGATTTCCCTCTTCTTTCCCCTCTTGCTTGGCCAATTGAAGGGCTGCTTTAGTGTGACGTATTACTTGTTTTGAATTCCCAACTTCCGGTGAAACTTTTCCGACATTTTTAATATCATTTGTAAAGTGAATTTTGCCGAAACTGCAATGGGAGTTATTGCTGCTGTCGTGGGAATTGAAGCGATAGGCTTAGCGTAAGAAGTAGAAATTTCTAACGAAGGTAGCATGGAATTGAGAATGTTGAGAAGTACACTTTTATCCTCCTAGGTTGAGCTAAGCGCATCATTGGAGAAGCAGGTATTTAATATGTACGTTACAATCGTTGAACATAAGGTTTTAATAAGCGTTATTTTTTACAGCTAAGGCTCTTTTCAACGTGTTTTGTCTAGTAACCACGAAACTGGGCTACGTTCAGTAACGCTCATCAACACATGCGGCTTTCCGGTACAAAATTATAAAATTGAAGAGCCAATGGTACAATACTCTTTGTAAATTATGATTACATTATTAATTTGGAAATACAAATATTTTTATTTGCAGATGCATACTACCGATTGAACTCTGCGCACATCAATAATACACATTCGCATGTATGTTTGGGTGATATCTTTGCACGTTGGCTTAGTGTTCTAACCCACAAGGGCTGGGGCTTAAAAATACGTCAATACGAATGATATTTACTGTAATGTTTTTTTTATTTATTGTTAGGCCCGACGTGTCGATGGAATATAATTTTATCTTGCTGTCTCTTGCATAATTTTCAGAACTTTCAAAAATTTCCCCCGTCCTGTTACAATTGGCAAGAATATTTTTCAATCAAGAGCACTAAACTCAGTTAATTCTTTAGCATTATACTTAAAGGTAATATTTATTTTATCACAATTGCTTTTTACTTAAATTTTTTTCCCTACTCCAGAAGCTTCATTAATCTTCCGAATGTCTCACTCTCTCTGGATGCAGTCAGATTGAAAAGGCTGAATGTAACAATTAACAATTATCTCATCGCACCATTACCACTCTTTATATATTGCAGATTTTTCACAGAAAGCCCCTATTCAGATGTAAATACTACCAGGTACTCCTCCGTACGACAATTATGCAATAATATGTACAAGTGTTTTCTTTTAAGTGGTTCATTTTTAAGTATGTCTGGATATTATCCGCCACCAGTATTGTTATTTCTTGCATCAGATTTTAGGTTGTGCCATTTTTGTAAAATCAGATGACGAAATTTTGTGGTCTAGCAAAGCAGATTAACCACGAGTGCAACTGTTTCCCATCGATTATTCTGCCTATAGTTATGAGCACTGCTTTTATGCTTCACATTTGGGTTCCTTAAGATGGGGAATAGAGGCTTCCACTTCCTCCACAGTATAAGAAGGGTCTTCATCACCCATTTTTAAACAATTGCTTAATGCTTACGAAAATATCTCACAAAACCGAACTGAGTCAAATATTTATTTCACAAATTTCTACACATTTTCCAAACAATACTAAAAAACTATTTATTTTTGTGATTGGGAGAAAAAAACCTGTAGGGATGGCGAATGGGTGAGCAGTTATTTCCATAAATTGATTTAAGAGCCATCCCTATTTGAATACAGCCAATTATAGCAACATAAAAAGTGTAATAATCTCCACCGCCTACATTTGGCTGTTGGAAAAGAGCTCCAGCCGCTTAGTAACTACTGATAATACAATCACTAGTTCGTTACTCCTACAGGTTCCTATTTTTATATGGCTTATAGGTGCATAATTTTATATGGCCTACAGGTTCATAATTCTTGCTAGAATATAATTCCATAAAGTAAACGAACTAAAGAATATTCGTCACTTGTTGGTAACTTCACGAAGCTCTTCTTCCGTTTTTCCCGCGCAACTGACTGGGTCAAAGTTGGCTGTAAATTTATGTAAATTTTATTCAATAAATTGTACACTAAAGCTGAATATGTAATAAAAATATTGTCAAAAATAATTATATTTTTATTCTGTTTTAATTTCAAACAAGATTACCATGGAAGGTTATTTTTAATTATTGTTATTATTCTAAAAGATGTTGTTCTAAAGTTAATGAAATTTAAAATAGATGGCATTGTTTTAGGGCTATTACTTTTTGGTTTGTAAGATGGAATTACAAAAGTTTGGAAATATAATGAAAATTAGATGGCATTGCAAATTTTCTTCCCTAAAATAACACTAGATGACACTGTACGCTTAATTTTGGAGTAGAGGGCGTTTTAACGTTATTTCCGGCACATGGGTCATCAAGAGTCACGTCACACTAGTGACGTCGCTGCAGCCCTTCAATTGGCCAAGCAAGAGGGGAAGAAGAGGGAAATCAGTGAGCTCTCGTCGAATGGTAGGGCCGAAGCAAGTAGGCGTTTCCCTTCTTACTTGCCGGGTCATGCAGAATACGGCCGAATATCACTTAAGCACTGCCTTCTATAATACTAGGCCTAGAAATGGTAGACACGTCGATTTTTTAAGTGACATTTTCAAACTGACATGATTTTCGCGCTTGATGTCGCTCTCTTGGGTTTTTTGGTTTGGGGTAAAAAAGGTTAAACGGCTGCGGCCAAACAGTCTCCTGTCACTGGTGGCTTCAAAACAATAAATGTACTTTTTTAATGGATTAAAAAATCTGTAGAAGATCCAAGCTTATTTTTAAATATTTTTTTTACTAAATCTACTTCTTTATTTGTCCTATAAATTGAATGTTGACATTATTAAAGTGTATTTTCGCTATTAGTATTTAAATTTTTCGCGTTCGTTTGAATTTTCTGCACTTTCCCTACCCAAAAAAGCGACCTCTATCGGATATTTCAAAATCGTTACCTCCACCCCCTTTTTTTCTTACTTCTAGGCCTAGTATTATAGAATTCAGTGACTAAAGTCGTTCATGCAAGTAAACGAGAAAGGGAACCTTTCCAATAAAAACTTCACTGTGCGATTTCTTCCCGACAGACCTATAAAAAATATTAGACAATATTTTTTAATCAATACTACTATCACTAAACCCTAAATTTAAGAACTTCACCAAACGCTTACATCTCGACAAAACGACAAAAAATAGTAGAGAATCACTTTTTTAATTGAAAGCTCTTATCAAAAATATTGTCCACAAAGCTTACTTAGAAAAACTAAATTTGTCTATCACACGAATGCAACACCAAAATAGCGTGATACCATAAGTGTATAATAAACTCCCTCTAAGTTAGACGCCGGCAATTATTAATTTATTTAACCAAATATCAACAGCGATTTATCCCAAGACGTCGATGGCGCCGTCTAACGTCCAAATTTTAAAATACTGTTTGGTCAATCTCATCTGGTTGTCTTAGGGACGGCGTTGGAGATCGTTAAGCCTAACGCTAAGAGTCACAAATCGACCAGTTTTAATCTACGAACCTTTTCAACAAAATACGTAAGCAGGCTCTATTTATGTATAATCATATGTAACATAATTACTCAAAATTGTGCCAGATAGAACGTCTTCTCAATGAGACCTTGTTCACAGGATATGACGTAATCGATGACGGCTTTTTCGTCATCAAAACCAGGTTTGGCGGGAAGAGAAAGAAGTTAATACCGTATCTCGCTCGTGATTTCTTTGGTAGCTGTGAAACAAGGTCTCATTGAAATTTTTAATACCGTGATGTTATATAGAGGCATACTTATGAGTAAGTTTGTTACACATGGTATAATTAAATAAAAAGTTTGTTAATAGACGAATTCTTTTCGGCCTACTTTCAAAAGTTAAATATTTATTGGTTAACGAAGCAATTCATTATAAAATGTCAACACCAAATTATTGTTAGGGTAAATAAGATAGTACAAAAAGGCCCTACTAAAAGTCGTATATACCGATCTTCATTTTTTTCGAAAAAAAAAAACGCAGTTGATGTTAGGTCTGTGACGGAGTCTAACTTAGAGGGACCTTGATTATGAACTTACGATAAAACTTATCTTCAAATGTAAAGATTACGAATGTTATCGGCAAATATACCTTTACCATAATTCAAAGGTTAAAAAGACGTACCTTATACACTGGCATTTAATTATTTTAACTATACTGGCGTGTGCTACAATTCAGTCCGCTCGTCCCCGTTTGATCAATCAGATTAATCGACTAATCAGGGTTGAGATATTTGTTAAGGTCACGTCATCGGGGGAAAAATAGGGATAGGAATGGGGCACCCATGGCGGAGGCACGACAACCACCCGATAGGAGGTGGGCGGTCGTCCTCAAGTGGCTCTCCACAATCTCTGCCTCCCAGAAAAATGTGATAACAGGAGCTGGCGACACTCCCGGCCATTGACGTTTAACATCACCGAACGCTCTGAATGTCTGTGAAAGCAGACGATATTTCCTTTGCAATATCTTAACGATTCATATAGCACAATTGGCGAAAAAATACAGTAAGGATCGGGCAAAATATTTCATGGAAAGACCTACTAAATAAATTTGATAGAGAACGCTGTAGATGTGCTCAAATCACCATTTTGAAGGCTAAGATCGAAGGTCAAGACAAAAAATACTTCGATGCTCGCGCTATAGAGGCCAACCCATTCGATCAAGTTTCAATTTAACCCGGTGAGCAAAAGGTATAACCACAAATTTGTATTGAAGATAATGTAATTAATTCGTGTTTAATCGCAAAATATTCAGCACCTCTTTAGAATAGCTCACAGTAAAATATATCCAAAAGAGACCCACTTATTGAAGAATATTATACACCTATGGTAAGTGTAAAGGCTAATAAAAACCACGGTACTCGGCAAACTCGACGGCCCAGTATAAAAGAAAGATTCCTTCTGTCAAAATATCACTGTGCAACCAACATTCGTTATCGAAAGGTGTCCATAATGAATCCTTCAAATACCAACACTCCGCCAAGCGTTCAGACAGCGCCCACGACGCCTCCTCAAACCTGGAGTCCATCCACATTTATCTCGCCTTCGCCATCACCACCATCGCCACTACCACCATCAT